>NW_022589730.1:8486978-9007754 GCF_004348235.1 Phoca vitulina | reverse complement strand
GGACACTGGGGAGGGTATGTGTTCTGGTAAGCGCTGTGAATTGTGCAGGACTGTTGAATCTCAGATCTGTACCTCTGAAACAAATAATGCAATATATGTTAAGAAAGAAAAAAAGAAGAAGAATGTAGCAGGAGGGGAAGAATGAAGGGGGGGAAATCGGAGGGGGAGAAGAACCATGAGAGACTATGGACTCTGAAAAACAAACTGAGGGTTCTAGAGGGGAGGGGGGTGGGGGATGGGTTAGCCTGGTGATGGGTATTGAGGAGGGCACGTTCTGCATGGAGCACTGGGTGTTATGCACAAACAATGAATCATGGAACACTATATCTAAAACTAATGATGTAATGTATGGGGATTAACATAACAATAAAAAATTTAAAAAAAAAAAAAGAATCTACTACAGGAATAATGTTGCATTGCCTTACGCATGCCTCAAGAATATAAATAGCTGTATAGCATTTCTTCATATGTTTATACTATATTTAACCAACATCTATTTTATTTGATATTTAAGCTATTACTAATTTCTCTTTAGTATTAAAAAAGGTTTAAATGAACAAATTACACCTTTTGTATATTCGGTGGTTAACACAGGTTACATTAGAAAAACGGGGATTTTAAATAAGTACACACACCTGCAGATATTTTGACCTAATTGCTCTGGTCTGGAGCTAAAGCATTGGTCAAAATTTTTTCAACAAATTATATGACTTTATGAAACATAAATTCTTATGAGAAAATACAGGATTTTACTACTAAATTAACCACATGCTGGCAAATGTATTCAAAGAAATATCTCAAAATGCCTCATTCAACTCAAGAGCTCTTTACGTTATAGAAAATATCACCAAAATATTCAAGTTACATATAGATCTTTAATTATTATACTTTACCCCACTGGTGTTTTCAATTTTTGTGTTTCCTATCATTTTATACATGTGTAAACACGGTAATGGGAATATCTTAAGTTACAAGCACACTTGTGCAGCTGTAAAAATGTAAATTCACAGAAATACTTATCAACCTTATTTTTTTTAAGAGTTATTTATTCATTTGAGAGAGAGAGAGAGAGCCTGAGTGCACACAGATGAGCAACAGAAGGGGCAGAGGGAGAGAGGGAATCTCAAGCAGACTCCCTGAAGGGTGCGGAGCCCAACACAGGGGCTCTATCTCACAACCCTGAGATCACGACCTTAGCCAAAACCAACAGTCAGAGGCTCAACTGACTGAGCCACTTAGGCGCCCCACTTATCAACCTTATAATTCAGGTATTTCTTCAGTGTCATATGCACAATCAAAATAAGACATTTGAAGTCTTCCATCTCTCATACCAATTCTACATTTGCAGTATTCACATACTCCTCTGTATCTGCTGGATTGTGCTTATTCAGGTTACATAGCCCAAAAAAAAAAAAAAAGACAGTCTGATCAAATGTTGCACCTTGTCAAGTTAAGCATGTCCAGATGCCAACTCACTGAAGGTAGCTCTTCCAGTGGCTGCATCTGGTTTCTTGGCAGGCTCCACTGGCAGATGGTTTTATGTTTCCTGCATGTACATTTACTTGGATGTATTTTGCATCCTATAAAAACAAGTGTCTTCCACTAACTTAGAACATTACTATAAATTTGTTAGGGTTAAAATTTTCACATTATAATAAGATAGCGGTGTTATAACAGAACTTGAATTCCTCTGCAATTCTCTTCAAAGAAATATGAACTTGTTTAACGGTTTTCCATTTATTCTATAAATATGAAGTTGAAATAAATGAGTGGCTGGAGCTATCATGGTCTTGTTAGAGAAACAGTGGTACAAGAAATTATTTGACCATTACAGAGCAGATTAGGAGTGCATTTGATATAAGTTGTCAGGCCTTTTATAGATTCCAAGAATAACTGTATTCATATTCCACATTTCCTTTATTTTGTGAAAATACTGCATAAAACATCAATTCTTATTAATTATAATAATGTAAAACAGATTGAGTTTTGGAAAGCTTTTAAAAATTGTGCATTTTTACATAAATCTTTGTATATAGATACCCAACTGTAGAATAAAAGCATTAAAAAGTAAAATCTTGCACTTACAGATAGTGGGTTTTGTTGGTGATATACGATAAGTTTCTATTTTTAGGTATCATTTTTCTAGGTGCAAATTCAATATGTATTCATTGTGGACAAATGTAATTACCAATAATAAAAAAAGAAACCCTCCTATAATTAAGAAATCTTTCCCTGGGGCTCCTGGGTGGCTCAGTCATTAAGCGTCAGCCTTTGGCTCAGGTCATGATCCCAGGGTCCTGGGATCGAGCCCCGCATTGGGCTCCCTGCTCAGTGGGAAGCCTGCTTCTCTCTCTCCCACTCCCCCTGCTTGTGTTCCCTCTCTTGCTGTCTGTCTCTCTGTCAAATAAATAAAATCTAAAAAAAGAAAATAGTGTGTATTAAAAAAAAAAGAAAGAAAGAAAGAAATGTTTCCCAAAAGGAGCATCATTTACAGATCACAACCTGAAAGTCGAACTACATCCCCTGAATCCTGCCTTTGTCAGGGCAGAGCTATCTCTCCATATGCCTCAAACTGTCCAGAGTGCCATCCTCTGTCCTTGAGGCTTGCGCATGTCCTGAACTTGGGGTTAAGGGGCTGCCTGCACAAGCTGGACTCCACAAATACCTGGGCAGAATTTCAGGACACAGACAAACACCACTTCACACCAAATAAATGACCCTTGTATGGGGTCACTGTGCATTAGTGATCTTCTTCGGGGAGCAAACAAGACAGACAGCCCATTACTCAACTTCTCCCACTCCTGGTGTGGGGAAGGATAATGCTGCTCCTGCCAGAGTCTCATCATTTCTGAACTTCAGCCTCCCCTTTTTCCCCACTAGTGATGCTGTCTTATCTGGTCTCGGTGCTGTAGCCACCTCAGTCCCCTCTCTTAACCTCAGATCTGCAACCTGCCAACTTGATAATTCAGAGTTTGTAGTCACAGTTTTTCTGATTTTGCAGTAAATGACTTATAGCTAAAGAATTCCAACCATGAGGACATTGGGAGAAATTTCAGGAGTGCTGGGAAGAAAAGCACATCTTTTCATACTTAAAAATGTTTTATTTCCAAAAGTGTGAGAATGCCTTGTAACTTGTGTGAATAGTTCCTCACATATGTATGTAAGATTTTTAAAAAATGTTCCTTTCATACTTGAAAAAAGAATGTCCTGATTCTCAGCAAGAAACCAGCATCAGATTGGATTATAGGTGTGGTTTTAAAATATGAATACACATTCACATGATGGAACTATGAATAAATGAGTAAATTGCTAAGTAAATTGTTAATTGTTAAAAGGGAACTGTGTTGATTGAGCAACTTTAGGATAATCACAGAAATCAAGGACAAACTTGACAGCTACACCTGACCAGCGCTAGAGATCAATGGAGGAGTGAGAGATGTCACAACCAGAATATCTTTTATAACATGGTCTTATGTACAAATAGTCTCACAAAGCATATACATTATGTACATGAATGCATTTTATAAAACATATTGATATGTATACACAGAAATACATATTTGAAGACTGGTTAAATCTATATCTCTTTTTTATGTTCCTATCTCTTACATTGGGTTCCACTAAAAGCAGAGTCCAAGACAAGGACTTGGGTGAAGGTTGGATAAATGTAGCATATTTGGGGCAAGGGAGTACACATATAAATCACCTTTATAAGCATCCCAAAGTTTGAATAATATTTTAAAATAAATTATTTAATGTGTTTCTGTAAACTCCATTTGTCTACTTGAATGTGGAAATGTTATCTGCATATGTAAGATTTTTCAAGAAAGGTTATACCTGGTATATGATCATGGAAAGAAGGCAATTAACTAATAGAGTTAAGCAAGAAAAAAGGATTACTTGTTTACAAATAAAAATAGTAACATTAACAACTTTTTGGCAGGAATGTGCTCAAAGTTACTTAATGTATTTACTGATTCTGTGGTATGATGGGATATGATGCTTCAGTGTAAAACATTATAAAAAAATATAATCTAAAGTTTTCAGATCCCTTATGACCCTGGTTCTGCCATTCTCCAGTTATGTGGCTTTTGATATTGATTCAAGTTTCTCTGAAATATTAGGGAATTTTATTAACTTATCTGTAAGTTTCTTTGTGGATCTATGTTTTATGGTTTTCGATAGGTAAACTGGATTGAGTACTTTAGGAATACGTCAGTAAATAACATTGGTCATGTAAAATGTTCTTTCCATAATCATGAAAAAAGTATTTTAGGAAGACAAAAAGAATGTATATCTACCTCTAACAAACTGATAATCTCATTTTAAGTGGTATATAAAGTCTATATTAAGTTCATTCTATCAATATGTTCCCAAAATGTTCAGTGTTTTTCAAGTATTGCCCTAAAATCCTTAGGGACCTTTTCTCACTTCCTATATATAGTCTATAATATTTGTAGTCACAGGTTTTCAATTGTTGCTTATATCTCACTTTTCACTTAAATCAATACTAAATCTTTCTATTAAGGATTGATATTTAGATTCATTTAAGCTACTAACGTAAGACTATTCCTTTTCTTATTTTTGCACAAACTCCAAAAGGGCATAATTTTTTTTCCTTCCCCAAATTCCACAGTCAAAAATCAAAAAGAGAATTAATGGATAGCTTTGAAAATTATGAAGGTAAAACCTTTAGCCTAAGGAGAAGTATAATTGTATAATTTTATACATGTAAGGAGATATACATGTACATTTTTGTATTCTATGTTGAGTATGTTATAAACTTCCAAGGAATTAATTTTTTTTTGTTTATTTAAAGTAAGTGGATATGTAAGATATATTTAAAGTTAATAAACAAGTCAATACTACTATACTATTTTGTGTTCTACATCTTAGATATTCAAAACAAATGAGGAATATTCCTCTTTGGTAGGATGTCCATTCAGCATTTTCCACTTGAGTTTCTAATAAATGGGGAAGAAAAGGCAGAAGGAAAATACAAATGAAGCAAAAATCAACCAGGATCACCCATCATGTTGTGGTAGTAGCATTAATACCTGGATAAATCATCCCAAGGAAACCTGCCCCTAAAACACCGGAAAACAATCAAAGGGTTGGTTACCATGAGCAACTCAATTAGGACAGCAGGGAGATAGTCTCAATTTAGAGTGAAGTTGAAGAATCACTGCTAAAGCTTCAAATTTATCATCAGCTCTGTTTGACTTTAAAGAGAAAAACAACAAATAAAATGGGAAACTGAAAGACTTGTCACCTTAAGGCATAATAATGAATGGCATATCAACTCAAACATATTTTGCAATGTTATAAAATATTTTTGTAAATATCCACAATTAAATACAATATGTGTAAAAACTAAATAAGTGCATTCTGCCCAAATGTTAACTTTACTACTTTTTATTTATAAACACATTATCTAGGATTTGATCTGTCTTGAATTATTAAAAAGCAAGTTAATTATATGCTAACTTTAGAACAGAAGCACATTCCTATGAGTCAACATTGGCTAAATTATATCCAGTTAAGGAAATAATAGCAGTATATGATGACATGGTAATAGAAAGTAATGCATTTGTGAGAGACTTTAACTATAGAGAAGCAAATAATTTCAGCTAAGAAACAAGCATATCAGAACCTACAGAATGATAAAACCCTTCTATTTCATTCTGCAAGATTTACCAAATTATGGCACAGGACCAGACAATAAGGACACACACAAAAACACACAAAATACCCTAGATAAATTTCATTTATGAATACAAATGCAAAAATCCTAAATATAATGGTACACATAAAATCTATAATAGTACACAAAAAATACATCAGAGTTGAATAGGTTAAACAAAAAGGCAAAGATGTTTTAAAGGTTCAAAAAATATATTATTGTAATTTACCCTATGAGCCAATTTTAGGAAAAAAGCATCTTATTCCCCCTAAATGACAAGAGAGCACTTGGTAAAATTGAACAAACATTCCCAACTCAAAAACAAAAAACCCCAGGTTTCCCTTAATTTGATATAGTCACATAGCAAAACCCAATAACAAGTAAAATAACTACTGAAAAAAAAAAAAGCTAGAAAAATTTCATTAAAGTTAAGGAAAAAATTAAGGATGCACATTATTATCATCATTATCTTGCATTTTCCTAGAATTCCAGCACATGCAAGAAGAATATAAAAAGAAATAAAATTTAAATTATTAGAAAAAATAATCCAAACTGGAATAGTTTGGATTTACTAGTAAATAATTTAATTGTCCACTTAAAAATCCAAGAGAATTAACTAAGGTATCATAACAAATAAGAGCATTCAGTAATGTGACTAGATGCAAAATCAACAGGCAAAAATCAATAATTATCCTAGAAAACAACAGCATTTGATTGAAAAACAATAAAAGAGAACCTCAACTTACAATAGTAAATAAACTATATTGTACATAGGAAAAAAAGCCAGAATGTCTAAAACTTTGATAAGGAAAAGTATAAAACTTCATTGGAAAATTTAAAAGTCTGAATCCAAGGAAAGACATATTATGTCTGTGGATTTAAAGACTCAACCTTTTCAACTAGATGAGTATTTCAATCTCCTGAATTTACTCATTCAATGAAAACCTCCATAGAATTTTTAAAACAGACCTTGACAAGATGATCTCAATTTTCACTTGAAAAAAATAAATGGGAACTATTGATTTTATTTTGTAAGAACTGTGAGGAACAATTTATCCTAATATTTGTTAAAACAGATACAAAAGTTATTAAAAAAAGTTAAAGTGTGATACTGGTGTAAGAATAGACACATCAATGTAACAGAATTGAAAGTATAAAAGAAGACCCAAGGATATATGAAATTTTATTATAGATAAAGTTATTATTTCAAGTAAATGAACTTCAATAATGCGATTAGGATACACACATACACACACCCAATTTAGATCATTAATTCACACCACTTGCAAAAGTGAATTCTAGTCAGAATAATAAGCTAAATATTTTATGCTCTAAAATACTACATAAGGGGCACCTGGGTGGCTTAGTCACTTCAGCAGACGACTCTTGATTTCAGCTCAGGTCGTGATCTCAGCATCCTGGGAACAAGCCTCCCATACACCTGCCACCTCCCAGCTCCGAGTTGGGCTCTGTGCTCAGCAGGGAGTCTGCTTGAGGATTCTCTCTCTCTCCCTCTCCCTCAGCCCCTCCCCCTGCTCACATGCTGTCTCTCCCTCTCTCAAATAAATAAATGAATCTAAAAATATATATAAAACAAAATAACTATATGAAAACATAGAACAATACTGGTTTAATAATCTCTTATCAAAGATTAATGGCAAAAACCATAAGCAGAATATTGACAAATTTCAATACATAATAATATGAAGCTCCCATGCAACAAAATAAATTACAAGGTTAAAAAAGAAAAATGTGGAGAAATACGTGAAACACATAAAACAAGAAACGATACTCATAGATGAATAATCTTCAAAATCAAGAAGAAAAAAGATAAATGTTATAATAGAAGATTCATAACAGGAACAAGTCAGAAAAAAAAAAGTAAAAACTATCATGGGTAATCAGCCAACTGTACATTGAGGTCACAATGAGATACAACGTCTTGTCCATCAGATAGCAAAAAGTATAACGGTTGAAAAGAACTGGTGTTGGTAACAGTGTGGGGAAATGGGAATTTTCATCTCCCATTTTTGAGAGTTCTGGATGGACAATTTGACAAAATCTGTCAATAAAAAACATGCATTACTTTTGATTCATCCACTTCTGAAATATCCTGTCTACGAAACCATTCACTTTACAAGGTGTGTAAAATCAAGAATTTTCAAAGCTACATCTATAAATAGAACCTTTAAATAATATGTTGTGAGCCACACTATAAAATTTAGAAAGAAGTAAAACTCATTGTCTATATAAAAAGATCTGGGGGCTCCTGGGTGGCTCAGATGGTTAGGCGTCTGCCTTCGGCTCAAGGTCATGATCCCAGGGTCCTGGGATCCAGCCCCACATCGGGCTCCTGGCTCAGCAGGGAGCCTGCTTCTCCCTCTCCCTCTGCCTCTCTCCCTGCTCATGCTCTCTCTCTCTCTGTATCTCTTTGTCTTAAAGGAATTAAAAAAAAAAAAAAAAATCTGTAAGATATAATGTTTACTGGAAAATGTACATTCTACTTAGAGAAAATATAGATAGTTATAGAAAATGTTAAAATATAAGCTATTTACTCCATCACTGCCTGTTGGATGCTATCTGCCCTGCTGTGTTCTCTCTCATACCTATAAAATGCAGACAAAACTCATTAAAGAGGAAGTTAATTTGAGGGACATGCACTCTCTGTACAAATCTTAAATCTACCTGTTATGTGCTTTGTATTAGGAGCCAAGGCAAGAAAGGAGAGAGAAAACAAAAATGAGTAAGATGCACTATAATAGACCTTGTGAAATAAAAACTTGAATTTTAAAAAGGGGAATAAAAGCAGGGCACAAATAACTGTGAAATAAAGCTGTTTGCAATGGTCTTGAGAGAGAAATCATATCAAGCTGGGCTTCATGAAAGCCAGGCCCTGAGTGATGGCTAGAAATCTGTAAGGTTGGGACAGGGCGAGTGGAGATTTCAGACAAAGGGAACAGCGTGAGATAAGCTGAGATGTGTGGGGTATATAATTAGAACAGGATGTTGCCTGATCCTGCCAGAGCACTGAGTATATGAAATTGTGGATGACAAAGCTGAAAAAGAGAAGCTGATTGTCCTCTGATATGGAGGGTCATCAACATTTCAACTATTCACAGCTTAACACAGCACAGTCACCGATGAGGATGGCTGTGTTTTTGTTAGCTTAGCAGGGATCTAGCAATGAGTAGCGCTCAAAGAGGGGAGGAAGGAGGAGAAACACGATCTAATAAAGGCAATCCTGCATTTCTCCTTTGTCTTCTTCCCCTCCCCCCCCACTTTATTTTCTCAATGTTTTTCCCATGATTTTATTTCCAGGCACTTAGATTTTTAATGTCCTAAGTCTTGTTTTTTAATTTCCTAAGAAAAATCTTGTGTTATCCCAATAGTGGTTTTTAACCACCCACACAGAACATAGAATAATTTTAGATTGTATCTGTAAGAAAACTTAAAGATCATTCAATGCAAGCAGCCCACCTCTTTTACAGATGAGGAAATTAAGGCATAGTTCTTGGGAAAGTGATTAATAGTAAAAATTAACCTTATAATTTGCCTTAGGTATAGTAAACAGGTCCCTAGTATTATGTGAGAAAAGTAGAGCTTATTGTTTTAAAGGAATTCACTCTGAACTAAAGACAAATAATAAATGAACATTTGCATTACTTCAGGTTACTACAGTAAAATAAAAAACTTTTTGACAGGAGACTTATTGAACTGTACTGAAACTGAACATCTGCCCCAGTTGGGCTTCTTTGGTACAAAATACATTCCTTTTTTTTTTTTTTTGAAACTGGCTATTTGAAATTCTCCCTTTAAGCTCAACCAAGTACAGTTGATTCTGTGGAAGGAAGAAAAAAGGTAAATAGATTATTAATGGGAGAAAGAGATTAACTCTGATGGTGGGTTCAGTTTCCATTTGGGAACACAAGGAAAAGAAAGTTAAAAATATTTTTTTCATTTAACATCACAGTTTTTCATTTAAGAGAAATGGCTTTGTATTAGACTGGTAAAGAAATAAAGAATGAGAAGTAATGTGTGATAGCAGGTTTGAATGAGAATAAAACTCTCAGCTAAAACCACTTGGGAAGTCTTCCTTCTCCCAAGGATTTTTGAAATCTCAAACTTGAAAGAATAACATAGTTTTCAGCTTTTCTTGTTTAAACCATTCATCTTAATTGCCATAGCATGCAAGAAAAAATCCAGTAATTAAGCCCACAGAGGTAATACAATACACAATCAGAGATTATGTAGAAAATGATTTTGGCAACTGAACATGTGTTAGACATAAAGTTTGCCCTATTCCAAAGCTCAAGAGTTACATTGTCTTGTTTGGACACAGGAAGTTAGGTCTATACTCTACCCACTTCCCTACATATAACTGAAATCACATTGCAAGAGAGAAAAAAAAAGAGAGTAGATCTTTAGTGTTACCCCCACTCACACACACACAAAGGTAACTATGTATGGTGGTGAGAGGTACATTAATTAGTTGATTGTAGTAATATATTTCACAATGTATACATGTATCAAAATATCACTTTGTATACCTTAAATATATACAATGTTTATTTGCCAATTATATTTCAATAAAACTGGTGGAAAATTCTCTGACCCAGCAGTTGCTCTACTAGGTATTTATCCAAAGGATACAAACATAGTGATACGAACGGGCACATGCACCCCAATGTTTATAGCAGCAACATCCACAATAGCCAAAATATGGAAAGAGCCCAGATGTCCATCAACAGATGAATGGGTAAAGAAGATGTGGTATATGTACACACTGGAATATTACTCAGCCATCAAAAAGAAGGAAATCTTGCCATTTGGAATGATATGGATGGGACTAGAAGGTATTATGACAAGCAAAATAAGTCAGTCAGAGAAAGACAAATACCATATGATTTCATTCATATGTAAGAATTTAAGAAACAAAACAGATGAACATAGGGGGAGGGAAGGAAAAATAAAGTAAGATGAAAATAGGGAAGCAAACCGTAAGAGACTCTTAACTCTAGGAAACAAACTGAGGGTTGCTGGAGGGAGGTGGGTGGGGGGATGGATAATTGGGTGATGGGCATTAAGGAGGGCACTGGATGTAATGAGCACTGGATGTTTTATGCAACTGATGAATTCTACTCTTGAAACTAATAGTACACCACATGTTAACTAAATCAAATTTAAATAAAAAAATTTTTGAAAAGGAGAACCTTGGAATTTTAGTCTTTACAATAGTATGATAATACTAATTACCATTAAACTCATGGCAAAAATTGATTATAATAAAAAACTGTATGTTTTATCACAGTTACCTATTTATTAGAAATTACCCCAAATATGGGGCACCTGGTGGCTCAGTCACTTAAGCATCTCTTTCTTGGTTTAGGCTCAGGTCATGATCTCATGGGTCATGAGATCGAGCCCTACATAGGGGTCTGCACTAAGCGGGATATCTGCTTGAGATTCTCTCCCTCTGTCCCTCCCCCCACTCGCATGTGCTCATGTTCTACTCTCTCTCAAATAAATAAATCTTAAAAAAAAAAAATACCCCAAATTTCAAACAGAATTTGAGGTAATTTACTTATAATAACCACCATGAACACAAATACAGAATAGCACTCTCATTGATATAAACATTAACAAGTAATACAGTAAGATATAACTGAACTATGTACATTAAAATTAGCAGCTCAACTAAGTGGAAAATTGTTTTAGCACTTAACACTGGGGTGAATAGCATAGTTTTCCAAAGACTTGGAGTTTTTCTCTAAGAAAGGGTTACATTCTAGAGGAACTCTAAAGGATTCTAAAGGATATGTTATTTACTAGAATTTAAATAAAAACTCAAAATATTAAATAGATAGATAGATGATATATGATATATGATAGATAGATAGATAGATAGATAGATAGATAGATAGATAAATGAATAAATGATTCTAAAGGAATTTGTGTCTAAATGACAACCATCTCTTGGGAAATTGTATAGCATCAAAATTATTGATCCAGAAAAATTTGCTCACATTTTTGAAAATATCTTTGCATACCACTTCTATTTTTCTAACACTATAATTTTTCAGGAAGTTTTTATTAATATGGGCATTCATTATCAAAGTATTTACTGTAGAGTAACTGCTATGTGTCAGCCAACTTTTAATATATATTAAGCTAAATAAACCATTTTCTTTACCCTACAGGAGGACCCTATGAAGTAGGAGAGAAAAAAAAAAGGGATTCAGATATACAAACAAATAGCTCAATTGTAAACACAATACTGGATATCAGAGTAGTCAATTGTATTCTAATGCTCTGTATATTGGTCTTCCATCTTTGGTACCCAAGGAACTCAGAAGAATAATACGGTAGGAAGTTAGATTTTAAAAAATATACATTTTTAAAAAACATAAAATTAAGTAATTTTGGCATACTATATTTCAAAATATTGTAAATGATGAATCTACCTGGTTATTTAATCTTTATCTTTTCCCATATGTCTGACTTATTTTTAAGTTTGGTTTGCTCTTTTTCCTCCTTCCAAAGTTACAGGAAGGAATTTTTCCTTGTCAGATTTCTATGCACTTGTATTATATTTGATGATATTTTATATTGCTTCATTATTATTAAACCACCTAAAATTACTTTACACCTGTTATCTTTCAAGATGCCTCAGGAGACTGATTAACACAGATACACCTTGTGAAAATACAACAAAAAGTGCCATCTGCCAGCTATAATATTGGGCATGTTAATTAACTGCTCAGTGCCTCTGATTTCTCATCTGTAAATTGGGGGTAATATTAGTACTTACCTCATAGGATTATTGTGAGAATTAAAGATAAAGTCACATTTCTAAAATATTTTATCTGGGTATTATTTTAATCAAAATTTTATTTTAATATTTTAGCTGTTAGATTATAAGTTTTTGTGAAAAACAGAAGAGTCATGATTTTGGGGAAGAAGTTTACATAAAAGATAATGCTTCTTGAAAAAATACGTAGTCATCTTATGTACAGAGAAATATGATTCTGAAAATTTACCTTGCACTTGGTAAAACTGTTTTGTTACCAAAGCCCTGATAAAGAGATGCCACTGAATAACTTCATCATATGATGACAAACTATAGCTAATTTTATTGGGGAAATGAAAAGAAATTCTTTAAGAATCTACAACATCTGGGATAATATTCATTATGGTATAATATAATATTAAAACAATCACTAGTAATCGAATTATGATATATATCAACTCCAAGTACTATATAGCTATGAACCAAGGATAATATACAGATTAACAATATGAAAAAAAGTTTAATGATTTAATGCTAATGGTATGTACAGCAATATAAACACAGGCACTGAGAAAGACAAGAAGTATGTAATTGCAACTATGAAGTTATGAGTGACATTTTAATTAATGCTACTGAAATATTTTTTCTAACAATAAAAATATTGTTAATTAAAAATGGTAGAACCACTGGAACTCTTCTGTTACTACCCCTGGAAGAAATTAAACAGTTTAGGAAGTGGGTTTTCTGTACCCTCTGAAATAAAAGAAAATGGGTTTAACTGTTGTAATTCAAATAATGCCATATAATCCTGTTTGTTTAATACGTTCACATTTTACATCAATTAATTATTGGCAGAAACATCTTTTTGTCTGTAAGTGATAAAAGTTAAGGAGGTAGAAAGCAATGATATTTATTCTTGACTTCTGTTGATTTAGCCCTTTTGAAGCAAGAAGGATTTTTCTTGAGATATTAAAAAAAAAAGACTCTAATACACAACAAACTCTCATGCTCTTTCTATAAATCCCAGTAAAAGCAATAAAACAGAGCACATAAGTCACTTTCAATCATAGGATTCATCTCATCGTTGTTTGTTTGTTTATTTCATCTTTGTCCTTTGGTGGGGATACAGTTTTCTGGGTGCAAAACTTAGTCCTTGTTTTCAACTGGGTCCCAGGTATTTGAGGGGATCACCACACATCAAACTGCTTTATTTTTTCCTATTCTATTACACTTACACGGGGAAGAATTCCAGTGGAGTGCTAGAGCTGGCTTGCAGTGGCTCACAAGAACCAATTTTGTAACTGGTTGTTAAACCGTTGGTACTTGAAATAGACCATTGTGAGAGTATTTACACCAGAGAAGTTATCACCTTACAAATCAGAGCCTATTTTTTTTTTAATCTTCTAGTGGTGCTTAAACAATTACCAGCCAGAAGATGCTTGCATATAGGATTTTTATGAGTGTACCATTTTACTCAATGGATCCTCCATGTGAGACATTTCATCCAAGCACATCCCTGGAGTAAGAGCACAGATCTATCAGAGTGGCTTGTACTCTCATCGATCAGCACCACTGTTGTAGTGTGGCCCACTTCCATTCCCATGAAAACACCGACCCTGGAAACTTCTTTACCCTATTTGTGAGCTTTCTGCAGAGATGAAGAAAAACAATGTAAAAAAAACCCCAAACAACAAGAAAAAACAATCCACAATCAACTCAAAAGACGAGTTGTGCCAAAATTAGTTACCTGTCAGTCTAACAGTCAAATATCTATTAACTTGCTTCTGCAATAAAGATTCAATAAAAATTATTGTCCTCAATGATAACAGTGAAGTCTTACATTATCACAAAATACTTTCTAAATATTCAAAGAAAGAAGAAATCATGTTCAATGTCATTTTACTTTTTTCTATATTTTATGTTTTTATAAATCACTTATCCATGGACATAGATGTTAACTGCAGATAATCATTGGTTGTGTTGGACAAAGGAAAACATATTCTTTTAAAAATACATTTATAATTTACTATCTATAAAAATGAAGAGAATGGTAGTTTTCCTTTTTTTTTTTTTTAACAAGATGATGTGAGAATAATAAATTATGTTTGTGCACTCTTTGGTGTAGTATCCCTCTTCAAAGGTGAGTAATGGTTTCTGCCAGGTAAGTAGTAGAGATGATTGAATTGATGTCAACACTTTCCTAGTTTCTGGAAGACGGTATATACTAATAAACACACACCCCGCCTTAGGAGCTGATAATATGTTACTTGTTAACAAGACTATTTTAGGACAAGGTCACATAAAAAGCCAAGATTTATCTTCCTATTAGTTTGTGGTGGGAGTCATTTAACTTGGTTGTAAAATTTAAATAACGGGTACTAACTAATCCCAAAGGTGCTTAAATCCCCAAGTAGTAAATACTTCTAAAAACCTAGGGAAGCCTTCAAGCAAGAAAGGTGTTAACAATTATTTATTTTGTGATGGTACGGTGCCCTCTGTAATTGGTATAGCCAAACAAGGAGCCATGAGTTTCTATTGTTATTATTTACTCACCTCAAAATACATGAGATCACAAAGAATCATTTTGTTACCACTAAAGCTATAACTCTGCTTATATAAATAGTATCACTATAACAACAATAGTCCCAGCTTGAATTCTGTTGTAATTTTTAAATGAGAAAAAAAAGCAGCCGCTGACATTGGGAGCTAATATTACTCTCACAGCTAAGCTATGTTGAAAAGGATTTTAAATTAAGTATGTTTAGAATATCTAAAGGTATAAAAGGAATAATCACACCATAAAACAAAAGTGGGAAGTAATGAAATAAGAGGGAATGTGAAGAAGGACCAAGTAGAAATCCTAAAAGTAAAAACATAGTCATAGAAACAAAAAGGACAACAGAGGGACTATACACGGGCCAGACATAGTTAAAGAGAGAATTTGGGTCTATAAAGGATAGATCAAAAGAAATTACCAGAATGACATGGATAGATATAAAATATGAAAAATTTCAAATATCAGAGAAATACAAAATTGCATATAGGAAGGATTTTTCTTGAGATATTAAATTTAAGAGGAATTCAAAAAAAAAAAGAAAAAGAGTTGAGAAAACAATAGAGAGTCAGTATTTGGCTGATAATTTTCCAGAATTGAACAAAAATATGACCTCTCAAACTGGAAAAATTTGTAATTATCTCGTTTAACTCTCACAACCATTTGGATTAAGAATTATTTCTGGTTAGAGAAAATAAGAACAAAGAGGGTAAGTGAACTGATTGAATCCAGTCCATGACCAAGTGGTAGACAGTCCATCTTGATTCCCAAACCTTGTCGCTTCCCTGCAAGTGCCTATGTCTTTGTTAATTACATCACCACAGCTCTCATGGTGGTGCCCAGGCCTAATTCAAATACCCGCCATCTTCCTAACTACTTGCTTGCTATGATCACCTACGCAGACCAAATAAACTCCTGAGACACAGTGTTTGAAAAGATAAACAAAACGAAGCATTCATCTGAGTAAATAAAAAGCCAACACCATAAACATAACCATTTTCAAAACAGAGTAATTAAATACTTTTAGCTAAAAAACGGTCCATTTTGGGAGAACCTTGAGCTGATACTAGGATGTTTGAATTTGAATGCGAACTATCTCCACATTGTGCCACAAGTTCCTCGAGCCAAGGGCATGCTTTATCTTGTTTTCACAATAGTACCAATAAAGTGGCATTCAGAGGACAGACCTTTTCTGAGATGTGTGAGGAGTTTGAGAACTAGATCCCATAGAACACCCAAATTTAGGGACTTGAAACAGAAAAGGGAGCCAATTAAGAAGACAGAGAAGAATTCAAAGACATAAAAATGTTAATGTAGCATTAAGGAAGTTAAGAGAGAGTCTAAAAAAGAAGTAGTAATCAGTGTCCAGTGTCTCTAAGAGGAAAAAAATGATCAAAGATGTGTGAAAGACTACTGGATGTGGTAACTGAGAAAGAAGCAGTGAACTCTGTAGAGTAAGTATATTTTCAGTGGAGTATGAAGAAGAGAAACCAGGTACAACGTATAATCTCTTCCTTCCAGGAATTTATAATCCAGTTGGGCGGATAAAATGTGATCATCAAATGTAATAAGCAATAAGAGTTATGAGCCACAGTATTTTTAGAATTTCAACAATCTGTTGTTTGATTCTGTAAAATCGTCTCTACAAACTCACAAAAACAAACATAGGAAAATAACAATCTAATTTAGAGAATATTTTGAGATAGTAAAAGAAAATCAACACTAGAAAGATGGAGTGTTGTAATTAAATTCATATTGTCTGGTATAGTTAACTGAAACAATAACCTTTAATCATATAATCTTCCTAGATTTGAAGACTCATAGTTTAGAATCAATTATAGTAAAAGTAAAAATACATTCACAATGGTCATTTTAGGAATATTATTTTTTCTCTCTTAAAACTTAAAGAAGATTAAGTTTAATAAGGACAATGTTTCTTGTTTCGTTATGTTAGAAGTTTGATTTTTTGAGCACATTTCCCTTAAAACATATTTTTTCTCTAAGACTTATAGAAAAGTCTTATTTTTTTTTAATTTCCTTTTTCAAAAGACACAATCATTTTCACTCATGGCATTATCACTCATATTTATTCCTTGCAACATTAACATTGAACAGTTTTTTTATATATGCAAATACAAGGTATACACAGTGTATGCATATGCCCAAATGCACAGCCCACACAAGGTAAGAAGGACCCATCTCCTGGGACCTGAGGAGGAGAACTGTAAGTAGTCTGCTAACCTTTTCAACCCAGGCCAAGAAGAATAAGCCAAGAAGTAGGTATAAGTGGTATTAGTAAGGAAGATTCTAATTAACTTCTCAGCAAGGCAAATGAGTTTCATCAGCATAAGTTTCTTATAAGTAAGATCTGTTTACACTCCCACATGCTTTCTTCTTTGAAAATCAAAGCTCTCAAGAGAGGAGCAGCCGACAGCTACATTCAAGTCCAATATAACAACAGAAAATAAATCACAGACATGGAGTTTGCTTTTGCAGAGAAAAATAGCTACAACCTAATGTTTGCAAATATATCAAATGACCAACTGACTTTTTTCTGAATTTTCTACTTCCTTCTACTAAGGCTTTTATTTTTGTTCTTATTTTTTTTCCTTTTTATACCAAAATTGTCATGTTCCATATCAACTTGTGAGAATCAAAGCCTTCAGATCTGTGTAGAACGTGGTCTTAGCAGTAGTTCTTAATTAGAACTACTAATCAACACCAAATGGGAAAACTTTTCCAAATATGTATATATTTGTGGGCTTGTCTATAATTGGAACAATCCCCAGTGTTATTCTGCTACAAAATTCTGGGTCAGAACCACTT
The DNA here is from genome assembly GCF_004348235.1 of Phoca vitulina. Lineage (NCBI taxonomy): Eukaryota > Metazoa > Chordata > Mammalia > Carnivora > Phocidae > Phoca > Phoca vitulina. The sequence continues at coordinate 8,989,904 of NW_022589730.1, read as the reverse complement.
GTATTAAGTATTTAGAAACTACAAGTATTGCCAATAAATATGTCAATGAGTCAATCAATAACTTGCTTTAATTGTTTGGATTCTTAAACATTTACCTTTGCATGTGAACGTGGATTAGATGTCAAGGGTATATCTTCACCCTTTCTCAGCTGTCAGAAAGAATTGCTTTCTTTTCATCTACATTTTAATAATCTCTAGTCACTTCCATATTAAAACCAAGAAGGCATCCTGAACCCTACTGGTCCTTTCAGCCATTTATTCTTCTCTCTTTACCTTTTCAACAGGTCTTGAGAAAGTCGTCTATCTGGTTGTTTTTACTTCTCATTCCTCAAGACAGTAAAAATGACCTCTGACTTCACAATTTCAGCATTTACCAATATTTATGTATTCCTATAGTAGATACAAGGATGCCATGTGGAAAATTCAAAGATAAAACACAAAAGACCAAGCAGTGAAGAATGTTAGCTATTGCATTTAGGGTGGCTACTCCTATGGAGCAGGACCGAGGATTAGAGAGGCTGGGTTGGTAACAAGGGAACAAGGGAATGGGTTCACTGGAAGACCTGCTGGTCTAAACCTCTATTATATTTCTAATTACCTTGACAACTTTCCCCTCTAGGTCCCAGGTATTGGTCACATATTGTCCTAAGCTTGCTGGAGTTACCCAGCACTGATAAAGGATACTTAAAGTAAAATGCAGCCCCCATTGAATGATAGCTGTCTTTTTTGTTTTGTTTTGTTTATTGCTGATATTTAATGCACAGCTAGTTTGCCCAGGGAGACAAAACTTTGCTCAACCATTGATTTTTATTTCAGGGGACAGAACAATTTTAAGCTACGGAGAGAGTGTGGATAGGGTCAGAGGCTGACTCCTTTTACGAAAGATGTGGACACATAGCTAAACACCTGGCAAGGGTAGAAATAACAGTGAAGATAAACTCAATTTCAGTCCACGGTAAATCCCTTCATCCTGAAAATAACTTGCTAATTTGAATTATAAATCTACTTTGCCTGTTGATGATCTGTGACTCTGAGCAAATCTTTCTTATACATTGCAAGCCAGTTTCTACACATATAAGAAAGGAGTAATAAGATTAACTCTGGCCTTCCAGGGATGCTGGAAAGATAAATGAGGTAATATTTCAAAAAGTGTGAAGCATTTCCTTAGAAGAAATTATATTTATCTAAGGTATAAATGTAATTACAAGATGACCCTCTTGTTATGAATTGACCTAAAAACAGTACTAAGTCTCATGAAAGGATTTGGCATTATTGATGTTGGGCTAGTGAAAACCAAGGGAGATCAGAGCAACTGTTTTATAGCATTTTATTCATCAAACCATCTGATATATATGTAGATGTAGATGAACATGTAGATTTATACATAAGTAGTTAGCAACTCTTAGGTACACAGCACTATGCTAGGCATTGTGGGATATTTAAAAAATAGCTATTGTTTTCCAGAGTTTAAAATAATGTTAGCAAAACAAGGTGATTATATACTCTTGTGTGTGTGTGTATTCATATTTTTCAGATAGTTTGAACACAGAGATCAAATACATCATGGTTTTAAACATGATTCTCCAAAAATTGTATACTAGTAAATACTTTGTTCTTGATTTAACAGATCAAATTATAGATGTAAGACTGCATGAAAATAGAAATTTCCAGAAAATTAAAAAATGTTTTTAAAGAATGCAGCAGCTTTCAGAATACTTAAATGGATTCATGCAATCAGAGCAATTAATCATTACAGAGTTTTTCTTTTGTGAAATTGGCAGTCTAACCATTATATGAAATTTGCATCTGTTCTAAAAACTCCTACCACAAAAACATTTATCAAAATATAAACCATATTATTAATTTCATGACACCACTTTTAAATGGTACAACAAAAAAATCTATATGTAAACTTTTACATACACATATATGTATACTACATATATTTGTATACTACATATATTTGTATACATGGAAAGAGGAAGAAAGATATAAAGCAAATATAGCAAAATATCAATTATTGTTGCATTTAAGTTGAATGTACATGGATGTTCATGTTGTACTACTTTTCCAAAGTTTTAGAAATTAGTGTAATGAGTTTGGGATAAAAATTCATGATGCTATCCTGGAATGCTGTATTATCAGCATATATATATATATATATATATATATATATATATATTTCAAATTTATAAGTAGATAACTACTTGAAAGCCCATATGAAAGATTTGCAAATGATAACTTACTGCCATGATCACCACCACATCAAACATCTGATCCCAACATTCTTTTTTTCTCAGATTAAAACTTTACCTCACTGTTTAAATAAGAATCATCCATTTGAGATTTATCTCAGCTTCTCACTATCATACTAAGAAACTAAACTTTGCCTGTAAACACACTAGTAACATGGGAGGGACATCTTTCTTTGGCTAATGTTGGCGATTCCAAATCCTCCTTCCATTTTTTTCCTGATTCCTCACCCTTTCTTTGGAACTATTTTCTTTGCATCTACATTTGAACAATTTTTAGTCATTTCCAGCTTAAACACACAAAGGCCTCCTGAACCCTGTTGGTCTCTCCAGACATGTGTCCCTTCATCTGGCACCTTTTCAACAGACCTTGAGAAAGCTGTCTCTATAGCTGTTCCCACTTCTCACTCCTAAAAACATTCAAAAATGGCCTCTGATCTTACAACTTCAGAAATCACCAATGACCTTCTTGGTGACAAATCCAATGGCCCATAGCTGACCTACAGCGTATGATACTGTTAACCAAGTCTTCTTTCATAAATCTCTCTTCCCTTGGGTTTTGTGACTGCATGTGCACGCTCCTGGTTTGATACTTCTTTGACCACCTGGCATGTTCAGTCTCCAGTCTCCCCTGAGGGATTGATCACTCTCCTTCTCCCCTCAGTTAGACGTTAGCACTTCTCAGGACCCTCTCAGAAACACTGCTGTTTTTTGTTTGTTTAGACGCACTGTTTTTACCAATACTATTTGCTCTCCTGGATGCAATAACATCCTTATGATAAAAACTTCTATATCTCTTTTTATAGTTATACACTTTTATTCTTCACACAGCAGACTATCATTTTTAAATCACAGGACCATGTCACTCTCCTGGTAAATCCTTCAACTGCTTTCCAATATATTAGGATAAAATTCAAATTCTCTAATGGAACCTATACGACCATAGATGATTTAAACCCTACCTACCTCTCCAGCATAATTTCTTTCTTCTGTCTCCTTGATCCCTGTGTTCCAGGTCTGATGGCCTTCTTGCAGGTCCTGGACCACAACAAACTGTGCTTCCCCTCAGGTTGGCTAATCCCCGCACACCAGTCAGTTCTCAGCTGTAATGTCATTTCTTCAAAGAAGATAGCCATAACTAACCGATTTAATAATCTTTCCCCAACATCATTTTTCTCTCTCGCTCACAACTAAAAATTTTCTTTATAGATGTTATTATAACTTATAATTTACATTTATTTCTCTGCTGCTATATTTATTGTGTCTTCTCATTATTTTTTTTAAAGATTTTATTTATTTATTTATTTATTTGACACACAGAGAGAGAGAGCACAAGCAGGGGAAGCAGCAGAGGGAGAGGGAGAAGCAAGCTTCCCGCTGTGCAGGGAGCCCGATGTGGGGCTCGATCCCAAGACCCCGGGATCATGACCTGAGCTGAAGGCAGACGCTTAACCAACTGAGCCCCCCAGGCGCCCCTATTTTGTCTTCTCATTAAATGGTAAGCCACAAGAGTGAGACACTGTGTTCCCGACGGTGTATCTACTACCTCAGACCTATTAAGTGTCAGTGTATCACCCTGATGCTTAACAAATACTTGTTAAATGGATCAGTGATCTTCAAACTAACATATTCAAAGTGAAAGTCACCATGCCCTCATAGTTACTTTACAAAATGTACCTACTTTCCAGGAAATTACACTAACTATCCACTACTATCCTCATTGGTAAGGCCAAACAAACATCATCTTTAGTTGATTCTCTTTCCTATGTCCTCATCCAATAATTATTATGAACTACTTTTTTAGTATTTCTCATATTCAGTTACATTACTATTATTACTGCTACTACTACTCCCATATTTTAGGGCATCTATCAATTTTATTTAAATAATGAAATATTCTCCCAATTGCATTCTCATTCCTCCATTCTTGCGCACCTTCTTAACCAATCTCCTCCCCCAAAACCCATTTTCTACAGACAGATATCTTTCTGTAACTTTAAAGTGAACATGTCTTGGGGCGCCTGGGTGGCTCAGTCGTTAAGCATCTGCCTTCGGCTCAGGTCATGATCCCAGGGTCCTGGGCCCGAGCCCCGCATCGGGCTCCCTGCTCAGCGGGGAGCCTACTTCTCCCCCTCCTTCTGCGACTCTCCCTGCTTGTGCTCTCTCTCTCTCTGTCAAATAAATAAATAAGGGGCGCCTGGGTGGCTCAGATGGTTAAGCATCTGCCTTCGGCTCGGGTCATGATCTCAGGGTCCTGGGATCGAGCCCCACGTCTGGCTCCTGGCTCAGCGGGGAGCCTGCTTCTCTCTTTGCCTCTCCCCCTGCTCATGCTCTCTCTCTCTCTATCTCTCTGTCTTGAATGAATAAATAAAATCTTAAAATAAAATAAATTAAAATTAAAAAAATAAATAAATAAAATCTCTATAACGTGAACGTGTCTATTCTTCCTCACATAAAATGGATCAAGATTCCCCCATTTGTCGGCAGATATCTTCTGTCCCTTATGCTGCCTTTATGAAGGTCTTTTTGATCTCACCATTCTATCTCCTCAGTCCTTTCTCTCTCTGGTCTTTCTCCACCCACGCTCACACACCCTCCACTATCTAGAGGCCCTTGCCTTTATATGGACTTCTGTAAATTGTTACTTGCTGTCCAATCTTCCCCAAGCAGTCTGCAAGTTCCAGCTTAGATATCATTTCTTTTGGAATATTTACATTGTTTGTTCTCCAATCTCCTTTAAATCTTTGCTTAGACGTCTCATTTATAATAAAAATGACCATGTGCAACAGTCTCACTCCCCATCATTCCAAATCCCTTTTATTATGTTAGACTTTTTCTATTTATCTATTTATCCATTATACCTTTCATCACTATATAAATACTATACATAGAATATATTAATATAATAAATATTATTGTTATTCATTTACTTCCTTAATATGAAATAAAAGCCTTAACATTTTACTATCTCTGTTTTTTTACTGATATATCCCAAGTGCCTAGAATGGTGTCCAGCTCATACTTATTCAATAAGTTTATAAAATAGGATAATACTAATACTAATACTAATGCCTAACCTATAGGGTTTTTGTGATCTTAAATAATTGCACAGCTCCTGGTACATGATAAGAGCTATATAAATATTAGATGAAATGAAATATTTTAAGATAATGATCACCAATATCTACTTACTCATTCAAAAACTTCAAAGAAAATAAATTGATTCAAGGGCCAAATAATGAGCAGTATTAAATTATAAAGCCCACCCCACCACCACCACCTTATTTAGACTGTTATGCAAAAGCAAACCATCTCCAGAGCTCTATGTGCAATCACCCTTAGTATCACTTCCCAGGAGCCCAACTTCTATCTCGATTTAGTCCTGATTCCCTCATTCTCCAAGAGGTGCTATGTGTGAGACTGCTCTCCAATAAAATTCCCGCATCAAATCATCTCAGAGTCTGCTTCTAAGGAGTTCCAACTGTACATCTTGATATTAGTTTGGGCAACAGACTCTAGAATGAGATTGCAGAACAGAATTGGCCTCCAGTGACTGGCAGCAACAATCACATCACTGGTGGTAGGTGGGGTATTGATAGACCTTTGCATACAGTGGTTTTACAGTTATTAATACTTTCACTCAGAGTAAACCTGTGGAAGAGGATGCACAGGATAGAGAAAGTATCAGGCACAGAAGTTTGAGGGGTGAAGAATGGTAATTAAGAGGAAGACAGACTTTGATGGCCATAGCTGGGAGTAATAGGTGTTTGGGAAAAGACAATGGAAGACTGGGGTTAGCAATTAAGGCTGAAGGTGAAAGTTGGAGGGCCTGCAAGGCAGCATTTAAGAAGAGAAAAGGCTAAGGCCCAGGACTCAATTCTAAGAATAGCAGAACTGAAGAAAATATTGGATTCTCAGCTCTAGAAGGTCTCCTATACCAAGGTCAGAATCTTGAATGAGGAGTGGCAGCATGAGCTAAGAGTTGGGGCACCCGTGTTGACACACTTGGAAAACAAGAGTTCCCAGATACCCATGAACTCCCTAGGCATGCCGATTTGGCCACTGCTTAAAGACGGTGTGGACTCTGCTTTGCAGGTAAATACATGACCCTAAAAGGGAAAATACAAATGAAAAATAAGAGGATTAATTCTGCCTGTTAAAATAAGGGAAGAATCCCTTTTCTTAGAGCACTGACTTTAGAAAACTTGTAAATTCTTTCTCTATCACTTTGAAATGTATGTAAATCTTTTTAAAAGCTAAATAAGCCTCTTGTCAGCTTTATAACCCAGTAATGTTTTTCTTTAGAACCTGGGGACCATCTCTTTGAAATGTAATCTTCAAAGAAGATATCCCCCTTCTCTTCCAGTTTCCGTGGGAGGTTAGGAGCCTAATTTCAGAGGCCCCTCACTTCAAGCTGCAAAACTACCTCTAGTCATAATGGGAGAGACTCATTTGTCCTTTGGCTAAAACCAATTAGCAAATACAGATAATCGCTCCAATTACCAGGTGAATTTGAGAAAAATGTGTGACAAATGGTCTAAGTCCTCTGACTTGAAACAGTTACTGTTTATCTTGAGAATATGTGTGTAATGGGTTGTATCTGCTTGGTTCTATAAAAGAGTGAGATTTCTTTCTGTCTTGACAATCTCTTAATGGATTTCCTGTGATGCACATCACATTCTATTATAATGCTTATTCAATAATAAAACTGTTTCTCTTCTACCTTTGTGGAGAGGGTTTCCTGAATTAGAAGGAAATTTTGGTTTTAATTGTATTTTTCCAACTCCATCCTCAGTTCAGTCCCTACCCTCTTCTGAACACCAGATCGATACCTGACAAGGGAACCGCTGGGTCTGCAAAGGAAGAGACAGAGATATCTGCCAGAGGAGCTGCAGGACGTAGCTAAGATGAACACGTGTGAGCCTGGAGTGAATCTGAGAATGTGGGACCAACAAAAGAATATAGAACCGAGTAAGAGAATGTTTCAATACGGGAGTATTCTCAGGAGATGGAATTTAACCCCCTAGTCGAGGTCTCAGGAGATTTTGTTTAATGTTGCTGCTAGATGACTTGGAAGCTTAGAAAAAGTGATGTCTCCTATTAAATGTGGTTAAAATGGTGGAACTGCAGTGGCAAAGTCTGCAGGGTGGAATGTGTCTGCTGAGGAGGGCGTGCTGGTCTGGCATTGCTATATGAGACCCAAAAACCTACCGACTGATCCTGCTTATTAGAAGGATCTGCCTGATGCTCTTCTTATCAAAGCAATAAAGAGTGTCCACCTCAGTTTATCAGAGCAATAATGAATATGTATCTTACCCAAAAAGGATCCCCCAATAACAGAAAACAGTGGAAGTGTTCAACCTCCATAGATGCAGAGTATCATAATGACCAGCCAAAGTGACGTGGCAGCCACCTGAGCTTCAGGAGTTGATGAAACAGTTAACAGAAGATGGCCTTTCCTTTCCAGATATATGGAATCAGAAAAGATACTGTCCAATCTATACAACCAAGAAATAAAGAATAGATGATTAAGAGGCTGCAAGAAACCGCTTTCATGAGTAGCCACAACAAAGCCACAGTCCCTTGCCCAGTTTCTGGACATGCACCAGTTTTCAAATCTGGAATCCGTTTTCTGAAGGAGAGGCTGGGTCTCAAGCAGGATGTATGCTAAAACACCATGGTGAGTATAGAAGATAAGGATTCCCCCAATTCATTCCCAAAAGACCTATGGCCATTTATTCAGATACTGTATATTCCTAAAAGGGAAATACTCATACATTTTGAGGTTGTGCACAGGGTCTGAGTCGTCACTGATACCCGGAAATACAAAGCATCATCATCCTGTCCTATGAGACAGTAAAGTGTATGTGCAAGGATGTAAAAATGGACTCTGCCCCAGGTCCAACTCCATTGGAACCATGGACCCTCACAGATTAGGCAGAACTTTTACAGAGGTCCTTGGTTTGGTGAGGAAAGATTTCTCATAGTGGTAAAGACCAGGTGGAAGCCTTTGAAACCACTCCCATCCTCTGCTGCCAAGATAGTAAATCAATCATTATATTGCATCCTGGGTTAGAGATTAAAACCAGCCTTTAGGACCTAGAGGCTGCTGGGTGATGCTCCCCATTACATCTCCATTTAATTCATCAGTCTAGATTAGCAGCTGACAAACTTTTTCTGGGAAGGGACAGACAGAAATTCCTTCAGCCCGGAATAAAGCAACCTCTGATGAAGGATGGATCTGCAACATGAGGGATGTGGGGAAGCAGGACTTCTTACGTATTTGCAATGGTTATAAAAGTTGGTTATCACCACTCAGAATTTGAACCTCAGGCTCTTTGGTAGCAATGTCACCCTGGCGACTCTGCCTTCATTTCCTAATCTGTAAAATGTAGATAATGACAGTATTTTTAGAGATAAGTTTGTTTTGAAGATTAAGTGAATTAATAACTGTAGCATATGCAGAGTGCTTGGCGCTTGGCAGAGAGTCAATGCTATCTCCATGACTCATTTTACTTAGGGAAATCAGTACTAGTTATGTTAAAAAGCTGGTTTGGGTTATAGAATCCGTAGGTACTGATAAGATTTATTGCCCTTCTTTATTCTTGCACCTTCTCCTGCTGTTATTTTGCATCAGGATATTTGTTTTGAATATGAGATCCCAGAGGAACACAGAATCACTTGGCAGGCCCAGAGGAAGCTCCATTAGCATTTTCATCAAGCTTGGCAGATGGCCCTTCAGATAGCATAGGAAGGAAATATGTTAAGGGCCAGGCGCCTGGAAAGAGTTTTCTTAACTAAGTAGAATGTCTATTCAAAAGAAAAAGAAAAAGGAGAGATAGGATTGTCCACAGGATAGAATAAAAGAAATCTGAAAGTCATAGTAATTTTATCTAATCTTTGAATTTTCATGTAGAAAAGAGTCATTCTTTTTGATACCCAGTGAAGTTTGGTATTGTAATCACTGTGATATTTACATATGAAAAGCATCTAGTTAATTATATTCTGACTGTTCGACCTGTACCGAAAAAGATAATCAAAACAAAAAAAAGAGTCAGGAAGAACATACAACATTCATAAGCAATCCAAAGGAGTTCCGCCTCTGAAGAAGTGGGAAGTGCTTTTGCTAAACCTGAAGTGTCTTGTCAGTCATGATATCCCTGAGCCTTGAGACTTAAAGGAGCCTTAGTGTTCAGTTTAACGCAACCAGCATTCCTGGCGTGTCACGTGTGTGTCCCGCTCTGCTGGTGACTAGGGAGGGAAAGGGAGACTGAGAATGAGTGCTGGCTGCCTAGACGGACATCATCCCTCTTGGAGCTCACAGGACACATGAGCACAGTCCCATGGCAAAGAGCTATCTAACTACAAGTCAATAAGCAGTACAGAAATACACAAAGGAGGAAGTGATTAAGCCTGCCTTTTTGAGTCAGAAAAAGAAAACTTCAGAGAGAAGTAAAATCTCATTATTATAAATTTTAAAAAAAACTGACTTATCAAAGCTCACCCAGTTGGCTAATGGCAGTGGGATTTGAATTATATAGACTTATTTTTTGTTACATAGAAATCTGAAGATTTTTTCATCTTTTTTATGGTTTTACTTATTCTAGGGCCATTTCTTTCAAAATGTAAATTAAAAATATTTCCATTTTTAAAATAGCATCCGATCTGAATTTTCATTAGGATAGAGAGTTACTCCATCAATGCAAGGATTAGAGTAGTGCTTCAAATTTAAACCTGGGGAAATTCAGACTAAAGCAGCAGGATCAAATATCCAACATGGAAAGCACATAGTACAGAATATTTGGTAACTCACATGTATGGAAATATCCCTATCAATCAGGAAGATGCCAATATTCTACAACATTATCTCCTTCTCAAAAGAAAAAGAAAAAAATAATATAAACATGAATTTCCTTTAGACACTTGGGACAAATTTAAAATATTTTAAATTTATGTAATTATTTGGTAATGCTCACTACGTTGGAAGTGCTTGGGATTTGACCAACTTGTCAATTACTCTATTTCTAACATTGAACTAAAAGCCTGGTATATTAGCCAAGGTTCTTGAGAGAATCAGAACCACTAGAATGTACATATTATACAGAAAGAGATTTATTAAAAGAAATTGGACATGCAATTATGGAAGCTTAAGAATTCCCAAGATCTGCAGTTGGCAAGCCAGAGGGGCAGAATTGACAGTGTAGTTCTAGTCCAAGTCCAAAGTTCTGAGAACCAAGGGAGCTAATGGTGTGAGTGCCATCTAAAAGCCATAATGCTTGAGACCGAAGAAGAGATGTTTCAGTTCGTGTCTGAAAGCCGGAGAAAAAATGATGTCCCACCTCAGTAGTCAGGCAGGAGGAATTTATTCTTACTAATGGAAATTTCTGCTTACCCAGGGCATACCCCCATTGGGGAGGACAATCTGCTTTACTTGGTCTCATTCAATGTTAATGTTATGCAGAAATACCCTCACACACATACCCAGAATCCTATTTGATCAAATGTTTGGGCATCCTGTGGCCCACTCAAGTTGACACATAAAATTAACCATCCTGCCTGGCAAACAATAAAGCCAATCAACATTGCTTGAATGAATGAAGAAAGCCTTGGAAATAGAAAAGAAAATGTGTAAAGACAAAGTTTTATTTAGGTGCTGGATTGGAAACATGTTGTAATTTCTTCCTAATGCAAAAGAAAAAAAAAAAGGATCTTTAGTCAGAGGAAATTAATGAAAAATATTCATTGAGCTTCCTGATCCTCCCAAATAATGATATGGCTTGGATTGAGAGGTCAATTTTTCCTGGGTAGATGCACTTGGGGTATATGCCTCAACATCTGGTTCATGGTTGGTGCTTTTATTCCAAGCAGCACATGGCCAGGAGGTATCAACCTTCCACTGAGGAAGTGAACACCAAAGTTCAATTCACTGGTTCCTTCAGAGGCAGCTGCCTGCCTTCCTCAGTAACAAGTCCAGGAATACTGTAATAAAAACTGCTTTCAATTTATTTCCATCTGAGAGCCTTGCCTCCCATGGAATTCTACACCCAACCTGGGAGTGGCTGAGACTCCCACAGGCAGTGAGAAGTCTGGCTCACCTTCAGCCTCTGGTTGTCTTCTCACTCTGTGGTGTTTTAAATACCAGCTCCCTCTCTGTTTAGGTTGTAGTTCCTTCTTTCTATAACATTGTCTTACCTACTTCCGATCTCTGCTTTGCAATATTTCCACTGAAACACTGATGCAATTTTGCTTTGCCTAAAAGATTAAAAAAAAAAAAAAAATGTGTGTATATATGTCTATGCAACTTGCAGTTGTTTTAGTTGTAACTATTAAATAATGAATGGTAAGGACTCATCTCCTAGGGATTTGCTGTTAGATTATGATCTTCCCTAAAAAAAAATACTCCTTAAATCAAAATAACATATGATAAGCCCAGCAATTATTTAAATAAATAAAGCATCGAACACTTGTATAGCACTATGTGTTAGTCACTGTTCTTAATGCTTTACACATATTAATTTACTAAATCCTCACCACAGACCCGTGAGTTAGACACTGTAACTATGCCCATTTTATAGATAACAACCCTGTGGCAGGTTGAGTAACTTGCCAAAGTCATGAAGCTAGTATAGGTTGGGGTCAGAATTTGGACCCAAGCAGTGTAGTTCCAGGAACTGTATCTACCCTTAGCCATCATGTTACACCATTTCTGACAGTCTATGGCATGAGTTCTTAGGGGAAAATAAGACTCCTATCTTCATTTGGAGACTTCTAAGCTGCTGAGATGCTAGAAATGATGCCTTCTTGGTTTACATCCATTTTCTCCATGTTACTATCTAGCACTGCACTAATTGCAGTTGTCAACATCAGCAGACGAAAGAGATGAAAATGTCTGGCTCTTCGGAGGAAAGGAGTTGGGGAGTCCTTTCCAAAACACATAGGATTACTATTTTACCCAAGAGCATGTCTTTCTCCAAGAAAATATAAGAAGATAACCACCCCCAACCCAACTGATGTTTTTCTTGGTCACTGCCCAAATAGCCTTTCCGGACTTTTCTTCTTTACTAACTGTCTCTCCAAAATTTATCTATAATTTCTCTCCTTGACCTTAATCCTCCTACTGCTTTCACCCCAAACTGTGATGCTAGAACTTGTTTTCTGAGATCTGTCGAGTTTTTCCCCATCCTCAACTACTTCACATGCTCCATCTTTGTTCCTATAACTGAAATCTCTGAAGTGGCCGGTTAGCTCAGTTGGTTAGAGCGTGGTGCTAATAACTGAAATCTCTGTAGGCCTGTAAGCAGAGATTCTATTCTCTTATATCTCAAGTACTCCTGGGTCAAAAGAATGGAGTTATGTCCTCCATGTTTCCTAATGCCATGTTGGAATGGAAATTACTGTTCCTAAAAAAAGCCCTACACCTTTGAGGTTCATACCAATTAACTTAAACTATTCTACCCTCTGTAGTAATAATCTATCAGTGAGTCCCTTTCATCCACTGAAGACTTTGTTGTATGACTCATGCTTTCCTCTTTACCAAACTTGAACCTCTTTAAGAGTAATCTAACCTCCTGGCCTTGTAATTCCTTGATCTTCTCTCTAATGATCTCCTTTACTTTTACCTAGCTCCCTCAGTTTGAGCCCTTCACTTTTCATTACCTGAAATTCATTCCTACCCAATACCATTAATGCAAATATCCCACTCTGAGACCACCACACTGTCCTATATTTCCAACTTGATTTCTTCAGTAATGTCACTACAATCCTGTTTCATTGGCATCAAAACCTTCAGTCATTGACCCCTCTATTTGTGTCCTATTCATTAATCTGTTTTTCACTTCTCTTTTTATTGAGCTTAGATTCCATGGAACATCAGTTAAGCATTGTAAAGAATTATTTTAAATACACCCTAAGCTCCCTTTCCCCTTTGCCTTTTGATCACATTTACCTGAAAAAACACAAACCCCAAGTCCTTGCTAATAAAAATGTGTCTAACAGACCAGCAGCACTGCATCACCTGGAGTTTGTCAGACGTTAGAATTTCAGACCAGATCTAAAGAATCAGAACCTGCATTTTAACAAGATCCCCAGGCAATGCCTGTGCAGAAGAGTGTGAGAGAAAACAAATTCCTGGGTGCTTACCATGTAGGTGTTCCTCTGTCTTGCACAAATTAATCTCTCCACATGTACCCTGAATCCCATTCTCTTCCCTTTTCTGAAAAGCTATGAACTATGAAATATCCCACTTTGATCTCTCCTTCTCTTTTAAATCCTTCTTTTAATAATTTAAGCATGATTTAGTCCAGGTTTCTCAATACTGGCTATATATTACCATCATCCAGAAAATTTCAAAACTTACTGATGCTCAGACCAACTCCAGAATTATTTAATCAGAATTTCTGAAGGTGGGACACAGATATAATTATTTTTAAAATTCTCTCCAGAGACAGTAAAAAGATCAGTGTTTGCCAGAGGCTGTGGGAAGGTGGAAGGGAAGGACAAAGATGAATAGGCAGAATACAGAGGATGAAATACTCTGCACAATACTATAATGGTGGATACAAATCATTATACATTTATCCAAATGCATAGAATACACAAAACCAAGAGTGAATTCTAATGTAAACTATGGATTATGATGTGTTGATGTAGGTCATCAAATGAAGCAAATGTACCATTCTGATGAGGGACGTTGATAATGGGGAGGCCGTGCATGTGTGGGAGTGGGGACATGGCAACTCTGTACCTTCCTCTCAATTTTGCTGTGAACCTAAAATTGCTCTAGAAAAGTTAATTATTTAAAAAAACCTCTTCAGATAATTCTATTATGCAGCGAGGGTTGAGAATCAATAATCTAGCCTCTTCACCCTAAGAAAACTCTCAGTAATACACAATGCTCCCTTCTACTTCACAGCTAACCTGCTGAAATAGACATATTACTGATGTTCTGACCCTGGTTTCCCTTAGAGCCTGAGACAAAGGTTAACACAAGAGCAATTTACTGGGGGGTGTTTAATCCCAGGGAGCTGGATCGAAGATCAAAGAGAGCAAAGCTGGAAAGCAAGAAGAGCCAACACAAAGCTGCATTATTCAATTAGCCACCTGGGTGACTTTAATCCCTTCGTTTGGACTGTCTGCAAAGCTATATAAAGTGTCTCAGGACTTTCTATTTGGGGAAAGAAGAAAGAAGGAAATATTTATTCATGGGCTCCTGTACCCACATTCTGAAAATTTTCAGCCCACGGACATTAACTCCCCCATACCTCCGGACTGTGATAGCTGGGTATAAAGCTGGTTCCAGTGCCATCTCACACTATGGTCAAAGCAAGGAAGCTCTGGGCTGGAGGAGAGAAGCAGGCAATGTGACCCAAAGAAAGTAGTTCTGTTTTGAAATCTCATTGCCTTGTCCCACCTCTGGTATACTTAACATTTTCCAGGCGTCATTCCACATGGCATGTTCTCATTTAACAGACTTTGCAGGATACTAAAGGACAGTATTGCGTAGTGACGAAGAGCATACACTCAGGAGTTAGAGGGCTAGCATTTGAATACCAGTGTCTCCACTTTCTAACTCTCAACAAGTTGTATGCCTGTTTCCTAATCTGAAATGAGGTAGTAAGATTATCTACCCTAAAGACATTTTTTTTAAGATTTTATTATTTATTTATTTGTGAGAAAGAGAGAGAGAGAGCACAAGCTGTGGGGCGGGGGAGGGGCAGGCAGAGGGAGAAGCAGACTCCTCACTGAGCAAGGAGCCCGATGTGGGACTCGATCCCAGAACCCTGGGATCATGACCTTAACTGAAGACAGATGCTTAACAACTGAGACACCAAGGCGTCCCTAACCTAAAGACTTTTTAAAGAAGATTAAAATAAGTACAATGCATGGAAGACTGCATGTTACATAGAAGGACATGTGGGAGGGGGGATGCCTGGGTGGCTCATTCAGTTAAGCATCCAACTCTTGATTTTGGCTCAGGTCATGATCTCAGAGTCCTGGGATTGAGTCCCAATTCCAGCTCCACACTCAGCGGGGAGTCTGTTTGTCTCCCTCCCCCTACATTCCCTCACCCCACACAGGTGTGCATGCTCTCTCTTTCTAAAATAAATACTTTTTTTAACATAGAAGGACATGGTGGCAATTATTTCTAGGCTTTAATATTCTGCTTCTCCAGATCTTCAAATTTTACCATAAGCATAATCTACACAGTGTTTCCTCCTCCTAATATGAGCTGCAAAATGTTGACTGTTGTTTTGATTATTCACCCAGATCAGGTATTTCTCTGTTTACTTGACCCTGTAGGGTCCTTGAATTTGAATATTCCATCTTTTATTCTCTCTGCCATAAACAACATTCCACGTGGGATATGATAATGGAGGGAACTTTTAAACTTCATTCACTTAGAAAAACATATGCTTTCTCTTCTCTCTCTCCCTTCCTCTCTCACATATGCACTTCAACCTTGAACAAAAGGGTTCAAACTTCTCCCTGGGAGAGTAAAGAAAAGAAACTGAAAAGAATATGGGACTGAAATTTTAAAATAGACAAGTCTAAATTTTAATAGCCAAAGTGACTGGGATATTTTCAAATCTGCCCTAAAATTATATTAAGTGATAGGAAAAAGGTGAATCCCTGGAACACAGATGAAAGGAACCTTTTGAAACGATAATTATATTATTATACACCTAACAAATTGAAATTCCTCAACAAACTTATAACTCGTAAATACTTCTAACTTTTTTTAAGTTTTCAGTTTTAATTAGCATATTATTTACATCTCTGTTTTATGGCTGGATATAATAGGGACATGAATATTATATGGTCTGCTCTTTTACCAATGAGAAAATTTTTTGGATCAATTTGAATAGATTAAATTTTAGGGATGTTGATGATATATAATGCCACCTTATAATGTTGACTACATTATTAGTAGTATATACCTACAATGTAAAATAAACCATCAATATATTACTTTTTCTCTGTGCAACAATTTGTTTAAACTCATCAAATGCATCTTTTACATCAATAATTTTTCATTCCTAAAAATGAATATTTGAGTTATCTAACCTAGTTTCCCAGAGCACATTGCTATTATTTCTGTGTAAGTTGTGGAGGTAACTTTTTGAATAGAGGCATAGATGCTGTTACTAGAAGTTTTACCCAAACCCAAAATCTCCCCTATCCAACCCAAATCTCCACTTACTCAGTCTCTAAAGACATGTTCACAATTATATCCAAGCTTTATGATTGTCACAACAATGTGTTTCCTATAATAATCACTAAATCTACATTAAATTTCTTTGTCTTATATTTTTACCAATTACTTCAGGTGACCTTTATGAGCAACCAAAAATTACTACTGGGATTGTTTTAGGCTAATGTGTCTTCTCCAAACTGTACTTTGTTATTAACAATAAAATTATTGATGGTTTATTCTTTAATATTCATAACTTTTTGAGGAATCTTGTATGAGGTAACTTTCTCTTTCCTGAGGAAAGTTTGGGAAAGAAAAAAACCATACCTTCTATCTAGGTATATATAATATATCTTAGTTATTCTCAATATTTGATTAGAATTAAGGCTTGGGGTGCCTGGGTGGCTCAGTCGGTTGAGCATCCGATTCTTGGTTTCTGTTCAGGTCATAATCTCAGGGTCCTGAGATCAAGCCCTCTTGCTCTCTCTCTTTCTCTCTCTCTCTTTCTCTTGAATAAATAAATAAATAAAATATATCTTAAAAAAAGAATTAAGGCTCTTTAAAAATGCTACTGATGTAATCTGGCCAACAATTTTCTGTCACTTGCCCTTTATTATTTCACCAGCAAAACAGAACAAAACCACTCTCCTTTTAAAAGAGAAAGACACACACAAAAAAAGAGAAAGACATTAAGAAAACAGGATTCATAAAAGATTTCTACTAAATGTGTATTTTGGATGTATCAAATGTGTAAATTAAAAACTATCTTTTCAAATATTTTTATTGACATAGAATTACATTTAAAATATATGTAACAAAATAAATTTTAAATCTAATATTTGTGTGTTATCCCTGCTGTACCAATATTTTAACAATTTTAGAAGCTTAGTATGTCATTATAATTTTTAATTAAATGAAAATATTTTAGAGAAGCTACATAATAAGTCAAGCTTCAGGAAATCTATTCTGTTTTCTTTTGAGATAATGCTGCTTTGTGAGATAATTTATTAACTATACAAATATTTGATAAATTCAAAGCAGTAAAAAGTACAAATAAATATAAGAATTTATTAATACATATTTTTAAAAGATTTTATTTATTTATTTGACACAGAGAGAAAGAGAAAAAGAGAGAGAGTGGGAGGGAGCAAGCACAATCAGGGGGAGCAGCAGAGGGAGAGGGAAGAAGACCCCCTGCTGAGCAGGGAGCCTGATGTGGGGCTGGATCCCAGGACCCTGGGATCATGACCTGAGCCAAATGTGGATGCTGAACTAACTTAGCCACCCAGGCACCCCTGGAATTTATTAATATTTAATTCAACATTTTTAAATATGAAATCAGAAACAGCAATTGTGCTCACCTCTAATAAAGCAAGTACTTATTTATGGAAATATTTTTAAATAAGTAAAATTAATCTTCTTAACTTAGTAAAGACTTGTTTTTTACAACATGCATATCATACAGAATGTTCCATGTATGCTTGAGAAAAATGTATTCTGATGCTGTTTGGTGTATATATGTGTGTTAGGTCTATTTGGTCTAGTGTTGTTCAGGTCTACTGTTTTCTCATTGATTTTTTTGTCTGGATGACCTCTCCACTGTTGAGAGTGGGGTATTGAAGTCTCCTACTATTATTATATTTCTGTCTCTTTCTGTCTTAAGATTTATCAATGTTTGCTTTACATATTAAGTCCTCTAATGTTGGGTGCATATATTTTTATAATTTATTTAAATTTATCTAAATTTATATCGTCCTCATGAAGTGACATTTTTGTCATTATAAAATGACTTTCTCTATCTCTTGTGACAGTTAAGCAAACTTCCTTGTTATCCTAGTAGTCAAATTACTCACTCTAATGAAAAAATAAATATCTTTTTGTTGATACGAGAATCACCATCAACATTTTTAGTCCATGAAAACTAACCCTAAAAGGTTGTTTCCCATCAGAGCAAGATGGGAAACCCAACTGCAATATGAGCAATGATGTCCATAGCAACATTTTTCTAGACATGTCTCCTGAGGCAAGTGAAATAAAAGCAAACATAAACTATTTGGACTGTATCAAAATAAAAAGCCTCTGCACAGTGAAGGAACAATCAATAAAACTAAAAGGCAACCTACGGAATGGGAGAAGATATTTACAAAGGACATATCCAATAACGGGTTAGTATCCAAAATACATAAAGAACTTCTAAAATTCAATACCCAAAACCAAATAATCCAATTAAAAAATGGGCAGAAGACATGAATAGACATTCTCTAAGAAGACATACAGATGGCAGACTGACACATGAAAAGATGTTCATCATCACTTACCTTCAGAGAAATGCAAATAAAAACCACGAGATGTCACATCACAGCTGTCGGAATGGCTAAAATCAACAACTCAAGAAACAACAGGTGTTGGCGAGGATGTGGAGAAAAAGGAACCCTCCTGCACTATTGGTTGGGATATAAACTGGTGTAGCCAATCTGGAAAACACTATGGAGGTTCCTCAAAAATTTAAAACTAGAACTACCTTATAAGCCAGCAATTGCACTACTGGGCATTTATCCAAAAAATTTATTTATCCAACAAAGGGAAAAAGAGAGAGAGAGAGACAAATCGAGAAACAGACTCTTAATTATAAAGAACAAACTGATGGGTTACCAGAGGGGAGGTTGGTGGGGGGAATAGGTTAAATAGGTGATGGAGATTAAGGAGGGCACATATTGTGATGAGCACCAGGTGATGTATGGAATTGCTGAATCACTATAATGTACACCTGAAACTAATATAACACTGTATTTACTAACTGGAATTAAAATAAAAGCTTAAAAAGCCAAAACTAATAAAAATTAAAATTAAAATACAAAATTAAAAAAAGAATTACATTTTTATCCTTTCAGATGTTCAAGGGGTATTTGCTGATTCCAGATTTATAAATATAATATTTTATAGAAAAAAAGAAATATGAGTAATGAGTAAGAACATGCAGTTCACAGAAGGGAACATGCAAATTGCTAACAAACATATGAAAACATATTCAAACTTTCATATCTAGAAATAAGCCACTAAAACAATGAGACACTGATACATATATTCCTCATGTTGGGAAACTAAAGAAATCAGAAAGCTGGATAATATCAATTAATGGTAATTGGGATAAAGGTATTCTCAAGCACTTATGGTGGGCATGTAGTAGTAACATCAATTCTAGAGAATAATCTGATAGTCAAAGTAAGTTCATTTGTATTCAATAATTTATCAAACTTGTTCCTGAGTATATATTCCAGAGAAGTTTCCAGAGAGGTTCATAAGGACACTATGGGCCTGTTAATGGCAGCTTTGTATGCAATATCAGAAGGTTTAAGGCAATCTACTTGCCCAACTCTGGGGAGAAAGGCTCAGTAAAAGGAAGTGGATGCATAGTCTGGAATACCATGAAAGAGAAGCAATGGACTGGATGAACCCAGCAACATGACCAGATCTTAAATGATCTTAATATAGGGGCACCTGGGTGGCTCAGTCAGTGAAGCATCGGCCTTCGGCTCAGGTCATGATCCTGGGGCCCTCGGATCTTGCCCCATATCTGGCTCCCTGCTCAGGGGGGACTCTGCTTCTCCCTCTCCCTGCTCATGCTTTCTCACTCATTCTCTCTCTCTAATAAATAAATAAATAAATAAATAAATAAATAAATAAATAATTTTTTTTTAATTCTAAAAAAACCCCATATTATAATATAATCTTGAATTGAAAAAAGAAACAAAATGAGATCTATATCACAGTAATATCTTTTAATTACAAATACATACACATCAACATCTACAGGAGGAAAATTTTAATACACACCTGAAAGACTCAAAGAATATGAACAAATAGGTATATATTGCTTGTACTTAGATGGGACAACTCAAATTGCAAAGAAATACTGAAATCAGGAGGCTTATTGTTAGTAATATTATGGTTGTAATTTTGAAATTATATTTGCTTTTGATCAAATGAATAATATATGTTTGGTTGTGAGAATTTTCATTGGGGAAGAAGGGGCATATAAATGTAGGAGGGAAGATGGTGAGAAAAAACTTAGTATTGAATTTTAATTACAGTTATTAGTATGAATTCATATTTTCTAAAATATGTGTATATTTTAGTTCTATTCACAGAAATACCCTAGGAGCAAAGTAGATTCCAGTAGCCATGAATAAGCTCATATCTTGAAGACTACGTCTGCTTCTCGCCAGAAGAAACCAGGGCTCTTAGGATTAATTCCAGGTCTGGGACAGAGAAAGTACAAAATGAAATAGGTGAATAAGTATGCAACTTATTGAATCAGAAAGCCAGAAAATGCTTAAAGAGATAATGGGGTCATGTCAAAAACACATAGGAGCCACCTGAAGGGATTCCACATTCCAAAGTTAGCTCAATTTGGACATGAAGAAAGAAAGTAATTGCAAGGAATTTTGATAGATTGAATTAAAAAAACAACAACAATGGATCAAAAGAGGAAGGGATAGAGAAAGGGAAAGCTATTCTTTACAGATGAATGCTAGGAATAGAGTTAGAAAATAATTGTCTTGCAACTCCCAAGGTAATAAGAGAGAAATTGAAGGAATCATAGAAAAAAGACAACAGGTGGGGCGCCTGGGTGGCTCATGGGGCGCCTGGGTGGCTCAGTCGTTAAGCGTCTGCCTTCGGCTCAGGTCATGGTCCCAGGGTCCTGGGATCGAGCCCCACATCGGGCTCCCCGCTCAGCGGGAAGCCTGCTTCTCTCTCTCCCACTCCCCCTGATTGTGTTCCCTCTCTCGCTGTGTCTCTATCAAATAAATAAATAAAATCTTTAAAAAAAAAAAAAAGAAAGAAAAAAGACAACAGGGTAACAACTGTAAATCTAAGTTCTTCATTTTACTTATCTCTCAACATTTCTGTAGCTTTGTAAATTTTACAAATAAAACAAATTCTAAAAACATACACACGGAATGCTGCCACATTTTTCAAGGACACATGCAAATATAAGGATACAGGCCAAACAATGTATAATAATTGTTTATGGTGGGACTGGGAAACAGGAATAATGAAATAGGAAAAAGAGATCGTATTACATTGTAATTTGAAATGACAATATGAAGATTCCATTTTACTAGTGGAAAACAGAAACAAAAATAACTAAAGAAAAAAATGAATCATTATTTCAAGATCGATCCAGGCCCTAAAAAATTTGTTTCATTTTAAATGTTTTTTCTTTCATCTTTTATCAAATCTAAGCTCTGTTTATAATTTTGGTACACAAAATATCATAGAATAATATTTTCTTCTGTGGATCAGCACTATAATACCTATATGTTCAGATACACAACCGCGTAGTAAATGCCCCTTGCATTTTTATTATTTACAACACAAGACTTTCAACAAGGGATTGTGAGCCGGAATGATCTGAAGAGAGAAGAATCCTTATCGATTGGTATCATTATATTAAAAAATTCATTTACTCAGAAAGAGATTTTGAAACAATGCCATTATCTCCAACCTTGTAAATTTTACACTTCTTTCCAGAATAAATATAATCCCTTGATGTAGTAATCACATGGGCATTTGTATATTAAAAGCATCTACTTAATTATATTTTGACTACCAAACCTGCCCCAAATAGGAGATTGAAAACATCAAAATAAAGTGATATGTGATCATCAAAGCAAGCAGCCTATCAGCAGGACGTCCAGACATCAATAACAAGATAACTCCCAGTGAGACATAATATGTTAGCACTTCTTAATTCTAGTACCAATAGAATCACACTCATTTTTTTTCTTTTTTATGCAAAACAAAAGAATAAAGACTTTTAAATTAAAAGTGCCTGCATATGTAAATTGGTTAAAAGAACAGATTTCTGTGGAATTTATACACTGGGCAATCACTACAATTAGGTCCCATCGAGTTCTAGGATTCTAAAATTTAGGAAAGAGTTTGAGACGACAAAGAGGGATGGGGGTGGGTAGGTGAGAATGCAGTTCACTGCCCGAGCCAACACTCAATCATCGGTCATTCTCACTTCATAGGCATCCTTTCTTGAAGTTCCCAGCACCCGAAAAGGACAGTGAAAGGAGACACTAACTGAGATGGTGGGCTGCGGCTCAGCTCTCAGCCATGAAATACCAACTTCAGTAATCTGGGCCCAACACCCAAGATTGTTTTCACACAGGGTAAGCCCTACTTTGCTTCAGAAATCCATCGATCATGAAGTTCCTAGAACTTAAGCTTCAGAACCCCACCTCAGACGTGCACTTTTTTGTGTGCAAAATGCGTATCATTTTCCTGCGCCTGGGTGGCTCAGTTGGTTAAGCCTCTGCCTTCGGCTCAGGTCATGATCCCAGGGTCCTGGGATCGAGCCCCACATTGGGCTCCCTGCTCAGCGGGAAGCCTGCTTCTCCCTCTCCCTCTCCCACTCTCCTGCTTGTGTTCCCTCTCTCGCTGTCTCTCTCTCTGTCAAATAAATAAGATCTTTAAAAAAAAATGTGTATCATTTTCTTAAAGACAACACCAAAACTGCAACAAAACTGCATCAGCTTTTGGAGACATAAAGTTCGGATCTGTTAATTACACAGGCGACCATTAAACGGACGTGGCTCTGAGGCCATCACGGCCTACACAGCAAAGCAAAAGCTAAGCCTACACATGCCTCAGGTATGAAATCAGAGCGCCAAGGACAACCAACACAGAGGGCAACAGGCTTCAAGCGACAGCAGGCAATAATTTCCTTACTTGGTTTCTGCCTTTTCTCTGCAAAGGCCTCTGGCCCTGAGCTCCTGTCGGTGGAGAGCTACCTCCCACTTCCAGACTGGTGCTGCCCGATTCAAATCAATTTTTGCTCAGATAAACTCTTAAAATTTCTAATCTGCCTCAGTTTCTCTTTTAACAGGTCTTCTGTCAGAAGAGGGAATCACAGGAAGCCCCCGGCAGCCCCCCAGGAGAAAGGAGCGAGCCCCCAGCCCACAGGTACCTGCCGAGCCCCTGGAGCTCCTGCGGCTTTCCCGCTGCTTCCCGCTGCTGGGGGGGGGGGGGGCCCCCCGGGATCCTGGCTCCTCAGCTTCCCCGTCAGGAGCCTGCACACCTCCAGCCTTCCCTTCTCCCAACAGGCTCCGAAGCCGCGAGAATCCGCCAGCCCCGACTTGAAAACCGGACCGGGTCCATGGCGGATTGGGTCCAACTTAGAAACCGGTCCGGGTCTGGGATCTGACTCGGTCCGGGGTCTGACGGTCCGACTTTGAAACCGGACCGGGTCCAGGGTCAGACTGAGTCCGGCGTAGGAACCGGGCTGGTTCCAATGGGAGGCCTTAGGGAAATAAAAGTTTGTTTTAAGGCTGAACAAGGTTAACCCATCATCCAAAGATAATCTTGAGTTCAGTGGGCACAGCGGAGAAGTTTTAAGCATCTTAGATAAGCGCATGCCCTTAGGAGGTGCCCTGGAGAAGGGGCCCCAACGCAGCACTCACCACGAAGGATGGAAGGAAATTATTCGTCCTCCTCTACAGTTTCTGGTGACCAGGATGGGACCTGCTGGGACACCCGACTTGCTCCGGAGCCTGCAGACGGATCCTGGGAGAACAGGCAGAAGCCGGCAAAAGGTAGGAAGTTTTGCCAAAGTCTCCTAGGTCTCTCTATCTGTGGTGCCTGGGGGAAAGAAAAGGTAAAATTTCACACTTCCTTTCCAAACTCAGATTGTCAGGGGGAAAAAAAAAATGTAAGAATTAGATCTTTGAATTGTGCCTTGTGAATTTGCCTTCAGGTACCCATTGGTTATCAATTCTTTCCTAGAAACAGCTGTTGCCTTTTTGTTTGTCTTGTTTTGTGCTCTGAGAACTTGGCTTGGCATTTGTCAGTTTGGGGGCCCTCAAAATGTGGCTGGGCAGAATTGTGGGCTTCAACCCCTTTGCAGCTAAGGTCCTACTGAGAGCGTCAGCTCTCAAGCGGACAATTATCTGAGTCTTTCTTTTCCTTACCTTCAGGAGTGGCTCTGGATTTTGAGAGGGTGCACTATCTTGGGGGGATCCCTCTCGTGTCCATGGGGTCATTCACTACTGCCAGGAATTGCCAGGAATATTTACTGTTTCTTGTGGCTACCTGATAAGATATTTGAAAGGATTTTTTTTTTTTTTTTTTAAGTATAGGCATGCATACCTCCGAGATACTATGCTTTCGGTTCCAGCCCCCCCCCAAAAAAGCAAATACTGCAGTAAAACTAGTCAAATGAATTTTTTTGGTTTCCCAGTGCATATAAAAGTTATGTTTACACTCCACTGTAGTCTAGTAAATGTTCAGTAGCACGATATCTAAAAAGTCAATGTACATACCTGAATATAAAAATATTTTATTGCTAAAAAATGTGAGCCATCATCTGAGCTTTCGGTGAATCATAATCTTTTTGCTGGTGGAAGGTCTTGCCTCAATATTGACTGATCAGGGTGGTAGTTGCTGAAGGTTGTGGTGGCATTGGCAATTTCTTAAAATAAGAAAATGAAATTTGCTGTATTGATCAACTCTTCCTTTCACAAATGATTTCTCTGCAGCATGCAATACTCTTTGATAGCATTTTACACACGGTAGAACTTCTTTCAGAATCACAGTCAATTTTCTCAAATCTTGCTGCTGCTTTATTAACTAAGTTTATGTAATATTTTAAATCCTTTGTTGTCATTTCAACAACCTTCACAGCTTTTTCACCAGGAATAGATTCCATCTCAAGAGAACACTTTCTTGCTCATCCGTAGGAAGCAACTCCTCATCTGTTCAAGTTTTATCATCAGCTTGTAACAATTCAGTCCCATCTTCAGGCTCCACTTCTAATTCTAGTCTTGCTATTCCCACCACATCTGCAGTTATTTCCTCCACTGAAGTCTTGAACCTCTCAAGGTCATCCATGAGAGTGGGAATCAACTTCTTCAAAATTCGTGATAATGTTGATATTTGGGCCACTTCCCAAGAATCCTGAATATTCTTAATGGCATCTAAAATAGTGAATCCTTTCCAGAAGTTTTCAAATTTACTTTTCCCAGATCTGTCAGAGGAATCACTATTTATGGCAGATATAGCTTTATGAAATGCATTTCTTTTTTTTTTAAGATTTTATTTTATTTACTTATTCATGAGAGACAGAGAGAGAGAGAGACAGAGAGAGAGAGGGAGAAGCAGGCTTCCCGTTGAGCAGGGAGCCCGATGCAGGGCTCGATCCCAGGACCCTGGGATCATGACCTGAGCCGAAGGCAGACGCTTAACCATCTGAGCCACCCAGGTGCCCTATGAAATGCATTTTTTAAGTAAGATTTGAAAGTCAGAATGACTCCCTGACCCATGGGCTACAGAACAGATGTTGTGTGAGCAGACATGAAAACAATATTAGCCTGGTATCTCCATCAGAGTTCTCGGGTGATCGGGCTAATTGTCAGTGAACAGTAATATTTTGAAAAGAATCTTTTTTTCTGAGCAGTAGGTCTCAACAGTGGGCTTAAAATATTCAGTAAACCATGTTGTAAATAGATGTGCTGCCCTCTA
This sequence comes from Phoca vitulina, assembly GCF_004348235.1. Taxonomy (NCBI): domain Eukaryota; kingdom Metazoa; phylum Chordata; class Mammalia; order Carnivora; family Phocidae; genus Phoca; species Phoca vitulina. The sequence goes on along the minus strand of NW_022589730.1, from coordinate 8,963,933 downwards.
GCACAGTAAATGAGCATTGGCTTCAACTACATCAATAATTTGCTGACATTGCATTTACCTTTTCTCCATAAAAGCCTCTCCCATAGCTCCTGTTGGTACCAACCATTCCCAGTTTGGCATTGCCTGATTCAGACTAATTTTTGCACAAATAAGCTTTTAAAATTGTTAACACGCTTTAGTTTATCTTTTAACAATTTATCTATGTGCCCTTTTTCTCAAAACCAAGATAGTCACCCAACCATAAAACTTGCTACCCCCTTCACAATAAATTTCCTAACCACATCTGCAATTGAGCTTTACACAAGTGTTAGGAGGGATAGACTGACATTTTGAACACTATAAGGTAGACAGTGTGCCAAATTTACTGAGATAAAGATTTCACAAATTATATAGGATCAGTTAAAGAAAAAAAAAAAACATGTTATCAAATTCTAGGGATGGGGATAGCAATAGCTATTTCATTTAAGTTGTGAGGATTAAATGAGTTAATATATTAGTAGTATTTATTTATTTATATATTTTTAATATTAGTAGTATTTAAAAGAACAACCTGTTACATAGAAAAGCAATTAATACCTATTAGGTATTTTTAATCATTGTTTTTGTGTTATGGCTCTTTTTGAGTTCCTTAGTATCTTGTACAGGCAAACAAATTAGCTTTGATAAAGTAGTTTGCAGAAATGTAAAAAAATATATATATATGAATAAATATATATATACATATATGTGTATATATATATATACATAAATATATTAAAGTACAGCAAAATGATCCTATCAGAGTGCAGTCAGGGTGACTTCTAATAAGGAAAATAGAGGACAAATACATCAGTCTTGAGAGAAAGACAGTGGCTGAATGCTTTGTTTGACTCGAGAAGTATGAAGCATAAAAAGAAACATAAAAAAGATTTAAAAATATAGTAACAATAAAAGCAATAACAATGAAAATACTGCAAAACAAAACAATGCAAGTAAGAGCTGTATTGTCAGTGAATATATAGAAAACAGTAGAGAAATTCTGAAAGAGTGGAGTTTCATTGAGGTTTTGAGCCTAAGTACTAAAAAAGGGTCAAATTTTTTTAATTAGGCACCCAGAGATTGATTTTAGAGGGAAAATGAATTGTAGGTGGTGGTGTACTGATTGGAAAGGTGCCTTCCAACCATGAAATTTAAGGATGTGATTTCTATGGGGGGGTATAGATGCTAGTTAAACTGTTTTTAAACAGTGAGGAAAGGCATGGGCCATGGGGCAGGAATTTTGGCAGTGAAAAGGAAATAAAACTATTACCCCAGCCATGATTTTATTTAATCCTAATAAAGTCTCTTGCACTACTTCTCCAAATCTATCTCCCATACTCTAGACTCTTCTCATTTGAATCTGTTCTAAACACTTCATCTTAGGAATCTTTTCAATATGATGATCAAAAGTAACACTCCCTTTCTCAAACGTATTGATGACTTCATTGTGATGTTTAAATTATGTAAAATTTTTCAGACTAGCCTTCAGGGTCCTCCAAAGTAAAATTACTTCCCATTTATTCTCTGACTGTTCCCCAAAATATATTCTGTGCTACTGCAAAATTATAGTATTTACCATTTTGCAAATACGCCTGAATTTTCAAGCTTCTATACTTTCGTGGTCTTTCTTCCCCTTAGTTCAGAGTAAGATTTCCACATCCATATTTTGCATTCTTATATACACTCCCACACCATACCAAGAGCTGTCTTCTTTATCAAAACTTTCCTGATTGCTGTGGACTGAAATGTGTTCTCCACATATTCACATGTAGAAACCCTGATCTCTAATGTGACTGTATTTGGAGATAGGGTTTTTAGGAGGTAATTAAAGTAAAATGAGGTCATATGGCAGAACTCTAATCCAATAGGACTGCTAGCCTTAGAGATACAGAGAGAGAGAAAGATTTTTGCAAGCACTCAGAGGAAAGGCCATGTGGGTTCAAAGAGGCCATCTGCAAACCAGGAAGAGAGATCTCATCAGAAAGCCAGTTTGGCTGGAAAATGAATCTTGGACTTTTCAGTCTCAGGAACTGTGAGAAAATACTGTTCCTGTTGTTTAAGCACCCCCTCCCCCCCAGTCAATGGTGATTTGTTATGGCAACCTGACTTGACTAATACATTGATCCAAAATGAGGTATCATCATTTGCTTTTTTTGTGCATGTATAGAATTTATTTTTGCTAAACTGTGTAATTATTATAGTCTGAAGAACATTGTATCTACTGTCGTAGCTGTCTTATCACAGATATTAGGATAAAAATCATGGAAGGGAAGAAATATAAAATTTGTTTTTGTATACCCCATATACATTATATACTGCACATTCACTATATAATTATTATATTGAATTGAAGTTATAAAAATTCTATAACTCTAACCAAGTCATGTCCTGTTAATAAAATTACTAAAAATGACAAAGCAATCTTCTCTCTCAGAAGTTAAGAGTGAATGCTGGAGCCTAATTTTCTAAAAGTACTATTCTATAAAATCTGTACATTGCATACCATACACACACATCTGAAAATCTATATGGATATTAAAAACAACTGCCAACTAATGTATATGAAACTGTATGAAACTAGAAAAGTCACTTTCTTCCTGGACCATATTTTACAGTCCTAAAAATAAAAGGAGTAGAATATGATCTCCAAGGCTCTGGATAATTTTCACCGCTGAGTCCATAGATTTGAGATGAACAAATATATGCCAACCAGTTTGTGATGTTTTCATTGTAGCACTTTCTTACAGTTACAGTCTTATCAATGGAGTGGCAAGGGCCCTTTAATTTGCTACTGTGTGGACTCTGATTAGAAATCATTTGCATCAGTGAATCATGGAACACTACATCAGAAACTAATGATGTACTGTATGGTGACTAACATAACATAATAATAAAAAAAGAAATTTGCAAGACTGTGTGATTAAATGAACAAGAAGTAAATATAGGAATCCTCAAGGGGCACCTGGGTGGCTCAGTTGGTTAAGTGTATGGCTCTTGATTTTGGCTCAGGTTGTGATCTCAGGGCTGTGAGATCAAGCCCCACATTGGGCTTCATGCTCAGTGAGGAGTCTGCTTGAGATTCTCTCTCCCCTGGCCCCTTCCCCCACTCACATGTGCTCACTCTCTCTCTCTGAAAGAAATAAATAAATCTTAGGAAAAAAAAAGAATCTTCAAAGCACATTAATCATGTTCTTGGTGTTAGCTAATGCTTTGCATTGGGTGCTTTAATACAATGTTTGCCTTCACAACAATCCTATTATGTTGGTACTAGAACCCTATTCACAGATGAGACCACTAAAGTTCAGAGCAATGGAGTTAAATTTCTCAAGATTTTGTCTCTAGATATATATACATATATAATGTTATATGATATTATGCATTATACATTATATGTTTTATTATATAAACTATCATTATAACATTAATATAGTGTATATTTCTATATTATATATTTACATATTACTACTACATCATATATTATATGATATATATTATAAATATTACATAATATGAAATGTAATAACAATATATAATAATATGATGCTATATATATATATATATATATATGTGTGTGTGTGTGTGTGTGTGTGTGTAGTTAAAGAAGGGATGGGTGCCCTAAAACCTGTGCTGTTTTCTTTTTTTTTTTAAGATTTTATTTATTTATTTGACAGAGAGACACAGCAAGAGAGGGAACACAAGCAGGGGAAGCAGGAGAGGGAGAAGCAGGCTTCCCACGTAGCGGGGAGCCTGATGCAGGGCTTGATCCCCGGACCCCGGGATCATGACCTGAGCCGAAGGCAGACGCTTAATGACTGAGCCACCCAGGCGCCCCACCTGTGCTGTTTTCAATATCTTGTACTGACTAAAGCTTTAAAACAGCATTTATTTTTTTCTTTAAAAATTATAAAGAAATTAGAGAATAGATGATCATTTGAAAACACATATTACTATAAGCTACTATTGATGTCTATAATGAGAAATACAAAGAAAAATACAAATAAAGTGTCTCTTGCTATGCTATGTATTAAAATCTCTTATCTTAGGTTACCTCTTTTCATTTTGGCTTTTTGATATGTATTGTACATTTTCCCACAAGGAATAAACTGAATTCCACATATCTTTAATTTAATCTTGAAACCTGACATATTATATTGAATTTCATTTGCTTCTAAGTAATGTATAGTATGAGTTTGGCCCATCAAATTATGAAATTCAGGAGTTTTTTTTTTTCTTCCAGGTAATGGAAAATTTTTAAATGACATTTAGGTTCATATTACATTTGGTAGTGTCATAGATAAGAGAAGAAAAAAGTGAAAATCTAAAGCATTTTCATTTTTTAAAAGCAAGTCCACTGTTTAATCTCTGTAACCTCTAAGGGTTTCTTTTTTTTTTTTTGTCTAAAATTTAAAAAAATTCTTAAGCTTTTGCTGCACACATTAAGTTGGCTATTTTAAGGTGATAAGCACTTCATATGTTAGACATTTAGCATAGCTAAAAACCGACACTTTGAAAAAAAATGGACTGAGGGGTTTGCCTACCAATTAAAATTTATTAAACTAAATTTAATGCCAAAAGTTGAGATGTAATTAGCTCAGAGCATAAAGCTGTGAGAGAAACCTGTCAATACCCACCCCCTCCTTCCTCCTACCTCCACTCCAGTTATGTTCTGATCTCTCATTTTTAACTTCTTTGCAACTTCCCACACTTTCCTACTTACCATGCAAGAGCCGCATCTGTTACATTCCCCCATGTATCCTTCCAACCTCTCAGTCCTTCCTTTAACTCATTACTCCACTCTGACCAGTTCTTCTTCGTGGACTACCAGCCACGTGGATGGATGATGGTAGAATATCTCCCCTGCCTGCGATTGGGACTATATACGCCTCCATCCACAAAATGGGAGAACTCTTGATGGTCACATAGAGTTCTGATAATTCTCTATTTCATAAATGTCGGCAACCTAAATTTAGTTTATCTCAGTCTCTAAAACTTTGGAAATACAGAGGTATGCAAAAGCTTAGTATTCAGAGGACAGACAACAGTTACTGTCTGTCAGCATCACGCAGGTGTCCTTTCTCAGGGAGCCCAGGGGGGAAATTCCACTGACCAGCCTCGCCCAGCCGGCCTTGTCTCTTGCCCACATCTCTGCACTTTGCTCTTCTCTTCTGCTCCCAGCTGATCATCCCTCAGTTCCTCACACTGCTGCCACAGGTGTCTTCCTGAAACTCCTCTTTGCATATGCTAATCTCCAGCTCTAGAACTTCATGCTGTATTATTACCTATAAAATATAGTTAAAACTGGTAAAGTTGATGCTCAGAACTCTCTCTTGATCAAGTCACAAGTAATTTGCTAAACTACTATTATTACCTGCAAGAAATCTGCATACTTCTGAACTGGTCTTTTAGCAAACATCGAAACAATGTTACATATTTTTCCAGGCCTTCAAAACTGTTCTTCCTTAAATAACCTTTCTCCTTATCTACACCTACCTTTCCTTTAAAGCCAAACCAATTCCCACTTTGCAGTGAAGGTTATGACCATCATTTTTAGTGGTATCTTCCTTGTCAAACTCCTATATTCTTATTGTCTTTCTTGTCATTTGACTTTTAGTAATGCTATCTCATAATATTGATATATATTGATATAAATATATGTATATATATGTATTTTCTCTTACAGGCTATAAATGTGTTGGGGTTAGAGACTGTTCTCAATAAATTTATGTCAATTGTGATAGAGAAATTAAGGTAATTCAGGCATATATACAATCAAGGAATTTGGGAATTAGCTTCAAAATAACCAATCAACTAACCAATATTTATTGCCTACTTTGTTTATGAAAGATGTTAGTTTGCAGAGATTTTTTAAAAATGCATAGGTAGTAGTCTTTGCTTTCTTCTCAAAAGATTAATAGTGTAGTCTAAATAACATACATGACTATAAAATACTTCAAACAAATGCAACTAATCATAAGATGCTATAAAGAAAGAATTAATACTATATCTTGCATTTCCCTTCAACCTTTAGTATACAGCACTTATCAGTGTCTGTCCGTGGTAGGTGTCTCCTTGAGATCTAAGGGATCTGAACATTTAAATGAAGGAGAGGGCGCCTGGGTGGCTCAGTTGGTTAAGCGACTGCCTTCGGCTCAGGTCATGATCCTGGAGTCCCTGGATCGAGTCCCGCATCGGGCTCCCTGCTCGGCAGGGAGTCTGCTTCTCCCTCTGACCCTCCCCCTCTCATGTGCTTTCTCTCTCATTCTCTCTCTGTCAAATAAATAAATCAAATCTTAAAAAAAAAAAAAAAAAAAAATAAATGAAGGAGAAAGGAAATTACAATCTTTCTGAGATATATCTTCATTGAATGATCCATGCAAACTGTTGGAGATACTGCCAGGTGCTCAGAAATAAAATATTAAATCTTGCATCCTAGGGGAATACACCCATGTCAATAAACTTGTTTTAATATTAGATCGAATTTTACTTAATATAATATCTTTAGAATCTATGTTCATTAATATGTCCAAGACTCTGAATTGGCAAGATCTTGCATCTATTTCAGTGTATAAGCTATCTCCTTCCTTACCAGATCCTCTAGATCAGGACGATTGTGGTATCCATGGAGGTAATGTAGTGTGAAGGGGGGAGGATTTAGCCTGGAATTAAGTGCTGTCCTTTCATGAAATTATTGTCCAAATGTAACTGTTGAAAGAGAGTGGTACATGGCTTTCTCTATAGCAAGGAGGATTTGAGAACTTTGGGAGTTCGGAGTTTTCAGTTGTACTTGTCTCTTCCTACTTTCCCCATATCATGAATTAGGTTCCCACTATCGACCCACCAAGGCCCCTAATACCCTCAGCATAGAGGCCTGGTGACCTTGTATGTCAATTGGTACTGAAGCTCTATAACGGTTTTGGTCAGGCCCTGAGCCTGGGGCTCAAACATAATTTCCTGCAGCTGCATATAAACAACAAGCCACCATAGAAGAATTTTGTCTTTTGCTTCCTGTTTCCTTCTGTGTGCAGGGAAATTTTATAATCTCAATTTTTTTCTTTTCTCTTTGTGTTTTTTCTAGAGCCATGAAATGCACCACACCACACTGCACTGTGATATCATTACCATACAAAATAAGCCCCACAGCCACATTATCTTTCCATTGGTTGCCTCCACCCATGCTCCACCCCATGTCATCAACAGTTTGAGCAATTTGAGCAATTTGAGTAATTACTGACATTATCAAATGACGTATTAACATTGTCTCCTTTTTCGTGGCAAGTAAGTTATACACATGCTAATGCTCATCAATTGTTTGTGCAACTCAATTGCCAAATTCCTCTTTGTGATTCCCACCCTACGCAGTTAAGGTCATTCTTAATACTCAATATTTTATCAGTGAGGGTTCCAGCAGAAAGTGTATGTCAAAACAAAATTAGTGATTAACAACAATTTAATGCAGTCACTCTATCATAAAAGTGTAAATGGGGTTAAGAGAAACCAATAACATGAAGCGTCCCAAGGCTAGCAACATGAGAAGCTATTACCTAGGACTGAATGGGCAAATAAGAGGGATACTTACTTGACTTCAGCAAGACCCAAGTGGGCCATCTGACAGGAGCCATGGGATTTGGTAAATACCCTGATCCCTCTTTCCCAGTGTACTCCAACCTCTGCCAGTTTGTCTCTATGGCCAAATCCTACAGGAACCATGGGGCAAGGAAGCTGCATTAATGTGGTCCGTAAATCCCAATCTTTTGATTCACAGAGCAGGTCAGAGAATGTTGAACGGTAGGTGCATGGGAAAATGAGGAAAAATGTACAACAGAATTTTGTACAAATGGAACTCTAATGTCTTCTTCTAAAATAACTTTCAGTAGTCATTTAGCTACATAATAGTTAGAATATATTTTTGTCCTTTTAAGCTTAAACTCTAACTCTTTGACCTACTAAGTGGATAAAAGCATCACTTTTTGTAAAAAGGAATTCTCGACCAAGGTAAATTCTGCACTTGAAGAGAAATCTCCAGGATGAAGAGTAGCTTACTAAATAATTGAGAAGAAATGAAAAAAATAAAATTGTATTTAAGACTGGATTCTACATTTAAGAATCATGCCATTTAAAGCAAAATGATATAGAATCATGTTTCTCTGATATAAACAACACCCTTTGAAAGTGAATGACTACAAGGTACTTAAAGTTATGAAAGCCTGGATGCCAAGGAGTTCAGATCTGGACCTCATTCACTGTAGCAGCATGCAAGTGGGCCTGTGATTAAAGCTGAGAAGGGTGAAGTGCCAGGAAGAGAAGAGTAAAAACCAGGGACAACCCACTTACTAAGGACTGGACTAATTTCTGTCCTACTCATCTTAGGTGGAAGATGCTAACCCTCAGTGCTAAGCCTCCCGATTATTAGATAATGTGATAACAGCCCTTTGGTGGGTTATGGCAATATAAGCAGCAGATTATCAGTATATATTCAGAAAATCAAGTGCAAAGAAAGTAGAAGTGGGCCATTCACAATACACCGTAGCTGAGATGCTGGGAAAGGAAGTCATTAATGTCACTACTCTATAAAAAATGTGAAATTTCAAAACAAGAACCAAAAAGAAGACATTTCTTCCCTCCATTTCCATAAATTAGTATGTGCTTTCTGACAATTTTTAAAATATTTGAATTTCATAGAGGCTTATTCCTAGAGCCAGTCTACATAGATTTGTGTCTCAGCTCCAACATTGACAAATGGGTGCAACTCGAGCAATTCATTTAACAGTTCAGCTCCTCAGTTTATTCACCTGGGATTGGAGCAATAATAGCACCCACCCAAGAGTGTTATTATGTAATTAATGTGAGTATGAGAGGGTCTAAGTTAGAAGAAAACCCATGCAAGAGTAAGTACTGTATGTGTTAGCAATTTTTACTATGCCATACAAATGCAGTAGATTCAAAGGCAAACAAATATGGGTCTGTGACTATAACTTAGGATAAAAGGAGGTGAACAAAAGGGCAAAATGCAGCAATAATATTTACTGAAGTCTATACTTATTTCTATTGGAAAACAGGAAAAATTTATAAATGATATGAAGAAAAAACTGTATGAATGAAGTGAAACAGTATATTTTAAAGGTTAATAGTGAATGACAAGTCTAGTATCTACTCTGAATGTTTAATACAAATTCAAAACATATCAGTTAATCCTAATAGCTGACAACTGACAAAGGTTAAGAAAAAATAAAAAGAAAAATGCTTAATGCCATAACCTATGATACCGGGGAAACACTATTTAAAATAAGTTGTATAGCCTAAATATCTTAATCAGTAGAGAATAAAGATAAAAGTAAGGAATTTAAATTTGTATCTTAAGAAATTAGAAGAACAATTTAAAAAACAAAGGGAAACTAAGAATATGAAATTAATAAAGATATAGCTGATGTAAACTGAAATATAAAACAAAAGCTATTTGAAAAACTAAATCTGAAATGTGATAGTTTGAAAAGATTGCTAGAGTGGATTAACTCCATGCAGACATTTCCAAGGCACAAAGATGGGAGCATTAATGAGAAGATCAGAAATTAAATAGGGATCAGAAGAATAAATACAGAAAAAAAAGTAGGCTAATTATGGACAAATACTTCAGTGAACTGGATGGTAGCGAATCTGAAAATTTAGGAAAAAATATGATTTCTTAGCAAAATACAAGTTACCGAAATCAAATCAAGAAAATAGGAGAAGGTGATAAGTCACTTACCATTGACAAAATTAAGAAGGTTTTTTTAGAGCTCCGTCATTAAAAAGGACATGAGGATCAAATGGATTCACGAATGAGTTTTTTTTTCCTATCTCTTAAAGAACAGATAATTCCAATACTGTTTATAATATTCCAGGCCATGGAAAAAATTAAAAATTAATTTATTTTATGAATGTAACATATCCAAAACCTGACAAAAGTAATACCAAAAACTAATCTGACTTAACTAAGCATAGAAATGCAAATACAACAAATAAATATTAACAAAAAGATCCAAGAAATACAAAGATCTATTATGCAGTGTCCACATTGGGTCTGCCAGACTGGTGCAATGTCAGGAGTTGTTTAGCACATTTTACCACCGCAACACACTCAAGAGTAGAAACCATCTGATGACAGCAATAGATAAGATACTAAAAAGTGCTTTATAAAAATTCCATGGTTATGAATAAAAACTCTACACAGAACAGGAAAAATTTTCCTTGGGAAATTAATAGACTTCTCACAATATTTTGTTGCTACAGAGACTTGCATTTTATTAGATAAAATAAGTGTTTTTCCTGGAAATAAAGGCAGTTGATTACAAAAAACCCCTGGAGCTTTTAACTTTATCTCAATGTCACTTTAAAATATTAAAGATGGAGCATTAATTAAACATTGAGAGGTAAGATTTAAATATTAACTTGAAGACAACCAAGAGTTATACTTAAAGGAGAATGAGAATCAACATCTTGGAAGTGCTTGGGGGGAGCTTAATTCATACTCTACAGTTTACTTCAAGACAGTATTTTCCCCAGATAAGTTCAAGTTATTGCAGTCAATTCTGGAAAATATAGTGCAAGAAGCAAAATATTTTCAAAGGAATAGAAATAGCTCTGAGTTTTCTTCACTTCCCACTTTAGTATATTTTATCACTAGATCTAGGGTAGACAAAGGCAGTGGTGGCCATTTATTGTCAGAGAATGTTCCCCTGAATTGGACTAGAGGCCTTGCATTTTGAATATAAATGATGGAATAAAAAACAAGCAAGCAAACAAACAGCATTAAAGAAACTTTGTTCTAATTTGTTATTGTATACTCTGCTAATTAAGGAGAATCATGTGTTACTTAATTTTTGTCCTTGTATCTTGAAATCTATAAAGGGGGCTACTTAGTTGGTAATGCCAGTTTAAGATTTTTTTTAAAGCCCCACGTAAGCATTGTCAGATGAATTTAACAGTGCTTTGATTTCATTAATTATGCTCAATTTTAATTGAGCGTATTTGCACATCCACTTGCTACAGTATGTTAGAACCCTATTTATAGTCATAGAAAATTCCTGAATTAAAAAACTAAAATGTGAACTCAACTGCTTTCTCATGAGATAAAGGAAAATACACTGACTAAACTGTGCAGAAGATTCTATATCTAACATTATTCTGATAAATTGAAAGCAAAATATCACCTTTCCCATTTAAATAGAATTCGATCTTTCTGAAAATTTGATTTGTAAAATGTCAACTTCCTAATTATATATGAACTATTAGCATTATCCAGCTCAGTATGAAATCACTATCTGCCTCTGAAAATAATTACCCAATGGCACCAATCGTATGTTCATAGCTCAATAAATTAAACAGAGGACTACAAAAGCAAAATTTACAAGAACAGAAATTGTAATCTTTGGGTTCTATAATCTTCACTTCACAATCTCTATTACTTATGGACTTGTACTCAGTGCAGAAACATTGTCCCTTCTCAGGAGAAAGTTACTGTCTAAAGTAGGATACAGATATAAAAATCAAAATTAAATGGAATAGGCACAGAAGAGTGATGTCAGCAAATGGTGGAATAGAATTTTTCAGCCCTCATCTGTTAGAATTAATAAAGAATTTCAATAAAGTTGCAGGATATAAAGTCAACATAAAAATCAGTTGCATTTCTGTACCCTAACAATGACTATTCAAAAACAAACAAAAAAAAAAAAAAAAAGAAGAAGAAGAAGTTAAGAAAACAATCCCATTTACAATAGCATCAAAAAGAACAGAATACTTAAGGGGGTGCCTGGGTGGCTCAGTCGTTCAGAGTCTGCCTTCGACTCAGGTCATGATCCCAGGGTCCTGGGATCAAGCCCCACATCAAGCTCCCTGCTCCACAGGAGGCCTGCTTCTCTCCCTCCCACTCCCCTTGCTTGTGTTCCCTCTATTGCTATGTCTCTCTCTGTCAAATAAATAAATAAAATCTATATATAAAAAAAAAGAACAAAATACTTAGGAATAAGTTTAACCAAGGAGGTGAAAGATCTGTATCTGTATGCTGAAAACTATTAAATATTGAAGAAAAAAGTGAAAAATGTGCAAATAATCAGAAAAATATCATGTGTTCATAGATTGGAAAAATTAATATTGCTAAGACGTCCATACTACCTAAAGTGATCTACAGATTCAGGGCAATCCTATCAGAACATCATGTTGTACACCTTAAATGTGAACAATTTTGTCAATTAATTGTAAATAGAGCTAGAAAGAAAATCATACTGAGAAAAGAGCTGTGATATAGGTTGCATGCTATAACTCTGTAGAGTAGGGATTTTGTTCAGCTGTGAGTAAAAGGAGGTGTCCCAGGAAGGAACATTTGGGGTGAGAATAGAAAAATAGAAAAGAGAATTAGCAAGGTAGAAAATAGGCATTTCAAGCAAGGAGAATAGCTCATTCAAAGGCCCAGCTAAGGAGAGGCATGACTATGCCAAACACAGGTAAGATGTGTGATACTATGGCCATAGTGGAAGAAAGGGAGAATGGCAACCCAAGTTAACATGGTGGCAACTGGTAAGGAGAAAAGAGGATAGCATCTAGAGCTCCTTCAAAGATATGACTTGTAAGATTTTGTGACTAGCTGGATGGTGGTAGGGAAGCTGGGAGCAGGATTGTCTTAAAATAACAAGCTTCAAAAATTGGCAACAGAGCAATGCTAGTCACTGAGATATGAAATATGATAGGTCGAGAGGTTTATTGGAGGAAATGACAAATTTAGTTGGCAGCATGTTGAGTCTGAAGTGCTGCTGGAAGATCTACTTGGAGACCATCATAGTGAGATATACTCATAGGCCTGAAGAAAGGCATTTGGGAACATAGGAATGATAGCCAAAGCCATGGGTAAAATGTCTAGAAACTGGAGAGAATGAGAAATCATGTTACAGTAGTTAAAAGTCACTAAGTCTAACCATCCATGGAGCTCGAGTCTGTTTTTAAGTGTTTTCTTCTAACATATCCAGGAGATAGAATATACTGTCTCCTGAACCAGTCAGTATATTTATTAGAAATTCTTCTGTATGATCTATTAAAATCTCTATCTAGATTCAATTCTTCTTTCTTAATGCTCATTTTTTTCCCATTGCTTCCCTTCAAGGACTCCACTTGCACATTGCTTAAAGCTGCACAGTTCAATGATGCTCTGTTCATTTGTTTGCTTTTATCTCTGTGTTTCATTTTGGGTGGTTTCTGCTGTACGTCTCCAAGTTCACTAATCTTTTCTTCTGAGATGTCTAGTCTGCTGTTCACCCAACCTTGTGTATCTTTCATCTCAGATATTGTGATGTTCATCTCTAGCAGTTTGATTTGAGTCTTTTTTTAAACCTTTGACCTCTACTTAACATACTGAAACTTTCCTCTAGTTCTTTCATACATAATGTATTTTAAATAATTTTGATGTCCTTGTCTCTTAATTCTTACATCTTTGCCCTTATGCACTGGTTACAACTTACTAATTGTTCTCCCCATAGTCATATTTCCCTCTCCTTTGCCTTCATAGCAATTTTCAATTACATGTCAGACTTTGTATATTTTACCTTGTTGGGTATTGGGGATTTTTGTATCCCTATAGGCATCTTGAACTCTTTTCTGAGATACAGTTAACTTGCTTGGACACAGATTGATCCTTTAGTATATTGCTTTTAAGACTGTTAGTCAGGACTGTAGTCGCATGTAGTCTAGGGCTAATTACACGTAGGGTTGCCAAATTTAAGTAGAAGTATAGCATACCCAGTTAAATTTTAGGACAGCAACAGATAATGTTTTAGTATAAGGATGTTCCACGTTGGGATATATTTATATATTTATTAAGTTTCCTTGAAGATTCAATTCATTCACTCATTTGTTGAATCCTAATGAATCTCAAATGTTCTATTATGGACTTGGAGGTTGAAAAAAAAGAATAATGAAGTAGAATATACTGTCTTATTCCTTGAGGAGCTTATAACCCAGGTAGGAGTCACACAAGAAGCAACAACAAGATATTTTTTTTTAGTAACAGATGAACAAGTATTGGCACTATTTTAGAATTTTAGTCCAATGCCCCAAAAAGGTAAGCAATATTTATAAATGTAAAAATGATTATTTACGATGGGTGTTGTTTTAAGCAACATTACACAAACTCATGAGTTTGACCTGCTTAAAGAATGCATACCACAGTGCTCTGCACAAGGTGGATTTTAAATGAATTAATGATGACATTTGCCCCAGGCAACTTGTAAAAGCCCAGCCTTGCATACATGTGCTTTGGTTGTATTAGATGGTCTCCCGAGACCTATTACCATTCTAAGAGTAAAATGTGCAATAGGATCCACCTATATCATTAATACTGAAGCAGGAATTTCTCCAACACTATTATTATTTCATATTCTTGAGGCAATTTAAGAGCAATAATAATTAAAAAATCCATTACTGAATTTCCAAATATTTTTACCTCAAGCAAATGAAATTGAATAGTAATTGTACTGTATATATTTCCTGTTAACTTTGCTTTTTGGCCACTTTGTCAAATAGGGGTATGTTAAAAGAAGATTTTTTTTTTAATATTTTATTTATTTCTTTGACAGAGAGAGAGCACAAGCAGGGGGAGTGGTAGGCAGAGGGAGAGGGAAAAGCCGGCTCCCCGCTAAGGGAGCCCAATGCTGAACTTAATCCCAGGACCCTGGGATCATGACCTGAGCCAAAGGCAGACGCTTAACCGACTGAGCCACCCAGGTGCCCCAAAGGAAGATTATTTATTCAAAACTGTATTAAATAAGTACAAGGAGAAGAATAAGATCTATATGTTATTTATACTCCAGTGGCTCATTTAACTTTGAATTAACCCCAAATATTTATGATCAGCTGAAATTAATGATGGCCTTTTAAAATGCAACTTATAATTACACAGAGAAAAAAACTGTAAATTTAACAAATGTTCTGCAAGATAATAAAATTATATAAATTGAATATCTATCCTACGAGTTGGGGATTATGGTTTGATGCAGGATATATATCCAAATCTAAATTAATTTGACTTTAAACAGTGGTGCTCTCTTGGGACACCTGGGTGGCTAGGTTGGTTAAGCGTCTGCCTTCAGCTCAGGTCATGATCCCGGGGTCCTGGGATCAAGTCCCGCGTCGGGCTCCCTGCTCAGTGGGGAGCCTGCTTCTCCCTCTGCATGCCGCTCCCCCTGCTTGTGCTCTTTCTCTCTCTCTCTCTCTTTGACAAATGGACAAATAAAATCTTTTAAAAAAGCCAAAAAAAGTAAAAAAATAACTAAATAAACAGTGGTGCTCTCCATAAGGCAACTACCAACAATTGAAACAATTAGGTTTTTTCACATTTTGGAGCAAGATCTTTTTCTAAGCAGAAAGTTTAAAAGACTGCACATGAAATTTTATTTCATTTACTAGGGAAAAAAATATCTGGTTTGGGAAGTTTGAATGGTCACATACTTTGAAAACACCTTCATGGTCTAGTTAGCTGCCAGATTTCCAGGGAGAGATTGCTCTTCAGTGGGTAGTCACAGGAAGCGTAGATGAAGTGCTTGTGTGTTATGGATAAGTACAGTATCTGAAATCATGTTAGATGAAAATTTTCTAGCACTTTAAATATAGACCTAAAATATTTCTTTGTAAACATTTAAGACTTCTAACATGCTTTGATTTCCAGAAAATACAAACTAAGGATATCCCCCTAAATATATTCTTTCATTGACATCTCTTTCTTCTACCTACTGAAATTCATTGCATATCATGCTATTTCACATGTGTAAGTGCCCTGGTTTTAAGTGTGTATATTACATTTATGAAAAAAACGCAAGAAAAAAATATGAAAGTATTATGCACAAAAGGAACCCTTAATGTTCCAAATCCTAATTAACATTCCAAAGGTTCAAAATAATGATCTTCTCATTTGTCTCCTTTGTATTATTTCCCTATTTCCATAAACTGGATGTTATTTTTCATACATAAATCTTCATATTCTTTTATGAAATACCCAATTTTCACACACCCCTTTGTTATTTCAGACAAAAAACTTCTAAGTGCACAGTGATCTACACAAAGAAAATCCTGCAACTTGCTTTGTTTCTAAAAATTTTGATATTTAACCCCTGACATAGAACCATTTCATTTAGTATGTGGTCTCTGCAGCAACAGCTAGTAACTTAACGGTAGTCTCAGAGAGGAGATGCAAAGCTCCCAGCTGTGTCGTAAGCTAGTGCAGTAACATCTAGAGACGGGTGTGTAGAATTGCTTTCTGATTCTGGGGATGGTCAATCTACATGAGAGATTCCCCCATCATATAACCTTAGTCTACAAAGCTCCTACATATTGCGACATTTGCATAATTGTGAAGATGTAATTAAAGGGTTTGTGGTATACCTTCCTCATAAGGTACAGGTTGGTACAGGTTTATTTTTTTCTTTGAATTAAGAATACCCTAATGTTTTCTAAATGAATCTCCCTAATATTTTGGAGCACATATTTTAATGTCAAAATTGATCAAAGCATTTTGATCATCTATAATGTTTCATATATCTGATAACTTATAAAGCTTCTTTTAACAATCTTTGGAAGCCTGGTTTTATGATCTATTAATTACATTTTAGTGTCTTTATGCAACTATGTCACTTTAAACAGAAAAAAATAGAATTAAAAGCATGCTTGCTTTAAAATGAGAATTATAGGTAAAAGTCAATATTAAAAATATGTTGAACACCCTGTCATTAATAGTTGATAGTACCTTGTTAAGTTAAAAGCAATATTGATGGGAATACATAAACACGCATATAATGGTATATTAATGTAATAGAATATTACACAGTCTTAAAAACTTTAAGAATATTAATTTCATGAAAAAAATGTTGGCAGTCCAGTATATACTGGAAAAAACCACTGCTCAAAGAAAATATAGTAATTATTTAATTCTGAGGGGGAAAATAGTAATTTTACAGTGGAGAAGTTGGGCAGAAATCCCCTTACCCAAGTGTTCTGCTATAATGAGACAAATCAGGGTGTGCCACCTTACAGAAAGCAATGAGGAGAACACTGCATCCTTTCTCTGACCTACCTGCAAACTGTAACCTGGACCTCGTCGTGATGAAACATCAGGCAAACCCCAATTGAGGGGCACTTAATAAACTGCCGAGCCTGTATTCTTTCAGTGTCAAGGTCAAGAAAATCAAGAAGTTGAGGAAGTGTTACAAATTGAAGGAAACTGACAAATACAGCACAATATTCTGGATGTGAATACTTTTGTTGTAAAGAACATTATGGCAGAAAATGGCAAAGCTTGAATGGTATCTGAGGACTAGATAGTAGTAATTATCCAAGTTAATTTCTTGATTTTGATGGCTAAAGCATACTAATGCAGGAGAGTGTCATTGTTTATAGGAAACGACATTAGTTTGGAGGCATTTTGGAGCACCATTTTGCAATCTACTCTAAATGGCAAGCTCTGCTTACTGTTCTTGCAGTTTTTTATGTAAGCTTGAGATTATTCAAGTAAATCATTAAATGAAATTAATAATTATATGCAGCTTGGTTACCTGGATAACTGAGAAACACAATCTAGTTACGTTCTCATCCCTCTGTTCAGAAGTTTGTTTTCTAGTGAATACCCCTCACCTGGGAAGTTCAGTGAGTTCCCAAGGACTGCTTTTCAGTTCCACAGATTCATCTCAGCGCTCACTTGTCCTTTTCTCCAGCCAGTGTCCCTCCAGATCTCTGACCACCTGGAGCCCCCAGATAACCTCGTGCGTCTCCAGACTGCAACTGCTTTCTCTGCATGATTTCTCCTCAAATGCTGGGATGGTTAATAATTATGGGGCAATTTGGCTGAGCCACATTGCTCATATACTTGGTCGAATATTTTTCTGGATGTTTCTTTGAGGGTTGTTGTTTTTATTTTTTAGATGAGATTAATATTTAAATTGGTAGATTTTGAGTAAAAGGGCTTACCCTCCATAATATAGGTAGGTCTCATCAAACCATTTGAAAGGCTAACCAGAACAGACTGATTTCCCATAAGCAAGAGGGAATTCTGCAGCAGACTGTCTTCAGATTTGAACTGCAATATTAACTCTTCCCTGCGTCTCCAGCCTCATGGTTCGTCCTGCAGATTTTGGACTCGCCAGCCTCCATAATCATGTGAGTCAGTTCTATAAAATCTCTTTCTCTCTCTCTCTCTGGCTGTGTGTACCTGTGTGTGTCTCTCTCTGTCTCTGTCTCTGTCTCTCTCTATATATATAAACAACTATTAGTGTAAGGAGCTACTTTGCGGGCCTGAGAAGAGCAAATCCAAGAAGCCGTACATAGATTAAGGCAGGCCTCACAGGACAGAGGGTAGTTTCCATCCCCAAGAGGAATCTACTAGCATCTGTCTACATTAAAGTCTTCATCAAACAACAAATTTTACTCCAGGAGGAAGAGTGGGGCCTTCCTTCTCCGTTTTAAGGGCTATAGCCTTTCCTGCCTGCTTGACAATAAGGCATCTTGTTCCTTTGAGGAGAGTCCCTAATTTCACTCAATACTGTAATCTAGCCCCCATTTCTCAGGAAGGGGAATCATTTACATTTTCTTCTCTAAAACTTGCTACATTTCTTGAGTTTTCAACAATGAGCTTATAGTACATTTATGATCATAAAGATGTTACTTAAAATAAATTAACCCTTCATTAAATTTGGACACAATATTTAATAAATACTGGCAGATAGCTTTGTAACTTTCCCTACAATGTATAAATTACACATTGTAACTGTTACCATGTACTTTAATTACTGGCATATTTTGTCCAGATACCATTGTTAAACCAATTCTGCTTGGTGTCTTGTAAATAGTATTTCAGAGTATCCTCTCAATGGAATGGAAGTCTGCTTGAGATTCTCTTTCTTCCTTTCACACTGCTCTTCCCCCCACTCATGTGCACACGCGCTCTCTCTCTCTCTGTCTAAAATAAATAAATACATCTTTAAAAAAATTGTTTTGGCTATTTGAGGTTCTTTGAGATTCCATATGAATTTTAGGATGAAATTTTTTATCTGCAAAAAATGCCTTTTGGATTTTAACAGATTGCATTGAATCTATAGATCACTTTGTGTAGTATGGACATCTTAACAGTAAGGCTTTCCAATCCATGAACATGGGATGCTTTTCTATTTTGTTTATGTCTTCTTTAATGTCTTTAGGCAGTGTTTTACACTTTTCAGTGTACAAGTCCTCCACCTCTTTGGTTATATTTATTCCTGGTATTTCACTAATTTTGGTGGTATTGTAAATGGTATTGTTTTCTTAATTTCTTTTTTATTGTTCATTGTTAGTGTGTAGAAACACAACTGATTTTTGAATGTTTATTTTGTATCCTACTATTTTCCTGAGTTTGTTAATTATTTCTAACAGATGTTTTATAAGAATCTTTAGGATTTTCTATATATATCATGTCATCTGCAAACAGAAATGATTTTATGTCTTCCTTTCCAATTTGGATGCTTTATATTACTTTTTCTTGCCTAATTTCTCTGGCTAAGATTTCCAGTGTTATGTCGAATAGAAGTGGCAAGAGTGAGCATCCTTTCCTTCTACCAAACCTTTGAGGAAAAGCATTTGGTCTTTTCACTGTTGTATATGATATTAGCTATGGGCTTTTCATATATAACCTTCATTGTTTTGAATTAGTTTCCTCCTTTTCCTAGTCTGTTGAAAGTTTTTATGATGAAAGTGTGTAAATTTAGCTAAATTTTTTTTTTTTGTATCCATTTAGATGATCATGTATAGTTTTTATACTTCATTGTGTTAATGTGGTGTTTACATTAATTGATGTCTGAATCATTCTTGGATTCCAGGAATGAATCCTATTTGGTCATGGTATATAATCTTTTTAATGTGCTGTTGAAATCAGCTTGTTATTTTGTTGAGGACTTTGCATCAATATTCATCATGGATATAGGTCTGTAGTTTTCTTATGTTGTCTTTAACTTTGCCTGGTCTCATAGAATGAGCTTGGAAGTGTTCCCTTCTCTCCGGTTGCTTTTGTTTTTTGTTTTTCTGTCTGTCTGTTTGTTTTTGAAGAATTTCAGCAGGATTGGTACTAATTTTTCTAGACTTTTCCAGTGAAACTAATCTGGTCCTGGACTTTCTTTGTTGGGATGTTTTTGATTACTGATTCAGTCTCCTCATTTGTTATTGATGTGTCTGGGCTTTCTATATATGAGTCAGTCTTGGTAGGCTATGTGTTTTTAGGAATGTATCTATTCCTTCTAAATTGTCCATTTTGTTTGTGTACAATTGTTGATAGAATTCTTGTATATTTATTTTTTATTTCTGTGACATTTGTTGTAATGTCCTCTCTTTTATTTTTGATTTTAGTTGAGTCTTCTCTCTTTTTTTACTAGGTATGTTAGCTAAGGGTTTTTCAATTTTGTTGATCTTTTCAACAAACCAACTTTTAGTTTCATTGATTTTTTTCTATTTTTTTCCTATTCTCTATTTGATTGATTTCTGCTGTAATCTTTGTTATTCCTTCCCTTCTGTTAGCTTTGACTTTAGTTTGTTCTTATTTTTCCAGTTTCTGGAGATGTAAAGTTAGTTTGTTAATTTGAGATCTTTCTTCTTTTTTAATGTACACATTTATAGCTATAAACTTCCCTCTTAGGACTGCTTTGTGTACCCAACTTTCAGGCCATAACTTTAATCAATATTAGGTACCTTATAAAGTGTGTTTAGTTATTATCCTTTTTTTCCCCACACTGGATCCTCATTCTTTTGTGTGATAGGTATTAATTTAATGCCTATTCTGTGCCAAGCACTGTATTGTAGCTGGTGGACATCACAGACAAAAAAAGAGCAGTTATCACAGTATAATAAAGACCTTAAGGGAAGTAATATATGGTGATAGAAGAATATTATGAGCTCTGTATCAACTAGATGTTCTGTCTGTAAGCAAAAAATCTAAGTCATTTTGGCTGACAAATAAGGACATGTGCTGTATTATATAACTGGAAGTTCAGAGGAATGGCGAGCATCATGACTGTCTTGATCTTACAATTCTATCTCCCTTTCTCTGTGATTCTCCCAGTCCGTTCTCCTTTGTATTTTGGGTTCATGTTCTGAATGATAACAAGGAAGCTACAGCAGTTATGGGGTACACATTCAAAAGGAACAGTGTCTAAAGGAAGCAGAGAAAATATTGCTGGCCAAAAGGATGAGATTAACATTCCTTATAAATGGATTTGAACAAAGTTTTCAAGAAACACTGCTTACAACTATGTGTAATATACTCTAATTTTCTATTCTATTTAACTTTTAAAAAATTCTGGTCACCACCAAATATATTTATTTAATGACTGACCTATGGATCACTCTCTAAGGGGTCAACAATTGCTTAGATCTATCAGGGTCAACCCCTAGAGCTAGATACAGTCCCCAAAACTGCCTGGTGTTGGAGGTTGATAGCAAGATTTCAGGAAAGAGGACATTACAATGTCTGCCATAGGCTCCTAACCCAACCTTGACAGGTTGTGGTGGGAGGTGAAGGTATTTGAAGCAAAGTAACATTCAGAGAAGTTAAAAGTTCATTATGGCCAGAATATAGAATAGGAGATCAAAAGTTTGAAGATGGGCATTGAAGGAATTTTAAGCAGTTGGGACTTATCCTAAAGCAAAAGGAAGTCATTAAAAATTTTAAAGCTGGGTGATAATAATAGGATTCCGGAAGATAATTCAAGGTGTAATGTAAAAAATATCTTAGAAAAGTACGCCATGTAGCTGAGCTCATGGTGGGATTTAGAGGGGATGGGTATATGGACAAAGAGATTGAAAGGGTTAAAAGGATTCTCAGGATCTGTGTAGTACACCAAGGAAAATATTAGCCATTAGTTAGGAAACAAGAATATTGGCTAGATTGAAGGGGAAAAATGAGCTAAAATTTGGAAATACTGTGTTCCTTTGTCTTTGGGACTTTCAGAGATAAATCAAGAGTCTAAATCGGGATTTGAAAATTAGTAGCATACAGAGAGAAATGGGATTAATCTGGAAGACTATGGGGAGTGAGAGAATCAGACAGGGGGAGCCCTAAGGCATACCAACATTTAAGGGGTGAGCAGAAAACAAGCACCTACAAAGTCTGGAAAAGAGTAGCCAGACATGTGGGGAGACCTGGAGAATGTGATAGCAAAGAAGCTGAGGGAAAAGAATTAAAAGAGGAAAACCAAGAAGTGCTATAAGGAGGTCAACTAAAGATAAATATGAAAATTGCATATTGGATACAGAGGAGAGAAAGAGAGACAGAGAGAGATCCCTAACCATCCCTGGAGAATAATGCCACTGAAATTCCACATGACTGATGACCGCTATGTGCTTAAAGGGTGTGTTATCAAATGAACAAATGCTTCATTTCCATAAACTTGACTGTGAAGGGCAGGAGGGGCATCTAGCTTGACAAAGACAGACAGTTGAGGGAGGAATTTATTTTTGTTAAGATAGAAGAGACATGCAAATAACTTAAGTAAATATAACAGCACATTTTATAACCACTAAGTTGCCCAGAATGTTGTAGCCAAGAGGTACTACATACGCCCTAAGAAACATACATTGCAATAGATCAAAATGAATTGGTGTTCAGCACAATCAATGTAACCTACTGCATTTTCACAAAGATAACACTTCTCCATCCTGGTTTTCCGTTCAGAGCAGGTAGTAGCCAAGGATCATTGTTATGCTTCTGCAGAAACAGTGCCACAACACTCCTGCAAGCAAAGGAGAATGGTTACCTCTGTGAATGTGAAAATAGTCCTGCAGCCCAGCACAGGCCCTGTTGGCAATGCATTGCCCAACAAAATACAAGCGGTTTGCTCTCCCAGTCAGTACTTCCTCAGAAAATCTGCATCATAAGTTAACTACAAGGAATCCTTCCCCTTGGACAGAAAGATAACTCCACAAGGGGTATAGAAACTACTACCTTTCCTGGTTTCTCTGAAAGCATTTGCATCATTTCATATCTGTATATTTCTAGGTGGTACTAAGCATCTGTATTAATGGAATATATAGCTGGGATTTCTAAATTATGTGGACACACAATACTAAAACACAGTAGGTCAAAGAAAGAAGCTTTGCTCCAAAGGCTCTGAAAGACCAGTAAATTCCTCTACTCCCTATTTCGTTTCACCCTCCATCTTCAACAGGATAATGTCAACCCACTTTGCCTCATAATCAAGGCCCTATGAATCTGGCTTTCAGATTACCATCTTATTTTCCCTAGCCAAATACAGGAATTATTTAAGCCACCTGGTCTACCTTGCTAGCTGCTTGCCTTTGCACAAGCATTATGGAAAGTCGTCCCCATTCTACTCTCTGTTCAATCCTCGTCAACCAACAGGTCCCACTACCTGCTGCACATTGTCTTCTGTGAACACTACCTCTCTTAATTACTTATGCTACAGGTTTTGATATCAACTTCATAAAAATTGTGGGTCAAATATAGCTTCCTCTTATATATCAGATATTCATTCAAGAAGTATTGATTGAGGAGTTGCGAGGGGCCATACAGTGCACATAGAAAGTTCTTACCTTCTTGGAACTACAGTTCTAGGGCGAGATACAAAAGAACAATTGTATAATTGCCATTCAAACCCATATCTTTTGACGTGACCCCTAGCTAAACAGAGGACTCTAGAAGTCAATTTGTTGTACTAGGTAGCACAGTTTTGGAGTTAGAGATGCCTAATTCAAGTCTCAACTCTGTGTGAAATAGGGTAAACCAATTAACTTATCTATAGCTCAGTTTCATCACTTGTGAAATGAAACCATTACTATCTACTTCTTAGGTTTCTTGAAAGAATTAAATAATGTAACATATGTAAAGTTTTCTTACACTAAGTGGTTGCTCACTAAACATGTACTGAATGAACAAATGAATCTTTAGATCTGTGTGACATGATTAAGGTGATATATATATATATATATATATATATATATATATATATATATATATATATATATATGTAGGTATATACACATAAATATATGAAAGTGAGACATAAGAATCAAAATTGCTGCTCCCGAAAGCTAAAGAAAATGAACACAAAAATATGAACAGAGAAAAAATATTATGACAAAAAATCCCAAAAGAAAAATGAATGGCTCTCATATTGTTATTTGTTAGATGCTTACTATATGCCTAGCACTGGGCTAAGGAATTTAACTGTATCTCTCAAAACCAATCTGTGAATAACCTTACTTTACAGATATCAAATTAAAGCTTGGTAAGGTAAGTGACAAGGCTAAGAAGTATCATATCTGTTTGTGTATGTTTACTGCCCAGAATACTGACCATAACATGGCAAAAGATTTTTTTAACACACATACAAGAATTTTTCACAGACAAACCAGAATAAACTGCACCAAGGCTGCAACTCTAAATTATTAAGTTTTCATGTTCTCTATGCGTGGCTGACTTGTTGGCATTCACTGAAAACTCAGTAAGTGTTTAATAAATAAAAGAGTAAGTTTTGTATCTAAATGTTCAATTTAGAATAGTCTTCTGTAGTCTTAGGAAAGTCACTTGTGTATTTCAAGTATTATGATACTGTTTATTTTCCAATCCCCAGCCCACACAGTTTTACAATTTGTGTAAAAAAGGGTTTGTTTTTTTTTTTGCATTCCTGAAATTGGGGCATTCTCATCTTCTAAAAGTGGATGGGATTTTTGAAGATGATCAAAACTCATTCAAGGCCAGACCTGGAAAATAAAGAGTGTGAGCAGGTTGGGCCCAACAGTTGTGGCATAACTAAGTGGTCATACAACAGATCAGATAAACGAATTCAGGTAAAAGAGGTGTAACAAATACTCCTTTGCTGTTTTGCACATCACTGTCACTCCACTCAATTGTTTGGTAGATTTGATTGATGCAAAAAGCATGCCATAGAAAGAGTACAGATAACCTCCATCTTTATTTTCTATCCCTTTGGAGGAAATGCATAATCAACACCATGTAGAATCACTCACTAGCAGAATCTATCTCAAGATACTGCTTTCATCTGACATTGTGAGTTATAACACTTTGCATTTGTAGAGTGATTTATGGTTTTTACATATTCTGCAGTTAGTTAACTTCCCAATGCCTCCAGGATGTAGTTGATAGTATTTTCACTTCTTTTTCCTCCCTGAAGCATTGCAAGGACATTTCCCTCACACAGTGTTTCTGCCACATCATTCTAATCTAAGAAAGTGAGTAATTCTCTTTGGATTTTCACATTCTTTGGGAACTACTCACTTTTTTAAATCCCATATTTATGTTGTTTTCAATTTGATTTTAAATTTTAAATATTAAATCATACCTATTCAGAAAAGCCCCTTTCTTGACATGAAAATCAGCACACATCACAATACCACCATACCAGAAGCACTGAGACAAAATATAGATTAATATGGCTACATAATTCAAAAATAAAAAATATTCACATAGCAATAAACATCATAAGCAAAGCCAAAAGACAGATGACAAACTGAGAAAACCATTTAGCAATTTTATATGACATTGTGGCTCACAATATTTTGTACTTGTACAGTGATTTATGGATTGAACATAATTACATAATTGCCATTCAAATCGATATCTTTTGACCCCCAAGTAAATAGGACTCTGGAAGACAATTTGTTGTACTAGGCAGGGCACAGGCTTCGGAGTTAGATACACCTCAATCAGGTCTCAACTCTGTGTTACCTAAGGTAAACCAGTTAAGTGTTTGGTGGCTTGGTTTCTACACTTGTGAAATTAAACCATTACTATTTACTTCTTAGATTTTAATGTAATATAAGTGGTATCACTTACTTGTGGAATTTCAAAAAGAAAAAAAAAAAGTCAAACTCTCAGAAACAAAGAGTAGAAAAGTGATAGCCAGGAGCCACAGCCCCTGTGGGAATGGAGAGAGGTGGAGAGAATGGAGAGAGGTGAATAAAAGGGTACAAACTTTCAACTATAAGATGAATAAAATCCAAGGATCTAATGTAAAACATAATGACAATAGTTAATAACACTGTATTGTATAATTGAAATTTGGTAAGAGAGTAGACCGTAAATGTTCTCACCAAAATAAAAAACAAAACAAAACAAAAATGCAAGGAATGTGTTCATTAACTCAATGAGGGGAATCCTGACATAATGTTTACATATATCAAATCATCATATTGTGCACTTTGAATATCTTATAATTTTATTGTCAATTAAACCTCAATAAATCTGGGAAAATAAAGTGAAATACATTACATGCATACATTTGGGAATCAAAAAGAATGATAATGGCAAGGACTTTAAAATATCAAAGATGTTAAAATGCAGTAGTTATTATTTTGCTATTACTAATAGTAGTAAAGCTAATTGGCCAGTACTGGAAGTTGCCAAGATCTATATCATGACTCTGATGATTGATAAAGGCATCTAGTTGCAGTTTCTTTTAGCTGTATTTGTGTGACCATGTGACAAAGTTTATTCATATTCTTTTTCCTGAGAAAATAAGAAGGGGCCCATGGTGAAATCCCATTGGTATTTTCTCTTGTGTCATTTGGAATAAAAAGTAGAAAGCATCTCTCAGCATCTCAGGAGATTTTGCTACCTTCATATTTAAAAACAGAGTTTAGATACTGAGTATATCAAAAGAAGGATTCCATTTCATGCCATTTCTGAAGACGTACAAACCGAAACCAGAATCAAGTTGATTGCTAAGCAAGGGGGATTTAAACAAGCCATTTGCAGATTTCATTCACTCTCTGCCTATATGCAATTGTGTTTTTTTTTTATTATTATGTTATGTTAATCACCATACATGGTGATGGGTATTATATGCAGTTGTGTTTTTAGAAAGATAGTAGACCATACCAAGCATGCTTAAGAGCAAGAGTTAGAATCTATTAGTACTTTGCTCCACCAAGACAGAAAAATAATTTCATGGTAATGTCAAGAGTTTCAGGCACTATTCAGAGATTACCCCATAACAGTTGCCTAGCAGAAAATTCCTATGATGAAATCAGAAACCACCCCACCCCAGTACCTCAGAATGTGACAGTGTTTGGAGAGAAGGTCTTTGCAGAGGTAATTAAGTTAAAATGAGATCACTAGGATGACTTCTAATCCAATATGACAGGCATCCTTATAAGAAGAGTATTTATTGTTTTTAAATATTTTATTTATTAATTAGAGAGAGAGAAAGAGAGAGAGCACAAGCAGGGGGAGTGGTGGGCAGAGGGAGAGGGAGAAGCAGGCTTCCCGCAGAGCAGGGAGCCCAATGTGGGACTCGATCCCAGGACCCTGGGATCATGACCTGAGCCAAAGGCAGTTGCTTAACCAACTGAGCCACCCAGGTGCCCAGGAGTATTTAGACAAAGATATAGACAGAAGGAAGATGATGATATGAAGACACAGAGAAAAGATGGCCATCTACAAGGCCATCTACAAGAGAGACCTGGAAGAGACCTTCCTTCATGACCCTCAGAAGGAACCAACCTTCCCAACGTGTTGATCTCAAACTTCTGGCCTGCAGAACTGTGAAAAAATAGGTTTATGTTATTTAAGCCACCCAGTCTGTGGTGCTTATTTATAGGAGCCCTAGCAAACTCATACAAGGGCTGAACCATTTCTAGTCCAAATGGCAATTTCTTAACCACCATGATTGATGCCTGGAACCTTGATTGGGGCAGCATCCACATGAGAGACAAAAGTATATATTCATGTAGATCCCTACATATTTCCCATATGAGGTATGGGAAAATTATGTAATTATAAAGGGTAGAAGTAGATGTAGAAACACAAAAAGAAAACATTTAGTGACAAAACCACATGTTATGAGTATTTTCTACTCATGTAGGTATATTTTCCCTGTAAACTTCAGGAGATTTTCTACCTTCATATTAAAAAACAGAGTTTAGTTACTGCGTGTATCAAAATGAGGATTCCATTTCATGCCATTTCTAAACAGAAAGCTCAACCTCTTGTAACTGAAATTAAATGGTACAAATATATATTTACTTCTATAATTGCCCTTAAATGTATTATTTATTTCAGAAGCTTTGAGTTAAGATTGGAGTGAGTCATCTAAAATATATAATAGAATGGACTATAGTTGTGTGCCTTGCCCCAGTAAAAGAATATGTATTAAGGAAAAGCAATTGTTTGATGATGTGTGGGACACACCAGATCTATTTGTATTCTGCCTTTTGAAATAGTCCTTGTATATACATATTTTTTATGCCATACAGCTCAAGGGCTGGTGATTATCTCTTTAAAGGAACTGCTAACCATTTCAGGAAATTGTTGAATATAATATCTGAAAATGATTTCAGAGTGTGAAAACATTTTATACTCTTTGCAAATCAAATGCATTCGGCTGGAAGGGACTAGCTTATGTTGCTGGCTCTATTTTGCATGTTTTTAATACTTAAGAGTTAGATGGTTTAATCTTTGGTTTCTTTGATAAGGTGCAGGTGCAATTACATTGATACACCTCAGTAAGCGTCCTCCCTTAACTTAATGTGAGTTTTCAAGTTTGCCTCATGACATGACATTTTCTGCTGATGGCAGAATAGTAAGCAAATTAATGGGTTTTTTTTCTATAGATTTTTTTTCTGCTTCCAGTCACACCTAGAGTTAATGAACATAGAAAGTTCACTCAGAGTTGATCCAAAAAGAAAAAGGAAACAGTAAAATTGCAAGCAAAAATCTCTAACAAACTTGGGCTTGAAGCCAGTTTTAGAGTAACACCCTAATTAGTTTCTTTTGCTGACAAGGGAAAATGGGAATAAGAGAAAAACAGACATTCATAGCCATTAGTATAGGGTCTCTACTTCTGTAGACTAACGCCCTAGTGACTTGGTCGACCTCATCACATCCCTGTGAGATCTGACCTTGGGTCTAGACCCTATTTGCCTATAAATTATATTAATTAAAAATACACAGTTCTGGGGCCCCTGGGTGGCTCAGTCATTGAGCGTCTGCCTTCGGCTCAGGTTGTGATCCCAGGGTCTTGGGATCGAGCCCCACGTCGGGCTCCGCTGGAAGCCTGCTTCTCCCTCACCCACTCCCCCTGCTTGTGTTCCCTCTCTTGTTGTCTCTCTCTCTCTCTCTCAAATAAATAAATAAATAAATCTTTAAAAAAAAAAAAAAATACACAGTTCCAAGGGGTATATGGGCAATTTCTATGCCTTCCTAAAGTGTTGCTATCAGCCTAAAACTCCTCTAAAAAGTTAAATCTTAACAAAATTTTGCTTTATTTTTTTTAAAGATTTTATTTATTTACCTGAGAGAGAGAGAGTGAGAGAGAGAGAGCACATGAGAGGGGGAGGGTCAGAGGGAGAAGCAGACTCCCCACTGAGCAGGGAGCCCGATGCGGGACTCGATCCAGGGACTCCAGGATAATGACCTGAGCTGAAGACAGTCGCTTAACCAACTGAGCCACTCAGGCGCCCCAACAAAATTTTGCTTTAAATATGCAGTTCTACTTTGCAAAAAACACTGTTAAGAGAATGAAAAGGCAAGCCATAGACTGGAAGAAAATATTTGCAGAACACATATATAATAAAGGACTAGTATCCAAACTGTACAAACAATTCTTAAAAATCAACAGTAGGAAAATGAACAACTCAATTTAAAAAATGCACAAGAGACTTGAACAGAAACCTCAGCAAAGAAAATATACAGATGGCAAATAAATATATTAAAAGATCCTCTGTATCATGTGTCTTTAGGAAATTGCATATTAAAACAGCAATGAAATACTACTACACATCCACTGGAATGGCTAATATCTGAAGCCTTGACAATACCAAATGGTGACAAGGATGCAGAACAACAGGAACTTGCACTCATTGTTGCTGGGAAAACAAAATGGGACAGTCACTTTGGAAGACAGTTGGATAGTTTCTTACGGAACTAAATATACCAGATAATCCAGCAGTTGTGCTTCCTGTTATTTACCCAGATTGGTTAAAAACTTACATCTATGCAAAAGCCACACTGATATTTTACAGCAACTTTATTCATGATTGCCAAAATTTGAAAGCAACCAAGACGTCCTTCAGTAGGTAAATGGGTAAACAAGCTCTGTGGTACATCTACACAACAGGGTATTATTTAGCAATAGATAGATATGAGCTATGAAAAACCATGGAGGAACCCTAAATGCACACTGCTAAGTGAAAGAGGCCAGTCTGAAAGGCTACATATTATATGATTTCAACTATATGACATTCTGGAAAAGGCACAACTGTGGAGACAATAAAAACAATCAGTGGTTGCCACAGATTCGGGGAGAGAGGGGGAGCATTAATGCATTGAAAATAAGGACTTTTTAGGGCAGTAAAACTACTCTGTATGATACAGTAATGGTGGATACATTTGGAAAAACTTACAGAATCAACAACACAAAAAGTGAATCCTAATGTAAACTGTGGACATAATAAGGTATTAATATATTGGCCCATCAGTTGTCACAAATATGCTACACCAATGCAAGCTGTTAATAATGGGGAAAACTACTGGGGCGTGGTGGAGAGAGGGCCTATGGACAATCTCTTTACTTTCTGTTCAATTTCTCTATAAACAGAGGATTTATCAAAAAATAAAGTCTGTTAATTTTTTAAAACTACACAATATTATAATGCATTGAAAGAAATACTTCCTAAGATTGGGACTAAAAGCAAAGGTTATGTTCTTTGTGGGAATCAAGTAATACCAAGTGGGTTTTATGCCTAGATTCTACCCATTTTTATTTAGTAGGTCTCAGCCATAATGGCATTCGGAAATGAAGGAAATATATTTTTTCAGCCATTTTCACATATTCCAGACTCTTCATTTCAATACTGTTAGAGAACAATGGGAAAAAATCTTCTAATAAAATATATACACGAAGATACAATGTTATTAGTTGTGCTTAATGCTCTATGAGCAATGACCAAAGGAACAAATAATTTTACATTAACTCCTACATAATGTTTCTTATTCACTTGGACATTTTTGAGAAGAGTGTCTAATTTTTTTTCAAATAATCATATATTTAATATGATTCTTTCCCTTTCTAAACATTGCATTTCTTTCATTTCTTCCCCCACCTCAATTATTTTGGACAAGATTTTTTTTTTTTTAGAACTGGTTCTTGCTTTAATTAGGTAAGTTTGTGGGGCACGTGGGTGGCTCAGTTGGTTAGGTGTCTGCCTTTGGCTCAGGTCATGATCCCAGGCTCCTGGGATTGAGCCCCGCTTCAGCCTCCCTGCTGAGTGGGGAGTCTGCTTCTTCCTCTCCCTCTGCCCTTGCCCCCCCCACTCATGCTCTCTCTCTCTCTCTCTCTCTCTCTCTCAAATAAATAAGTAAAATCTAAGAAAATTAGGTAAGTTTGCTCTTTGCATTTTGGTAATTGTTTATTTTCTATTTCATTTATTTCTGCTTTTTCCATACTAATTTAGACATTTTACTTTCTTAGGATTTATTTTTGTGCTTTTATTCATTGAATAGGATTCTTATTTACTTTCACCCTTTTTTCCTTTCAAAAATTTTATTTAAAGCTCTACAATTTCTTCTCAGTACCAGTTTGATCACATTCCACAGTTTTTAACTGGTGGTCCTATCACTATTGTCTGTAATTCAATAGCTCAGAGTTGTGAATTTGAAGAACTCTATATTTTAAAAAATGCATTTAAAATACAATGCATAGACTTTTTATTTATTTGTTATTGATTATAAATTAATTTTAAGACAGAGAATAGTGATTGTATAATTTTTTTCCTTGAAACCTTAATGAGATCGTCTTTATGGCTTAACACAGGGCCAATTTCTGTGATTGTGTATCTTTTTTTTTTTTTTGAAGATTTTATTTATTTGACAGAGACAAAGCGAGAGAAGGAACACAAGCAGGGGGAGTGGAAGAGGGAGAAGCAGGCTTCCCACTGAGCAGGGAGCCCAATGTGGGACTTGATCCCAGGACCCTGGGATCATGACCTGAGCTGAAGGCAGACGCTTAACGACTGAGCCACCCAGGCGCCCCAGTTTATCTTTTTAAAAAAAATAATATGCAGTCTCTCTTGGTTGTTTTCAGGAATGCTCAAGCTTCTTAATTGAAGGATTCAAATCCACAGTATCCTTATTTAAGTCTTCTCTACTTGGTCTATTCAATGAGCAGAGAATATTTAAAGTTTCACAATGTGATCATTTTGTTTTCATAATCTAGTATTTTCATCAATTTCTATTTCAGATTTTTCAAACTTGTAATATGTGTAAACATTCATGACTTTTGTACTTCCTAGTTGGATTTTATATTCCATTAATATGAAATATCTCTTTGGATGCCTTTTAAATGCCAAAGGCTTGTTGTGAAATAATATTAGTAAATCTGTGATTTTTAAGTATTTACCAGAAATTAGGTTTTTTTTCTTCTCTCTCTTTCTCATTCTTGCTCTCTCACTCTCTTCTTTTCCTTTTCATAAAATAATAAAACCTGTGGCAGAAACCAAATTATGCTAAAAGGAAAATGAAATATTAATAGTTTCCTTTGTTTTTAAATTAACCAAAATGTCTTTTCTACCTTAAATTTATTTAAAATATTCCTCTGGAAATCTAAATCATGAATCTATATCATATTTTATCCAAGCATTTTGATTTGGAGTAGTTGAAGCTATGATTCCAAAGTCCCCTTCTAAAATAAAGATCATTTAACAGAAAATTATCTAAATTATCTTACACTTTTTCTATCCTGATCATATTTCAAAATCCAAATTTGTCAATTCTCACCTCTCCTCTGTAGAAAACAGGCATTTCATTTTTAATATTACATATTTGAAAGTAAGTATGTATAGAAAGGGAGAAAGTTGATCATTTTAAAGATTCAAGCTTTATTTTTAAAAATAAGGGGAGAAGGAAAATGTCAGACAATAGGGGAAGGCCCATAAACTGCTAAGAGACACAGCACTCTGCTGCACGTTCCCTCTCTCAAGAGGGTTTGCTGCCCTCTGTTGGTCTTTGCAGAAATAGGATGACGAAAAAAGGCATTAAAAAGGCAAAACTAATTTTTTCAAAAAAAGTCAACAAACGGCACGCACCTGTTAATAAAGGTCTTAAATAATTGTCAAAAAAAGAAGCAAAACTATAAGGGCTTGAGTCTCAAATATTTCAAAGGACAGCTTCTGTGGTGTATAAAATAACCTTTGTTGAGGGATCCATGAGATTCTAAAGCTGCCTCATGCCTGGTCCCTATGGAGAAAGCAGGCATTAAGGATCCCACCATGTGAGCTGTCAGTTTTATGTTATCTGATCGCACCCACAGGTAGGTCTCCCTAATGATGACAACCATCTATACAGTCTGCACAAACTAGACCGTATGATACAAACTCCATACAAAACTGCACGAGAAATGTACTTCATGTTGAAAGATGATTAAACAACTTTATAGGACACACAAAGAAGCCTATAGGAAATAAGAGAAACAGCAGGTAAAAGTTGAAGTTGATGGCAAAAGCCAGAATTGGCACAGAAAGAGATAAGAACACCATAGAGAAAACAAAATTTTAAAAAAGAGCTCACTGCAAGAGTTCACATGTTGAATGAGCAGCAGATACACAGCTAAGGCTGCTGTTCCATCCTGAAAGGAATCCTAAGACAACAGGAAGCCTGTTTGAGATAAATCCCTATACATATATACTCCCCACTCTATCCTTACAACAAACCCATCTTACCTAAGGTGGGTTAAATATATTGCTTTGCTTCCATGTGAAATGAGAGGTATTTTATATAAGCTAATTTAGATCTACAAAGGTCTTAGTGATGAGTATATGTGGTAAGTCCCTAAATATGATAATGAAAGAAGATCTGGCCCCATTTTTAATTTTTAGAACATAGGATTCTACAACATAGACAAACTTTTTTTTCCAAACTTTATTTTTTAAGTTTTTCCCTCTTTACTGAATTATGATTGCTAAGAATTATAATATATTTAAGGTGCAGAATGTGATGATTAATGTGTATATACGTTGTGAAATGATTACCTTAATCAATTCAGTGAACACATTACTCATTTCACATAGTTAACCTATTTTGTGTGTGTGATGAGAACACTTAGGATCTACTCATCAAATTTCAAGTGTATAATACAATATTGTTAACTGTGGTCATGTTGCTATACATTAGATCTCCAGAATTTATTCATCTTATAACTGAAAGTTTATACCTTCCGACCAACATCTCTGCATTTCCCCCTACCACTAGCCCCCAGCAACCACCATCCTACTCCCTGTTTCTGGGAGTTTGACTTTTTAGATTCTATGTGTTGTATTTGACTTTCTGTGTCTGGCTTATTTCAGTTAGCATAATGTTCTCCAAATTCATCCATGTTGTCACAAATGGCAGAATTTCCTTCTTTTTTATGGCAGAATAATATTCCATTATACATATACCACACATATCCATATATGTGTGCATACACACAAACACGCACACACACATATATCACATTTTCTTTATCCATTCATCTGTCAGTGGACATTTTGGTTGTTTTCATATATTGGCTATAGTCAATAATGCTTCAGTGAATGTGAGATTATAGAAACCTCTTCAAGATACTGATTTCATTTCCTTCAGATAAATACCCAGAAGTGGAATTACTAGATCATGTGGTGGTTCTATTTTTAATTTTTTGTGGGACCTCCAAACTGTTTTCCATAATGGCTATACGAATTTACATTCCCACCAACAGTGTACGAGGATTCATTTTCATTCACAGCTTTGTTAACACTTACCTCGTCTTTTTAATAATAGCAGTGAGGTGATATCTCATTGTGGTTTTGATGCATAGTATCCAGATGATTAGTGATGTTGAGCATCTTTTCCTATGTTTAATTGGCCATTTTTGTGTCTTTGGAAAAATGTCCAAGTCAATTAATAAATAATAAAAATAGGTCAAGTAATGATCAAGGTGAGGACCTTTTAAGGATTATGCTTATTTCAATTCTGGGCT
The DNA here is from genome assembly GCF_004348235.1 of Phoca vitulina. Lineage (NCBI taxonomy): Eukaryota > Metazoa > Chordata > Mammalia > Carnivora > Phocidae > Phoca > Phoca vitulina. The sequence goes on along the minus strand of NW_022589730.1, from coordinate 8,928,918 downwards.
CTTGAGATTTAAAAAAGAAAAGAAAAAACTAAAGAGAAATAAAGAATTAGAAAAATTATACTTATGGAAAAGAATGGTCCATACATACATACATAATTGGTGTTCTAGAGAATAAATTTTTTAGTGGAAGAGAAAAAGTATCTTCAGATATATAATTAGAAAACTAAACTTTCTGAAATACAGTGTTGAATTTTCATATTAAAAGAGGAAAAAGTGGTAAAGAATTACTAATTCCCGAACACATACTTACTGGAGTCAGAAAAAATATAATTTTTACAAGAAGAAAAAAATCAAGTATCTTAGAGTGTTCCACTGAACTTCCAATGTCAGCAAAGTTTTAAGTAAAATAAAGTGCAAAAAGAGAATTTTATTCCTATTCATTTTTTTCCCAGAAGTATTAAGGAAATAGATATTCATTTTCAAGCACATATAACTCAGGAACATAGGACCCATGAGCTCTTCTTGAAAAGAAAAGTATATTTGAAGGTGAAATCCAGTCAACTCAGAGCAAATATAGAACAAGGAACTCAGGAAGGGAATCTGTAGTAAATGGATTGGGGATGAGCGTTAAATTGATTTACATGTAAAACTGTAACTAAACAACTCTGGGAACTATGGTTACAAAGCAGAATGTGGAAATTATAAACCTTATTAAAAATAAAAATATAACAAAATCAATAGTTTAGAAGAATGGGTGTAGGAGGAAGTGTAAGTAGATTGATTTCCTCATTTCATAATGAGGAGTCAGTAGACTTTAATAGTCGTTAATGGACTCTAATCTCCTGCAATGTTATTCATAGTCTTCGTTCTTGAGAGGACCCCTCAGGAAATAATATCTCTTATCATGAACAAGCATTTTCCTGAATTTCACCTATTCCTACAGAATCATGTAAATATTCAAGAAAAATGTTATAGTTTAAAATTGTATATATGGAAGTTCATACCACAATAAAATCTAGAAAAGGGAAAAGTTAATATCCATTCTAGAAAGAAAAATAACATTATTATTCATTCCAAAGAAAAGCACAAAACAGAAAAGGAAGACTCTCAGGACTTCTGGAAACTATTCAATTTTTTATAAAGTTCATTTTCATCAAAATGCAATCATTGCTGAATCATCACCTTTTAGGAAAGAAATTCAATCTGTGGCATTAACCCCTATGTATAACTATGTGCTCAACTGTTATTAATATGTGAGCTTGATATGATAAACATAAATCATTGTCTCTCTTTCTCATTTTGTTGTATAATCCTAAGTGACACTAATATCAACAGTTTACTACTCAACAGTAAAATTTTGTAGTAGAACATCAAACTAATTGACACACTCTTTTTTTCCTAATCTGTTACTGTCAGAGACTAGGACTTTAATAAATAATCCTATGATGATATGAATATAATTTTGATGAACACAAGCATCTTTAGGAATTTTCTTTACTAGGGGAAGGTTTCTATGCATGACTCTGCCATGACATTGGCTCAAGAGGACCACATTCCTGCCTGTAGACCCAGGAGTAAAACATGAAATGCTAGTTGCTTTACTCAGCAGTTTGGCATGCAGCTACCTGAGAAATGCAAACTACCTCTGGACAAATTAACCCCTAAATTTCTCATCCATCTTTTCTGATTTCTTTTTTTTATCTTTAGCTTTCTCTAACATTCTGTATTCTACTTATTTATCCTGTCTATTATCTGTCCCCTCCACCAGTATATATATTCAATGATGGAAGGACTTTATGTTTGTTCACTGCTATGCTCCCAGATCCTAGAAATTTGAGACATATTTGTATTTCACTAGGTATTTGTTGAATAGACAATTTGAATGCATGAATCTGCAAGCTATAACCATAAGTTATCTGCCATAAAACTATATTTTAGAGGTGCCTGGGTGGCTTGGACCATTAAGTGTCTGCCTTCAGCTCAGGTCATGACCCTAGAGTCCCGGGACTGAGCCCCAAATCCGGCTCCCTGCTCAGTGGGGAGTCTGCTTCTTCCTCTACCCCTCACCCTGCTTGTACTGTCTCTCTCTCTCTCAAATAAATAAATAGAGAGAGAGAGAGAGAGCAGAAGCAGGGGGAGCAGCAGAAGGAGAAGGAGAAGCTCCATCCCAGGACCCAGGGACCATGACCAGAGCCGAAGGCAGACACTTAATGACTGAGCCACCCAGGTGCCCCAATAACTAAAATCTTTAAATATATGTATATATTTTTTAGAAGGAAGCTGTCATTTCCAAAAGGAGTCATCACTTTAGTTTAGCCACATTACATTAAGAATATCCTTAAATTTTTGCATGAAAGCACTTGTTAAAAACTAAATCTGTGGCCTTTAATTGATTCTGATATTGATATAATTGTCCCTAATCCTATTAAGTACTCACATTTAAGTGCAGACAGGCTCATGTTCAAATCCCAGTAGCTCAGTTTACTAAAACTGTAAATGTACTGGCTATGTAGATTACATACTGAATATGTAGACTTTGGGAAATTACCTAGTCTTGCTAAAACTCATTTCTGAATTGTAAAATGGAGTGTATAGAGACCTCTAGTGTTTATCTATGCCAATTGTTCTTTCATTTTGGTGTTAGATGATTTTTTCTACCTCTAAAATAGAGCAGGACCATAAGCTAGTCCTCACTAATTGGTTATGAACATAAGTTGCTTTGGCAACGAAGGAGTTCCCCTGTTTAAGGTCGTGTAGCAGAAGATAGCAAAGTCTCCCACAGTCAGGGCCCCTGAGTCATGGATAGCAGGGCTTTTTACCCCACTGACTCATGCTGACTATATACTATAAGCAAGAGATAAAAATCTGTGCAGTAAGCCAGTGGGAGTTGGATTTAATCTGTTATTGAGACATAATAAAAATCGTGAATAATCTATGAGAATGATATTTACCTCATAAGATTATTGAGTAAGTATCTAATACATGTAAAGCAATAGGCTTGGTGCTTGCACAACTCTTTTAAAAGTTTGTGATTTATATTATTACTATTATTAGTTACCACTGTTATTATTTCCTCTTCATTCACTTAATCATCTTAAAGTAATCTCAAGAAGATATACAAAAAGGGAACAGATGAGATTAAGTGAGTAAAAGAAATTATAAAAAGATGAACATGGGAGTTAAACTGGCTATAACATTCATAATGACAAAGATGATACACAGAAGTTAACTGCTACATCCACAATATTAGCTTAAATTTCGTTACATTAGACAAGGCTTCCAAAAAGGGTGAATTGTAAGAAAGAAGAAGTAGAAATAAACAATATCTGAAAATATTCTAATCCAAAGAAAAACTCAATTTATTAGCTTTAGTTAAAGCAGTTACATGGAAATGAAGAAACCTACACCCATCCCCTCACCAACACGCAGAATACAGGTTAGAAATAAAAATATGTTACTCGATTTTGTGGAAATAGAGAAGCTTTTTCTAAAATCTGTATAGAAAGGCACAAGCTCTAGAATATATTAAAACAGTCTTGAAATGGAAGAATGAAGTGACAGGAATCACTGTACTCAATACTGTGGTTTACAATATAGCCACATTAGTCAAAACGGTGTAGTATCAGCAAAGGGGTAGATACAAAGATCAATGAAACGGAAACAGAATACAAAATTGAGAATAGATGTACACAAAAGTGCCCAAATGATTTTTGACAAAAATGCAAAAGCAAGTCAACAGAGAAAGAAGAGTCTTTTCGATAAATGATGCTGATGCAATTGAACATTCATAGGCTAAATTAGTTAATTAACCTAAATCTTACATTGTATCTAAAAATTCAAAATGAATCGTGGACTTAAATGTAAAATGGTAATACTATAAGATTTTTAGAAAAAAAAACATACAGAAAAACTTCATGATCTAGGGCTAGGCAAAAAGATCTTAGACCCGATATCAAAAACATGGTAAGAAAGAAAAAAAACATAAAGTTGTACCTAGTCAGATTTTAAAATTTGCATTGTGAAAGGCCCTGTCTTTTCTTTTTATGTTTTTATTTAAATTCCAGTTAGTTAACATACAATGTAATATTAACTTCAGGTGTACAATATAGTGACTCAACACTTCCATACATCACCTGGTGCTCATCACAAGTGCCCTCCTTCAGCCCCATCACCTATTTCACCCATCCCCCCACCCACTTCACCTCTGGTAACTATCGGTTTGTTGTTCTCTATAGTTGAGAGTCTGTTTCTGGGTTTGCCTCTCTCTTTTTTTCCTTTTTTGTTTTGATTCTTAAATTCCACATATGAGTGAAATCATATGATAATTGTCTTTCTCTGACTGACTTATTTCGCTCAGCATAATACTCTCTAGCTCCATCCATGTCTTTGCAAATGGTAAGATTTCCTTCTTTTTATGACTAAGTAATATTTCATTGTGTGTGGGTATATATATATATATATATATATATATACATACCATCACTTCTTTATCCATTCATTGATCAATGGATACTTGGGATACTTGGGCTATTTCCATAATTTGGCTGTTGTAGATAATGCTGAACACTGGGGCATGTATCCCCTTGAATTAGTATTTTTATATTCCTTGGGTAAATACCTAGTAGTACAATTGCTGGATTGTAGGGTAGTTCTATTTTTAACTTTCTGAGGAACCTCCATACTGCTTTGTAGAGTGGCTGCACCAGTTTGTATTCCCACCCACAGTGTAGGAGGGTTCCCCTTTCTCCACATACTCACCAACTTCTGTTGTTTCTTGTGTTGTTGTTGTTAGCCATTCTGACAGGTGTGAGGTGGTAATCTCGGTGTGTAGTTTTGATTTGCATTTCTCTGATGATAAGTGATGATAAACATCTTTTCATGTGTCTGTTGGCCATTTGTATGTCTTCTTTGGAAAAAAACGTCTATTCATGTCTTCTACCCATTTTTAATTGGATTATTTGGGTTTTGGGTGTTGAGTTTTATAAGTTCTTTTTATTTTGGATACTAACCCCTTATCAGATATGTCATTTGCAAATATACCATTCTGTAGATTGCCTTTTAGCTTTGTTGATTGCTGCCTTCACTGTGCAGAAGGTTTTTATTTTGATGTAGTCCCAATAGTTTATTTTTTGTTTTTGTTTCCCTTGCCTTAGGAGTCCTATCTAGAAAAGAGTTGCTACAGCCGATGTCAGAGAAATTACTGCCTGTGCTTTCTTCAAGGACTTTTATGGTTTCAGGTCTCACATTTAGGTCTTTTAAGTTTTGAGTTTTTTTGTGTCTGGTGAAAGATAACAGTCTAGTTTTATTCTATTGCGTGTTCCTGTCCAGTTTTCCCAACACCATTTGTTGAAGAGACTGTCTTTTTCCCATTGGATATTCTTTCCTGCTTTGTTGAAGATTAACTGACCATATAATTTTGGATTTGTTTCTGGGTTTTCTATTCTGTTCCATTGATCTGTGTGTCTGTTTTTATGCCAGTACCATACTGTCTTGATCACTACAGCTTTTTAATATAACTTGAAGTCTGGAATTATGATGTTTCCAGCTTTGCTTTGCTTTTTCAAGATTGTTTTGGCTATTCAGAGTCTTTCATGGTTCCATACAAATTTTAGGATTGATTGTTTGTGCTAGTTTTGTGAAAAATGCTGTTGGTATATTGATAGAGATTGCATTAAATGTGTAGATTACTTTGGGTAGTATAGATATTTTAACAATATTTGTTCTTTCAATCCATGAGCATAGAATGTCTTTCCATTTCTTTGTTTTGTCTTCAGTTTCTTTCTTCAGTGTTTTATAGTTTTTTCTTTCACCTCTTTGGTTAGGTTTATTCCTAGGTATCTTATTGTTTTTGGTACAATTGTAAATGGAATTGATTCCTTAATTTATATTTCTGCTGCTTCATTTCTGGTGTGTAGAAAAATAACAGATTTCTGTATGTTGATTTGGTATCTGCAACTTTACTGAATTTACTAATTCTAGCAGTTTTTGGTGGAGTCATTCAGGTTTTCTACATAGAGTATTATGTCATCTGCAAATAGTGAAAATTTTACTTCTTCTTTGCCAATTTGGATGCCATTTATTTCTTTTTCTTGTCTGATTGCTGTGGCTAGGACTTCCAGTACTATGTTGAATAAAAGTGGTGGGAGTAGAGGCGCCTGGGTGGCTGAGTCAGTTAAGCATCCAACTCTTAAATTTTGGCAGAGGTCATGATCTCAGGGTAGTGAGATCGAGCCCTGTGTCAGGCTCCACACTCACTGGGGAGTCTGCCAGAGATTCTTTCCCTCTACCACTCCTCCTGCTTGCTCATGCTCTCTCTCTCTCTCTCTCAAATAAATAAATAAATAAATAAATCTTTAAAAAAAGTGTTGAGGGGCGCCTGGGTGGCTCAGTCAGTTAAGCATCTGCCTTCGGCTCAGGTCATGATCCCAGGGTCCTGGGATCGAGCGCTGCATCGGGCTCCCTGCTCAGTGAGGAGCCTGCTTCTCCCTCTCCCTCTGCCTGCCACTCCCCCTGCTTGTGCTCTCTCTCTGTGTCAAATAAATAAATAAAATCTTTAACAAGAAAAGTGTTGAGAGTAGACATCCCTGTCTTGTTCTTCACTGTAGAGGAAAAGCTCTCAGTTTTTCCCCATTTATGATGATAGTAGCTGGGTTTTTTTAATATATGGCCTTAATTATGTTGAGGTCTGTTCCCTCTAAACCTACTTTGTTGAGGGTTTTTATCATGAATGGATGTTGTACATTGTCAAATGCTTTCTCTGCATCTATTGAAATGATCACATGGCTATCCTTTCTCTTATTAATGTGATGTATTACCTTGACCAAAATCCCAATATTGAACCACCCTTGCAATCTAGGAATAAATCCCACTTGAACTTGGTCAATGATTTTTTTATGGTATTGTTGAATTCAGTTTGCTTGCATTTTGTCGAAGATTTTTACATTTATGTTCATCAGAGATATTTGCCTGCAGTTTTCTTTTTTTGTGGTGTCTTTATCTGGTTTTATATCAGGGTAATGCTGGCCTCATAGAATAAATTTGGAAGTTTTCCTTCCTTTTTTGTTTTGTTTTGTTTTGTTTTGACTCATTTGAGAAGAATAGGTATTAACTCTTCTTTAAATATTTGGTAGAATTTGCCTGTGAAGCAATCTGGTCCTGAACTTTTGTTTTTTGGGAGTTTTTTGATTACTGATTCAGTTTCTTTGCTGGTTATCAGTATGTTCAAATTTTCTATTCCTGTTTCAGTTTTGGTAGTTTGTATGTTTCTAGAAATTTATCCATTTCTTCTGGGTTGTACAATTTGTTGGCATATAGTTTTTCAAAATGTTCTCTTATAATTGTTCGATTTCTGTAGTCTTGGTTGTTATTTGTCCTCTCTCATTTGTGATTTTATTTATTTGGGTCCTTTCTCTTTTCTTTTTTAAGTCTGGCTAAAGGTTCATCAATTTTATTCATTTTCTCAAAGAACCAGCTCCTGGTCTCATTGATCTGTTCTATTGTTTTTTTTTTTTTTTTTTTTTTTTTTTTTTTTTTTTTTTTTTTTTTTTCAGCTCCTATATCATTTATCTCTGCTCTAATATTTTTTTAAAAATATTTATTTATTTATTTGAGAATGAGAGAGAGAGAGTTGGGGAGGGCAGAGAGAGAGTGAGAGAAGCAGACTGCCTGCTGAGTGTGGAGCCTGATGTGGGGCTTGATCCCAGGAGCCTAAGATCATGACCTGAACCCAAATCAAGAGTTGGCTTCTTAATCTAATGAGCCACCAAGGCGCCCCTCTGCTTTACTCTTTATTATTTATTTCCTTCAACTGCCTTTAGACTTAATTTGTTGTTATTTTTCTAACTCATTTAGGTGTAAGTTTAGGTTGTTTGAGATTTTTCTTGCTTCTTGAGATCGGCCTATATATACTTCCCTCTTAGGACCACTTTTGCTTCATCCCAAATGTTTTGGATCATTGTGTTTTCATTTTCATGTTTGTTTTTTTAATTTCTTCTTTGATTTCCTAGTTGACTCATTCATTGTTTAGTAATGAATTGTTTAGCAGCCTGTTGTTTAACCTGCATGAATTTGTGGTCTTTCCAGATTTTTTCTTGTGGTTAACTTCTAGTTTTATAGCGTTGTGGTCAGAAAAGGTGTATGGTATGATTTTGATCTTCTTGAATTTGTTGAGGCCTGTTTTGTGGCCTAATATGTGATCTATTCTGGATAATGTCCCATGTGCACTTGAAAAGAGTGTGTATTCTGCTGCTTTAGAATGGAATGTTCTGAATATATCTGTTTAGAACATCTGGTCCCATGTGTCACCCAGAGCCATTGTTTCCTTGTTGATTTTCTCTTTAGATGATCTATCCATTGATGTAAGTGGGTGTTAAAGTCCCCTACTATTGTATTATTACCATTAGTTCCTTTATGTTTGTTATTCACGTTTTTGTGTATTTGGGTGCATAAATATTTGCATTTATATCTTTTTGTTGAACTGTCCCTTTTATTATTATATAGTGTCCTTCCTTATCTCTTATTACAGTCTGTTCTAAAGTCTAGTTTGTCCAATATAAGTATTGCTACTCTGGCTTTCTTTTGACATTCATTTACATGGTAAAGGTTTCTCCTTCCCCTCACTTTCAACTTGCAGGTGTCTTTAGGTCTAAAATAAGTCTCTTGTAGGTGACATATAGATGGTTCTTGTTGCTTTATCCATTCTGACACCCTATGTCTTTTGATTGGAGTATATAGTCCGTTAACATTCAAGTAATTGTTTTTTTATACATTTTATTTAGTTATATGAGAGAGAGAGAGAAAGAGAGCACAAGCAGGGGCAAGGGGAGAGGGAGAAGCAGACTCCCTGCTGAGCAGGGAGCTCGACGTGGGGCTCGATCCCAGGACCCTGGGATCATGACCTGAGCTGAAGGCAGACACTTACCCAAGTGAGCCACCCAGGTGCCCCTACATTCAAGTAATTATTGATATATATGTATTTATTGTCATTTTATTACTTGCTTTGTGGTTGTTTCTGGAGATTTTCTCTGATCCTTTCTGGTTTTTCTCTCTTTCATGTTTTGCTGATTTTTCTTTAGTGATATATTTGGGTATCACTCTCTTTATTCTTTGCATATTTATTAGTGGTTTTGATATATAGTTACCATTAGGTTTGTATATAATCTTTTCTGCATATAGCTCTCTATATTAAGTTGATGGCTATTTAAGTTTGAACCCATTCTTTTCTCCTCTCCTCCCTACATTTTAGGTGTATGTTACTATGTTTAATATACTTTTTTTGAGTTTCTTGACTGATTTTTTACATAAATATTCATTTTTCACTGCTTTTATGTTTCCTATCTTTATACTGTCACTTTTGGTCTCTCCTTTCCACTCAAAGAGTCCCCTTTAATATTTTTTGCAGGGCTGGTTTAGTGGTCTTGAACTCCTTTAGTTTTTGTTGAGAAGCTCTTTATCTCTCCTTCTATTCTGAATAATAGCCTTGCTGGATAGAGTATTCTTGACTGCAGATTTTTCCCATTCAACACCTCAAATATATCATGTCACTGCTTTCTGGCTTGAAGAATTTCTGTTGAAAAATCTCCTGCTAGCCTTATGAGTTTCCCCTTGTAAGTTACTGACTTCTTTTGTCTTGCTGCTTTTAAGATTTTTTTTTCTTGGGGCGCCTGAGTGGTTCAGTCATTAAGCGTCTGCCTTTGGCTCAGGTCATGATCCCAGGGTCCGGGGATCGAGCTCCGCTTTGGGCTCCCTGCTCAGTGGGGAGCCTGCTTCTCCCTCTCACACTCCCCCTGCTTGTGTTCCCTCTCTTGCTGTCTCTCTGTCAAATAAATAAAATCTTTAACAAAAAGAAGAATTTTTTTCTTTATTACTATATTTTGAAAACTTAATTTCTATATGTCTTGGTGTTGGTCTGCTTTTGTTGATTTTGATGGAAGTTCTCTATGCTTCCTGGATATGGATGTCTTTTTCCTTCCCCAGATTAGGGAAGTTTTCAGCTATTATTTCCTCAAACAAATTTTCTGCCCCCTTTTCTCTCTCTTCTTCTGGGACTCCTATATTATGAATCTTATTATATTTGATGAAGTCAGTGAGTTCCCTGAGTCTTTTCTCATTTTACATAATTTTTCTTTCTCTTTTGTTCAGCTTCATCGAAATTTTCCATTACTTTGTCTCTAGGTCATTAATTAGTTCTTCTACTTTTTCCAGCTTGCTGTTCATTGTATCAGGAGTGTTTCTAATCTCATTTATTGTTCTCTTTATTTTTGATTCTTTCTTAGCTCTTTTATCTCTGTGGTAAGGGTCTCACTGATGTCTTCCATTCTTTTCTCATGTCCAGTGAGTATCGTTTTGATCATTGCTTTAAATTTTCCATCAGGCATGGTACCATATCTCTTTCACTTAGATCTCTAGCTGTGGCCTTATCTTGTTCTTTCCTTTGGGATAAATTCCTCTGTTTTCTCATTTTGTCTAAGTCTCTGCCTGCTTCTCTGTGTTAGAAAAGCCAGTTATGTCTCTAGCTCCTTTGTTCCCAGAGAGGTTGAAGGCTGCCTCTCAGGGACAGACTGTGAGAAGAGCAAATAATCTCCCTGTGTGTTCCTCAGGGGCTCTTCAGATTGCTGTTTCACACTGTATGCCCCTGGGTTGTTTGCCTTCTATCCAAGAGCAGCATAGTGCTCTCCAGGCTCTATTCCCAGCCAAACCTGCTGACCTTTAAAACTCCAGGCTTTAAGCTCTGCTAGTTGCAAGAACTCACAAAATGTAGTCTCTCCTGAAGCCAATGGCTATGAGGAAATGTTTCCTTGTGCATCCTCCTTTGTGCTCCTCTCTCTGTTACCTTTTTCCATGACCATGGCTCCCTCCCCTCCACAGCAGCCAGGATCCCTTTTTCCCCCAAACCGTGTCTCTGCACTTCCTACCTTCTTTGATATGGCATCTTCTCTCCCTTTAGTTGTGGAATTTGTTCTGTGAGTTTTCAGGCCAATTTCTGGGGTACTTAGGATGATTTGACAGTTATCTAGTTGCATTTGTGAGATGAGGTAAGCTTAGGGTCCTCCTAAACTGTGCTATATCTATACCATAGAATATTAGTAATAATAAGGAATGAACGACTAATACAGGTGGTAACCTAGATAAGTTTCTTAGAATTATGCTGAGTGAAAAATGCCAACTTCAAAAGGTTATGCACTGTACTATTCTTTATATAAAATTCTTTTTGAATGACAAAATTAAGAAAGGGCAGACAGATTAGTGGTTGTCAGTGATTAAGAATGGGTTGGGGGAAGTGGGAGGGATGTGAGTCATGGTATAAAAGAGCAACATGAAGGATCCTTTTGGTGTTGGAACTGGCCTGTACTTGACAGTGGTGGTTTATACACATAACTACAAATGTGATAAAATGGCACAGAACTACACACACACACACACACACACACACTAAAACAGGGTATCTGAAGACTAGTGGATTGTATCAGTGTCAATATCTTTGTTGTAATATTTTACTACAGTTTTTCAAGATGTTATCTTTAGGGGAAACTGAGTAAAGGTACATAAACTCTGTTATTTCTGACAACTATATGCAACTCATAATCTCAAAATTAAAAGTTTAATTAAAAGATGCTATTCAGGGCGCCTGGGTGGCTCAGTTCGTTAAGCGACTGCCTTCGGTTCAGGTCATGATCCTGGAGTCCCTGGATCGAGTCCCGCATCGGGCTCCCTGCTCAGCAGAGAGTCTGCTTCTCCCTCTGACCCTAACCCCTCTCATGTGCTCTCTCTCATTCTCTCTCTCTCAAATAAATAAATAATAAAATCTTAAAAAAAAAAAAAAAAAGATGCTATTCAAAAGCATAAGAATGATATTTTGTATCTCTAATATAGAAAACTTGGGAAAAAGAAGCAATAGTTTTAAGATTCTGAAGAAAAGTAATTGAATCTAGAATTTATTATTTGAATTCTCACTGAAATGTGAGGACAAAATAATAACATTCTCAAATAAAAAAGGCTAAGAAAGATTATCATTCATTAGCCTATGCTGGAAAAGAAAAGAGACAACAATAACTTAAAGATCTCTTTTAGCGAAATGAGAAAGGATTCTAAGAAAGGAAGGAAGCATGAGATATGACAAATAATATACAAATTATAACATACGAGCAATTATGGTAAAAATTATTATTGCAAATGTTAAAAAAATACCTTAAAGAAAAAGGTATTAGATTAAAATGGTTAGATTAGATTAAGATGGTTCTTTATTTGATAGAAAAGTATGTTTAAATCAGCTTTTTAAAAGTTTTTTAGATCATCTTCTAAAATAACTAAAATGGGATGGAAAGTATATCAAGACCATTAAAGGAATCAAACAGAAAAACAGAAAAAACAGAAAATTCTAACAATTGAGCAGAAATCTGAAATGAAAGGAAAAATATTAAACAAAGAGTAACAAATAGAGAATATCAAGTAAATATCAATAAGACCAATGGTTATCACTAATTAATAAATGTGAAAGTATCAAATTTACCATATAACAGATTACTAAACAGGACTAAAATATTCAGTTGCATTCCCTTTACAAGTGATCCATCAAATCAGAAGGCTATAATAATAGAAAATAAACAGTTTACTAAAGAAGAAATAAGAATGGCTAGTAAGCATAAGTGATATATTTTTTTAAAGATTTTATTTATTTATTTGACAGAGAGAGAGAGCCCAAGTAGGCAGAGCGGCAGGCAGAAGGAGAGGGAGAAGCAGGCTCTCTGCTGAGCAGGCCGATGTGGGGCTCAATCCCAGGACCCTGGGATCATGACCTGAGCCGAAGGCAGACGCTTAACTGAGCCACCCAGGTGCCCCAGCATAAGTGATATTTAACCCCACCTGCTAAATTAAGTTTACTTTTTTCATATTAGGTTAAAATTTTTTAAAAAATAGTATTCGATATTGACAAAAGTGTTTAAAACTAGCTCTCTAGTAAATCGCTATGAAATAAAATCTTAGGAGTATGTGAACATTAACATATAAAAGTCTCTGTGAAAACTACAGTTAAAAAAAAAAAACCTTTTATGACATATTTAACCTCTTTCCCAAACTTGTTTGACCACAGATCCTTTTGCTAAGTAAGATATGTTAACATCCTGTGAAATGATGATTAATACATGCTGCCTTAGTCAATGGATTAGTTAAGGAATGAGGTTTCACAGGTCTACTTACCCCAGAACAAGTGTCCATTTAAAAAGAATAATAAAAAACAAACAAGTCACTTGAAAAGAGAGTGAAAGGTTTTTATATTAAGATTCATAGCTCCTAATACAGACTGTGCATATCTTTTAGCTATCCCCCCTTGTATCAAAACTCAGCACTTATTTTCAATAATTAACAAAATATGAAATGCTTGACGTAGGGTAAACAGAATTAACTCATATTCAGCCTTCAGTTTCTTTTAAAACCATTGTTGCTTATTTTTCCAAATATAGAAATTATTTGCCTGGTAATATTTTAGATAAGCCTTAATGTTTGCTACTTTTACAGGCCATTAGTAGAAATATTTTTCTTAATATTTTAGTTAAGATTAAGTTGTCACCCAATTGCCATGAAAAAAAGCTTCTGTCCATGTACTGTCAACATCAACCATATTGTGTTAGAATATAAAAATATACTGACTTAATAAGAATTTATATATAATAGCAGAGATTGATTTTCAGGTGAAACAAATTTAGAATTATTTACTAATTTGATCACAGAGTAAATATGCTATTACAAGGTATGTCAACAGAAGGTGAGTTGGAAAAGCCATTGCTTGCTAAAAACAATGTCATTTTGATCTCATCTTCACAAATATGATAATAGATAAATTTTACTGTTACAGAGAGCTGATCTCATCTAAATGCAGAAAACCCTCCTCCTATACTTAGTCTATTTCCAGAAACCTTATCGATATGTTTTCATTTCTCAGACAGAGCTGACATTTTACTCAGTAGGCAAGGGTTGCACTTTTCCTCTCTTTAGATGCTTGGTCTGTGGTCCAAATGTTTATGTCCCCTCTCCCAAATTGATACGTTGAAATCAATGCTTTTTTTTGTTTTTTTTTTTTGATGAGATGATATTAGGTGGAGTGTCCTTCCAGAGGAGGTCATGAGGGTGGAGCCTTCATGAATGGAACTAGAGCCTAATAGAGGAGGCTCCAGAGAGCTCCCTTGACCCTTTCCCATGTAGAAGGCGCCAGTGGTGAACCAGGCAGAGGGCTTTCACATGGCTGTGCTGGCACCCTGATCTCCAGCATCCAACCTCCAGAACTGTAGGAAAGAAATTTCTATTGTTTATAAGCTACCCATTTTGTATTTTGTTACGCACAGCTCTCTGCACCACCAGGATCCCCAACACAAAATAAAGAGGCTGCCCCCATCCTCCCTTTCGTGGACCTCCTCCCGCAGGCTTTTTGGCGATCTTTATCCTGATGGGTAGACCCGTGATTTTCATTTCACCAATTTTCACTTAGCTAATATATGAGGTAGGGAGAAGGGAGCACCGAGTGGGGTTTGTGCCAGAATCTGCAGCTCTATAGAGATAGCTGCATTTACCCCACACCCTCAATTTGAATCAGTTGGGTGACTGCTTGATCTGACAAGTCTAAAATAAGATACATTTCACTCAGTCTTCTCTACTCCCAGTGCTACATAGAATCTTTTCAATTTTAAGCATGATATTCAGTTTGGAGCAGCAGTGGCTCCAGAATTTCTGCTGTGGAGGGAACTAGGGTCATCATATGGTTGAGAGGGATGGGCCAGGCAAGATAGAATAGCTAAGGAATTTACCTACATTTTTCTTCCCCCTGTAACAACACACTTATCTGAGGATGAAGATGGAGATCCTGAAGGAGTAAAGATATCATCAGTCTTTTTTGGCACCAATTAGCATTAAAAGGGAAACTGCTTTTCTTCTGCAATTTTTCTGCAATAGTGCGCTGCATTGCTTGCTTTTTTGACTTGAGGTTCAGTTTGTTGTTGTGTACCTGTAATTCTGTTTTGGAATGCGGTCATTGTGTAGTTCTGCAGACACAGTTGAGGCTGGATCCAGCTAAATCACTATTTCTTGTGTTCTCAACACCCTCTCCCATTGTATTTTCTTTTGGTTCTTTTATAAAGATGCAGAGAAAAATATAAAAATTTTTGTTTCTCAAACCCTGAAGATACTATCATTCTTCCACATTTGTTTACTTGTCTTGGTTTTTAATCCCTGGACAGGGTAGGTGACAGTGTGGTGTTGTCAAGAGAAAGGAGAAGGAGGAGTTGCCCTTTTTCTTTTATAATTGAGATATAACTGACATATAACATTGTATAAGTATAAGGCATACAACCTATTGATTTGATACATTTATATATTGCAATATGCTTACCTCAGTAGCACCAGCTAACACCGGTATTGGGTCACATAATTATCCTTTCTTTTTTGCAGTAGGTGTCTTGGCAACTTTGGAGTTTACAATCAGTATTATTGCCTATAATCACTGTGTTCTGCATTAGATCTCCAGGACTTATCTATCTCCTAGTTCTGAGTTTGCACCCTTAAACAACATCTCCCCAGTTCTCCCATCCCCCTCCCCAGCCCCTGGTAACCACCCTTCTACCTTCTGTTCTTACCAGTTCAACTTTTTCAGATTCCACATATAAATGGTATCAGGAGTTGTCTTTCTTAATTGTTTTTTATGGGCTTGTTTGGTTCTCAGTAGAATGCCTTGAGCTGGTTGGAGAGATGGGGAGGAGTGGTTGAAGAGGGGCTCCCTCAGGTTTGCTCATGCATAATGAATTCATAATAAATAGAGCTTGGCACACTCTGGCTTAATGTCATTCCACTGACTCTGCCTACTCTTTCAAGAGGATCTGTGCAGAGCTATCATTTTATTTAAGAAATATTGCTCAGTGTGGCTTAGAGATAATAAACGTTACTGGGGAGCCACAGGGTTGGTTTGTCCCTGGAAATCTGCTCTTTCAAAGTTTTGCTGTGTTTTATTGGAGAGTCACAGAGTTAGTCTTTTGTTCCTGTAGATAAAATCTTGCTCTAAATAACTAGCCAATAATGTGAGGTTAGAGATGAGTGACAGGTTGTGATGAGAACATTTGTTTGTTCTGGATTTTTTTCCCCTAAGGATGAAACATAAAACTAAATTATTCATATAACATTACTGATTCCCACACTATTGATTATAATCGCCATCATCAATTCTCTCCCTCTCCAGCCATCCCAACAGGTTATTACTTACAGATTGTGGTATTATTTGCTGCCAGGATTGCATTTTTTAAAATAAATATAAACAGTGGGAGGAAATTTTTAGCATGCCAGAGAGTTCCTTTCCTCTTGAAAATTACATAAGCTGCACCTCTGGTTTTTAATTAATCAGATACCAAGAGTTGATCCTAAAATTTCAAATAAGATCAAAATGAGTGGCAAATGATAAGCCTGAAATAATTGCAGAGAGTAAGGGAAGAAAGTCACTAGAATGAGTCTCTTTATGATTTAAGACCAATGCCAGAGTATTCAAATATTGACCATTTTATTGGCAAAACACTAAAATTAAATGATACATCCATTAATTGGACTATAAGATAACAATCTCTTTTATTATAAATTCCGGCTCTGGTATAGAGAGAAAAATATGACATATGGCAAGCTACAAAAATCATTTATCACTTATTAGCAATTAGGAGGTTTTTAGTTAAATATTAAGGAATTTCCTTGAAGAGTTTTCTTTTTCCCTTCAGAAGGCTGAGAAAATTCCATTTATCCAATTTCAAAAGGGAGGTTGATAACAAGCTATGCAATATGTCAGTGTACCAATCTGCAGAAGGTGTAACTAGGAAAAAAGCACTATTATACCGTAACATCAAAAAATATGCTCTGTGCTCTATACAAAAGGAGTAGTAAACAATTATTTCCTTCTTTTAAAATAAAATGCTTAGTTTTGAGAAGCTGTCTACTCTAAGTCACACAAACAACCAGAATATTAACAATTCCAGGTTATCCTGGAGCTGGGTCCATAGCATGTCAATGTAAGGTTCTCACAACTTATTCTAATATTTGTGACAGGTATTTTCCCGCCCTCAAAATTATCACTAAGGTAAAATTGTAACGATCTCAACCAGCAATGATTTAAAGAGACAATGAAAACAGAACCCCAGCAAACACAACACCAAGGCCCTATTCAACCCCAGTTCATGATCCCGAGGGGGGGGGGCACAGGTGTAAGTTATGGTAGTTGTACTGATTTCTGTGCTTCCACAGCTGAAGAATCACAGTAACACTAATACTCTTACTTGAGTCTTAACCTTACTCTTAGAGTTCTTACAGTTTTCCCATTTATGTATTCGTTTCCCCTCCCCCCACCCCGCCTCAAGACTGAGAGGGTTTCCTAATGTCTAAATTTTTTTTTTTTTAATTTTAGTTAATGAACAGCATTTGGTGTATAGTGGATGATTGATACAGCCTACTTGAACTCAAATTACCCACCTTATATGATGCAGACTTTTTATTTTTTTTAAAGATTTTATTTACTTGTTTAGAGAGAGCAAGTGGGGGAGGGGCAGAGAGAGAGGGAGAGAGACTCTATTGCTGACTCTGCGCTGAGCATGGAGCCTGAGGTGTGGCTCAATCTCATGGCCCTGAGATCATCACCTGAGCCGAGATCAAGAGTTGGACACTTAACTGACTGAGCCATCCAGGCACCCCCATGATACAGACTTTTTAAATTTTTAAAATTTTTCTTTATTTTATTAACATATAATGTATTATTTGTTTCAGGGGTACAGGTCTGTGATTCATCAGTCTTACACAATTCACAGCACTCACCATAGCACATACCCTCCCCAGTGTCCATCAGCCAGCCACCCCATCCCTCCCACCCCCCACCACTCCAGCAACCCTCAGTTTGTTTCCTGAGATTAAGAGTCTCTTATGATTTGTCTCCCTCTCTGGTTTTGTCCCGTTTCATTTTTTCCTCTCTTCCCTATGATCCTCTGCCTTGTTTCTCAAATTCCACATATCAGTGAGATCATATGATAATTGTCTTTCTCTGATTGACTTATTTCGCTTAGCGTAATACCCTCTAGTTCGATCCACGTCGTTGCAAATGTCAAGATTTCGTTTTTTGATGGCTGCATAATATTCCATTATATATATATACCACATCTTCTTTATCCATCCATCTGTCGATGGACATCTAGACTCTTCCCATAGTTTGGCTATTGTGGACATTGCTGCTATAAACATTGGGGTGCACATGCCCCTTTGGATCACTACATTTGTAACTTTGGGTAAATACTTAGTAGTGCAATTGCTGGGTCATAGGGGAGCTCTACTTTCAACTTTTTGAGGAACAAAAAAACCATACTGTTTTCCAGAGTGTCTGCACCAGCTTGCATTGCCACCAACAGTGTAGGAGGTTTCCTCTTTCTCTGCACCCTCGCCAGCATCTGTTGTTTCCTGACTTATTAATTTTAGCCATTCTGACTGGTGTGAGGTGGTATCTCGTTGTGATTTTGATTTGTATTTCCCTGATGCCGAGTGATGCTGAGCACTTTTTCCTGTATCTATTGACCATCTGGATGTCTTCTTTGCAGGAATGTCTGTTCATGTCTTCTGCCCATTTCTTCATTGGATTATTTGTTCTTTGGGTGTTGAGTTTGATAAGCTCTTTATAGATTTTAGATACTAGCCCTTCATCTGATATGTCATTTGCAAATATCTTCTCCCATTCTGTCAGTTGTCTTTTGGTTTTGTTGACTGTTTCCTTTGCTGTGCAAAAGCTTTTTATCTTGATGAAGTCCCAATAGTTCATTTTTGCCCTTGCTCCCCTTGCTTTTGGCGATGTGTCTGGGAAGAAGTTGCTGCGGCTGAGGTCGAAGAGGTTGCTGCCTGTGTTCTCTTCAAGGATTTTGATGGATTCCTCTCTCACATTTATGTCTTTCATCCATTTTGAGTCTGTTTTTGTGTGTGGTATAAGAAAATGGTCCAGTTTCATTCTTCTGCATGTGACTGTCCAATTTTCCCAACACCATTTGTTGAAGAGACTGTCTTTTTTCCATTGGACATTCTTTCCTGCTTTGTCAAAGATTAGTTGACCATAGAGTTGAGGGTCCATTTCTGGGCTCTCTATTCTGTTCCATTGATCTATGTGTCTGTTTTTGTGCCAGTACCATACTGTCTTCATGATGACAGCTTTGTAATAGAGCTTGAAGTCCGGAATTATGATGCCGCCAGCTTTTCTTTTCTTTTTCAACATTCCTCTGACTATTTGGGGTCTTTTCTGGTTCCATACAAATTTTAGGATAATTTGTTCCATTTCTGTGAAAAAAGTTGATG
Source organism: Phoca vitulina (assembly GCF_004348235.1). Classification (NCBI taxonomy): domain Eukaryota; kingdom Metazoa; phylum Chordata; class Mammalia; order Carnivora; family Phocidae; genus Phoca; species Phoca vitulina. The sequence goes on along the minus strand of NW_022589730.1, from coordinate 8,909,643 downwards.
GTATTTTGATAGGGATTGCAGATTGCTCTAGATAGCATAAAAATTTTCACAATATTTGTTCTTCCAATCCATGAGCATGGAACATTTTTCCATTTCTTTGTGTCTTCCTCAATTTCTTTCATGAGTATTTTATAGTTTTCTGAGTACAGATTCTTTGCCTCTTTGGTTAGATTTATTCCTAGGTATCTTATGGTTTGGGTGCAATTGTAAATGGGATTGACTCCTTAATTTCTCTTTCTTCTGTCTTATTGTTGGTGTATAGGAATGCCACTGATTTCTGTGCATTGATTTTATATCCTGCCACTTTACTGAATTCCTGTATGAGTTCTAGCAGTTTTGGTGTGGAGTTTTTTGGGTTTTCCTGATACAGACTTTTTTAAATAAAATAACTGAAATTGTTTCTCTATTTCTTTTCTGTGTCTTATCAAAGGCATGGGCCCAAACACACATACAAACACACATTTGACATCCACTTTTTATATCACCTTGGATTTAATTACTTATACCCATTTGGTTCTCTCCTAAAGAAAGAAATACATTTTGAATTACTTAACAGATTACCATCACCAATTTGGCAAGCCGTCTCCCATCATTTAGCATTCCTATAGCACTTTGGATTTGCTAAGTGCTTTATAATAATTTTTATTCTCTTGACTATTATACTTTTGATGATGATTTGATATTTCAAATGTACCTTATTACCTTCTGGTTGCTTCTATACATCACTAAGGAGGAGAAATGAGATCTAGTGGGCTGTTCTTGCACAATATTAGTCTGAGACTCTTATTCAGAATAGTAATATTTTAACCAAGTGGAAAGCTTTGGAATAAATAGTATAATGTGAATTAAATCACCATTACTTTCCTATAATTTAGATTTATGACTATGCATGTAAAACTGCTGAGCCTCCTCCAGGGTACTCAACTTTCTAAAGCCAACTTTCTGCTGAATCAGACTTGTCAGTAAATCACTGATTCACTAATAATTTTTCAGGTTCAATGACAGTTTTTTTCTTCTTTTATATCACATTATGGACTCTGGCTCCCTTAAGATAATCATATTTCATTTTCAGCTAAAGAAAGAATAACCTGGGTGTATACAGTGTACATTTAGATTTTTCTGGGCTTTCATTAAGTATACTGTTTCAGAAATGTATCTGTTATGAGTCATGATGCCTTTAGCATTTTCCCGTATCCTTTGCTTATATATACGCAGATTATATATCAATATATCTCAGGAATTCAGAAGTAGCAAATGATACATTATTATAAACTGAAACTGCAAATCAACAACCAATATTGATTGCTGTTTGTACAATACAGTCTTATTCACCATGACTCTCAGTCGTAAACCCTTCAAACTGTGCACATTAGTTCACTTATTATTAGCGGCTCACTGATTCATCACCTGCCTTAATTCTATTCTTTGATCTTGGATTTCATTACTCATTTAAATTTCAACAATCATTCCATATCCAATATTTACTTCAAGAACTTACCCCAGCTATTGTAATCCACAGATGTCACCAGGAGCATGTAAAGAAAAAACAGTGGGAAGATTAGGTTTGAGTCCTGGCTTAAGTGTTTCCTGCCCTATGACACTAGGCACATGATCTGCTTCACTTAGCCTCAGATTCCTGATTTCTAGAAGTGGATGCTGATTATACCTGTTTCTTGAGTGTACAATTATTCTAAAATGAAATAATTCAAAAAATCATTAAAACGTTATAACACATAAATTATTTTTAAATTTTCACAAATTTTTTTCATTATTACACTTGGAGTCTGTGCATTATCACCTAGCAGTTGAGTAACACATTGTATCCTCTTTGCCTTACCTCCCAAAATAGATTACAAGCTTTGTGAAGCTAAATAATATGTATAGTGATTTTATTATGTTCTGCACAGCTAGTCATATACCTGATTCAGTAAAATTTGATTATAGATAGATTGTTTCTCTTATTCATTAGATAACTGAATAGTTACCTAGTTTAGATGACTAGATTAACAAATGATTTTAACTTGATGGAACTTATTTGACATTTCATTACCTCTTTTCTTCAAAAGTGATTAAGGCATTTGTGCTATTTTAGAGAATTGCTTTCTGAAACAAAACATTGGAAGAGTAAATAAATAAAACAGCCATACTCTTTTGTGATGGGAATGAAACATTGTTTTAGGGTGAAGCAGCAATAAATATCATTAAAGAGAAGACTATATGCACTGAGGAAAACTGAAACTGAGTAAGAGTTAGCCGAGAAAGGAGACAGAGGAATTTGAAAATGGTCTGACCAGGACAATCCCACACTGACAGCAATGAAAAGCTGTGGAAAACTCAGAGTTTGGGTGACCATTCTAGTTCTGAGGTCTTGCACAAGTAGGTTAAACTCTGATTACAAGTTTTGTCATGTATAAAATGAGGACATGATAACACCTGGTACATAAAAGTAGTGAAAAATTCTATCACTTGTTAATTTTACCAAAAAACAAGCTCTCTGGTTCTCTAACCTTGGAAAATTTTCTCTATAACATTAGTCTTAGGAGGAATGTACTAGAATGATCAAATCTGAATAGGTAATTAACATAATTCAACAGATATGCAGGGTCTTGGTTTTTCTTTGTGATTAACCAAAAACTAAACCTTTATCTGTTACTTATGTAGCATGTACTTATTACATGTACTTCATGTAATAAAGTACAAAAATCTCTATTAAAGCTTTATTGGATTATATCATTCCCCAAAATTAACTCGAAATCATAGACTTCCATGTAAAATGCAAAACTATAAAACTCCTAGAAGACTACACAGGAGAAAACCTAGATGACCTTGACAATGATGATGACTTTTTAAATACCACTCAAAGGCACAGTCCATGAAAGAAAGAATTGGTAAGTTAGACTTCACTGAAGTTAAAAACGTCTGCTTCATTAAAGATACTGCCAATAGAATGAGGAGACAAGCTACAGACTGGGAGAAAATATTTGCAAAGACATATCTAATTAAAGACTGTTATCCCAACTATACAAAGAACTCTTAAAACTCAACAGTAAGAAAACAAAAGAAAAATCAATTTAAATATGAGCAAAGGATTTGAACAGACACCTCACCAAAGAAAATACACAGATAGCAAATAAACATATGAAAAGAAGCTCAACATTGTATGTCATCAGGAAAATGCATATTCAAACAATTAAAAATTAAAACAACATGCCTATTAGAATGTGAAATCCAAAAAACCGACCACTAAATGCTGGTGAGGATATGGGGCAACAGGAACTCTCATTCATTGCTGATGGGAATGTAAAATTGTATAGACACTTTGGAAGAAAATTTAGTGATTTCTTACAAAACTTAACATACTCTTATCATATAATCCAACAATTGCCGTCCAGTTTACTCAACGGAGTTGAAATCTTATGTATACACAAAACGTTTGGTCCAACACATGAAGGTTTATTCATAACTGACAAAACTTGGAAGCAACCAAGATGTCCTTCAGTAGGTGAATGGATATATAAACTTTGTTCCATCCAGACAATGAGATATTATTCAAAGTTTGAAGGAAAGGAGATATGAAGCCATGAAAAGACATGGAGGAAACTTGAATGCATATCACTAAGTGAAAAAAAACCCATTTGAAAAGGCTACATACTATATGATTCCAACTATGTGACATTCTGGAAAAGACAAAACTATGGACACAGTAAAAGATCAGTGGATGTCAGGAGTCAGGGGGGAGGGAAGGAAGAATAGGCTGAGCACAGAGGGTTTTTAGGGGAATGAAGCTACTCTATGTGATACTATAATGATGGATACATGTTTTTATACATTTGTCCAAACCCATAAACTATACAACACCAAGAGTGAACTCTAAGATAAACTGTGGATTTGGGGTGATTATGTTGTGTCAGTGTAGGTCCTTCCTCGTTCATTGCCGTCCACTCTGGTGGGGAATGTTGATAATCGTGGAGGCCGTACATGTACAGAGGAGGAGGGTAAATGGGAACTCTCCATGTTTACCATCCAATTTTGCTATGAACCTAAAACTGCTCTAAAAAATAAAGTTTATTAAAAAAAGTTTATTAAGACATCTAGAGAGGCACAAGTAAGTATAAATTATTAATGGCTTTTAAGACAATTGCTAGACTGGTTTTGCTAAAATTAACCTTTGAGCTTGATTCATGTGAAAGAGACAAAACCAGTGAGGTCATGAAGGTTCTACATGGCCCTTCCAGTTTCTGTCCATGAACATGAAACTTTTATTTCTTTAACCCTCCTTCGTCCAATTTTTACACCCAACCTTGTTCCTGTTTTCAGGCTTTCTAAATATTGATTTTCAAATTCCTTATTTCCATAACTATCCCAACCTAATTCCAATTTATGTAACTCCATTTCTTATTTTTCTGGTTTTGGTTCCTGCCTGTATCTTGTCTCTGTTTAACTCAAAGGAACTCAGAAGTAAAAATCCTGGCCCCTTCCCTTCGCATAAACCAGAGGATGACAAATATGTTATTTAGATGGTGCTCATCTATTTTCTCAAAAAGGTTACATTTAAGCCACTTCTATAAACTTCCAGGTTAGGTTTCATTTTCAAAAATAACACTTTTTTAGTGTAATTGAAATATAAAATAATACTTTATAATGCTAAAATAGCCTGCAAAACTGTTTGGAAATTAGATATTGTATAATTTACATTATAAATCCATGTATGTCTAAAATAATTATAACCAATTAATAGAAACTATACCAGCAGCAATGAGAAACACACCCATTTCATAGAAACATAGGGTTTTAGTTCCTGCCTTCCGTTGAGACCGGAGGACCTGATTTCTTTAAAAGCTAACTTTGAAAAGATCTACTGGAAAAAAATAATGTAAGTGTGATAGGCCTTGGTTTTCTTGTTCTGATAAATGACTTGTTTGATTCATATACAAATTAAGAAGATTACTCAGTTTGATTCAGTTGTCAAGAATTCCAAGCCTGTCAGTTTATCTTGGAGAACCATGAAGCAGAGACTTATCCATGAATACATACTTGGTGTCTTACTTGATCAATATGATAGTGATTGCTTATACAATCATCCTGTGAAGCAATTTCTTCACTACTCATCTTCATCACACTAAATTAGGAGTAAGAATCTAAAAGTTTTATTTTCTTAAACATGCCATGCTTCAAGGACTTCTTCCCCCTACTTAAATACTAGAAAATAGAGATTAACTGAGAAGCATTTTGGAACATTTCATGCTTGGATTTTATTTGCTCTTAAATGTTCTTCATAAACTTTTTGAAGATAGTAGAAGATTTAAGAAGCACACAGCTGACAGTAACAGAAAACCACAAGCTAGTTTAAACAATAAGAAAATGCATTATCTCCCCTAGCAGGAAATCCTAAGAACAGTTCCAGGGTTCAGTGAAAGAATAGCTAAAGCGTAAGCCGAGGGTTCTCTTCATCCTTCCACATGTGGAAGCGTACCTGCGTGGCTCTCAGCTTAGTGTCTCATGGTTACATGATGGAGACCAGAGTTCCAGTCGTATCATGTTAACTTCACAACAATTAGCAGAAGGAGATGGAATATCTTCCTGTGTGTCTTTTGTTCTGAGGCTAAGCATTTTGAGGGGAGAATTGACAGAAAATATGTCTCATGCCATTTCTAAATCAGTCACTGGCAAGGGAAATTGGATTGTCATAACTGATTTACGAACACAAGTGAAGAGCGTGGATATAGAAATAAATCAACCTCTTTTTCTAGGAATGAATCCTGCAGGCACCGTCACTGGCTGTTGTGGAACTGAGTAGCAAAAGTTTTTCCCCAGCTTTTTTTTTTTTTTAATTTAAATTCAATTTAGGTAACATATATTGTGTTATTAGTTTCAGGGGTAGAATTTAGTGGTTCGTCAATTGCATATAACACCCAGTGTCCTCCTTAATACCCATCACCCAATTACCCCATCCCCCTACCCACATCCCCTCCAGCAGCCCTCAGCTTGTTTCCTAGAGTTAAGAGTCTCTTATGGTTTGCCTCCCTCTCTGTTTTCATCTTGTTTTATTTTTCCTTCCCTTCCCCTATGTTCATCTGTTTTGTTTCTTAAATTCCACATATGAGTGAAATCATATAGTATTTGTCTTTCTCTGAGTGACTTATTTCGCTTAGCATAATACCCTCTAGTTCCATCCATGTCATTCCAAATGGCAAGGTTTCATTCTTTTTGATGGCTGAGTAATATTCCATATGTGTGTGTGTGTGTGTGTGTGTGTGTGTGTGTGTGTTCACACAATACACACACACACACACATCACATCACTTCTTTATCCATTCATCTGTAGATGGACATCAGGGCTTTTTCCATATTTTGGCTATTGTGGATATTACTGCTATAAACATTGGGGTGCATGTGCCCCTTCGAATCACTATTTTTGTATCCTTCGGAAAAATACCTAGTAGTGCAGTTACTGGGTCATAGAATTTTCCCCTAGCTTTATTGAAATATAATTGACAAATAAACATTGTATATATTTAAAGTATACAAAGTGATATTTTGATACATGTATACATTGTGAAGTATATTACCACAATCAACTAATTAACAAATATCACCACCATACATAGTTACCTTTTTGTGTGTGTGAGTGTTGAGAACACTAAAGATCTAATCTCTTAGCAAATTGCAAGAATACAACACAGTATTATTAATTATAGCCATCATGCAGTACATTAGAACTTACTCATCCTGCATAACCCAAACTTGATACCCTTTGACCAACATTTCCCCTTTTCCTCTAGCCCCCAGCCCCTGGAAACCACAATTCTATTTTTTAGATTCCACATATAAATAGGGTCACACAGTATTTGTCCTGGGTTCATTCTCGGCATCTCCAAAAGCCAAAATCCTTTGGCAGTTCCAGGATGTAATAGTGAGCATTCTGGACTTTATTTTATTTATTTATTTATTTATTTATTTATTTATTTATTTATTTATATTTTATTTATTTGAGAGAGAGTAAGTAGTGGGAGGACCCTGAAATCATGACCTGAGCAAAAATCAAGAGATGGATGCTCAACCAACTGAGCTACCCAAGTGCCCCAAGCATTCTGGACTTTAAGAAGCAAATTATAATTGATAATTAAGACATATCACTTAATTGTTCTTTATCATATGTGATTAATTTTATGTACTCTTTTTATGTTTTTTCTTCACATACTAAATTTCAAAATCCTTTATTTGGAAGATGATCTATTTGCACCTTTATGTATATTCAATATACACAAAGTAGATATGCAATAAAGATTTTTTTGTTCTTCATTATATTGTAATTTAATAGCTCATAAACAAAATACTCTCTTTAGAGTTTGGCATAAGAACCCTACCTCTAGTCATGAACTTCAAAATAATAAATAGTGTTTTATTTAGGTTAGTGCAAGCTCTGTATTAATTAGTCCCCAAATGTATAAAGTTAAACAAATAGTTTATTTCTTGCCCACCAGTACTTGTCAGGTAATGTCAGTGGTGTGGCACACGTTCATGCAATTGTTTCTGGACCCAGGATAAGAAAAGTTCGCCATTTTTAATTTTTAATTTTTCCTAGGGATTATCTCTCTTCCAGCCTGCTGGAATGAGCACAAAACATGGGAGGATCTTATGGACCAGGCTTGGAAATGTTATAAGTCATTTTCACTCATTGGCTAGAACTTAATCATAGAGGGTCACAGCTCACCACTGGGCAAAGCTGGGAAAGGAGCCTGGTTCTCTTCCAGCAAGAGGAGAATACAGACAGATGAACTATTGACATCGAGACCATGTTTAATTCTCATAATAACCCCATGATATAAATATGATTAATATGCCCATATTGCATATGAGAAAACAGACACATTAAAACAGGTTAATCAATTTTTATATTATATATTTACATATACTTATACCATAAATCATCTTCTTTGCCCTTCCCTAAAGGGTACTGCCAGCCCTTTAGCAGGAGACAGTTTTGGGGAAGGAAAAATAATCAGATATTGATGATATATAGACATTGGCTCAAAACTTCCTGAGATCCACCATTCAGAGTAGGGAGTTATGGAGGTCAGATAATCACTGGACTTTTGGCTTGAGTTCATCTCATAGTGGGCTCACCCTCTAATTATTTTCCTGGTTCTAGAATGCATACTTAGAATACATGTAGAATACATGTATACGTGGTACCCAATTACAGACTGACGTGGTACCCAATTACAGACTGAAGGCTAGAAGAGAGTCAAATGGAAACCACTGGAACTGACTCTACCTTTGAAAAAGCCAAACCGAAGACAGTACCACATTCCTGAAGATATTGTAGGAATTTTCACCATCATCAAGGACTTAAAAAGATAGAGGGGTGGTGATTTCATCCAATTCTCCTATTTTGCCCGTGTGGAAAACAGATGAGTATTCAAGAATGGAAAGAGATTATTGACTATTTAATCGGGCCCTGTCTCTAATTGCAGCTGCTGTTCCAGATGTGATTTGTTTGCTGGAGCAAATTTAACACATACCCAAACTCCACCCCCCACCCCCCCCCAGCCTTGTATCTGATATGTAGCTATCGATCTGGTGAATATTTTTTATCTCCCTACATGGCAAACTGGCTTGCTGACCAAATCCAGCCTGGAGCCTGTTTTTGAAGAGGGCTTGAGTTAAGAAAGATTTTTACATTTTTCAAAGAGTTTTAAAAAAATAAAAGGGGGGCACTTGGGTGGCTCAGTCAGTGAAGCATCTGCCTTCCAGTCAGGTCATGATCTCAGGGTCCTGGGATCAAGCTCTGTGTGGGGCTCCCTATTCAGTGAGGAGTCTGCTTCTCCCTCTTCCTCTGCCCCTCCCCCCACTCTCTCACAAATAAATAAAATATAAATAAATAAATAAATAAATAAATAAATAAATAAATAATGTGACAGAGTCCATATGTGGTCTTCAAAGCCTAAATTATTTATTATCTGGCCCTTTACAGAAAAATGTTTGCTGACCCCTTGTGGGGCTTTAAAGAAAATATTTCTATTTCTGCATTGTGAGAGCTTTCTGGGCACATTTTACTGAAATGTGGGACCTGGGCTGAAGGCAAGCCTCACCAGGTAATTTATGACTGTTTGCATGGAACTTCGGAGAGTTTGCCTTCTGGAAGTATTGTTTTCATTTCAAGGGGGGGAGGGGGGTGTCGAGACCTGAGATTTGGAGACATCCCTGGGTTGCTGGATATAATGGTGCCATCTTTCCCCCTGAGAAATAAATGTATTTACATATTAAAGGGTTACAGTAAGAACTCAGAATACTCAGGAAGGAGCAGAGTTTTTTTCCCTTCTTTCAGGAGGGAAGTTGGATATGTATATTAGCACATAGAGTTGTATATAAGCACCTCATTTTTGCAGGATTTCTCACTCACACCACTATTATGGACTGAATGTTTGTGTCCCCCTGTAAATTCATATGCTCAAGTCCTTACCTCCAATGTGATGGTATTAGGAGGTGGACATTTGGGAGGTGATTAAATCAGGATGCTTAGATCAGCCCTCATGGATGGGATTAGTGCCTTTATAATAGACTCTCCAGAGAGCTCTTTTGCCCCTTAAACCATGTGAGGACCCAGCAAGAAGGCTTCAAGTCTTTGGCTATGAACCAGGAAGTGGTAGGGACTGCAAAAGCTCCACCTTCCCTTGGGTCCTTCTGCTTTTCCACTCCTGAGCCAGATATTTGTGTTGAGCACTGTGAAGGCTTCAGAAGGATCCTCATACCACCAAGGTCAGAGGCAACAAGAACTGACATGGGCTTCAGTCAGCTTCTTGCTCTCCACCACCTTACATCTATCTTCCTGTCCAGATAGCCAGCTCGGTGTACCACACACTCAAGCACCACATGCAAAGACCACAGCCTTACAGAGAACATTCAACCCATTCGTACCACCATGCACATCCAAATTCCTGTAGTGAATCCGTGTGTATGCGTGCATGTGTGCGCGCGTGTGAATATTACAAATCACCTAGTGGTTCTGCTTCAGAGACATATACTTATTGATTTAGCTGTCTCTGCACAGATGACATTTTTCAGTTTTCTAGTTTTGTGGAAACATGTAATAGAAATGTTGCCTTGTGATATTGCCATATGAAAAGTATGATTTTTGAAATCTATGTGTATGCATGTGCAGTTATTCCCAAACAACTGATAGTGAAGATAGTAGCCTTTATTTGAATGGTTTTGGGAGAGCAGTGTGATTTGGGTATTTATACCCGTTCTGAATTTTTGAAAATTCTATCTCGTCTATCTATCCATTGATCAATTCAACCATTGTTCATTCAAACTCTTACTGAACATTCAGCCCGGGCCACATGATGTCAACTCTTAAAAATATTATTAGCTTTCCAATAAATAAATACACTGATTTAGTTCATTTTAGTGCAGTGCTGTACATTAAACACCAAATATGTATATATAATATCCTGTGTTGCCAAGATGGTGGGAAGAAGGAATTAATGTCCCTTGAAAGGGTCAGTGAAAGCTTCAAAGAAGTGGTGCTTTATAAATTAGGTTGGATTTTTTTCTTTTGTTAAGATTAGTAATACTCTGATATAATAAGTGATGATAGGCAGACTTATTTACATACTTTCCTAAAAAAATTATGATCAAATGTCTGCTTATATATATTTATTATTTCCCAAGTTGCTTGAAAGGGATGAAACTTCCAATCTAGACTCATGGCTTCTGAATGTGATTTATTCATTTATTTTAATAGCAAGAGCCTTTAAGATTCTGTGAACCAATTTGTGCAAACCTTTCATGTGCATCTTTGATATAATATCAAGGTTTTCATTCTACATAAAGCCATTTTGCATCTAAGTTATTTGAGATACAGTACTTCTAAAAATGCACGTGCAGTGCTGCCATAGTACATTTTATTCAGAGCCACAATGTATATTCCCATTACATATAATATTAAAGACACCTCTGGGTGTATATTCGAGATTATCACAATGAAACAAGAATTTACAGTAATGCTTACTCTATTCCCCCCCAACATTTATTTTGAAACTTTTGAAACCTACATGGAAGTTGCAAGAATAGTATGATTACTGATTCTAGGTGAAGGATACAGGATACCCTCCTGTTCTGTATATAGAACCACCAGTTGTAAACATGTAGCTACATTTGCTTTACCTGTTTGTCTTGCTAAATGTATACATTAAGAAGTATATGTAGTTTTTTAAAACTAGAACATATATAAAATTGACTAAAAGCAGAACCACTGGGGTCCAAGCTATGGTGCTGTCCCTTCTTCCTTTGAAATGACAGGCATTACTCCAGGAGAGATTGAGAATTTTAGTTCTTCTCTGGTTACTATTATTCTTCTACAGTGTGAAGTCATGCAGTCCAACTTCTTAGGGAAGAAACTGCTTTTGATCACAAGAGTCCAATTACCTAGAAATGAACTGTGCCTGATGACCACAAGGTGGTTGAGCAGAAATGTCCTCCTGCAGAGATGTACTTTGGGGTTTCTGAGCTTTGCCTTATGTCGGCACACATTTTATATTTGGGACCCCCTACTGGTCACATAAAAACTTGTTATACATTTGATAGTGTAGAAGAAAGAAGCAAAATTGTGAATACTTTTGCATTTCAAATCTCATTTTCTACACAAATGACTCATAAGGATGCATGAAGCCAGAAAGTGTGACACTTCCATGTTCATGCCTTGCTGGGGCCCTCACTTCCAACAGCAAAGACTCATTTCAGTCCACTGAGCCACACTGCTCAGCTCTAGTCCTAGGATGGGAGAATGAAAAGAGAAATAAATAATCCCAGCTGGACATAACCTACTTTCTTGTTTACAAGAATAAAAACCACTTCCCTGAAGCTGCTACTGTAGTTTGAGCAAGTTTGCTCAGGGTTGGCTGAGGCTGCGGGGTCGTGAAGGGGAACTGAAGCATATCATGCTCTCATGTCGTATTTGACCTCTAAATGCTCACAAGGAAATCACAGAAGATACAACTTCTTTTAAAGGCGCTGACACTTTTACCTTTCCTAATCATCACTTAAACCATTGGTTTGCAACTGGGAGTAGACATCAAGATCAACTGGGGAGGCTTTTCTTCCTCTTTGTTTTAGTTTCAAGCAGAAGCTCATCCAAAACCAACCCAATGGATTTTCTAGGGCTTATGTGTATTTTATAAATCATCTGAGGCAATGGGTGCTTATGTAATTCTGATAAGCACTACTGGTTAAGAATCCATAACTTAAAATATAGTAATTATTACCACAAGGCTAACAATTTTATGTTTTTTAATTTTTAAAAAAGATTTATTTATTTGAGAGAGAAAGAGAGAGTGCATGCATTGGCACGTACGAGCATGCGTGGGGAAAGGGGCCGAGGGAGAGGGAAAGAGAATCTCAAGCAGACTCCCTGCTGAGTGCAGAGCCCGAAACTGGGCTTGATTTCACGACCCTGAGATCACGACCTGAGCCAGAACCCAGAGTCGGACGCTTAACTGACTGAGCCACCCGGGTGCCAAGGCTAACAGTTTTAGACTGACATTTGCAAAAGAGCTAATTGTTTATTTTTCAACAGTATTTGAGGGTTGGAGAATATTTGGTTACCTAAAAGTTTTCATAGTTCTTGATCTCTGATCTATTCTTATTTTCAATGACTGTATAGATTTTAAGATTTTGGATCCCAAGCTAAATAGTATATAAATCTTCCATACTAAAACATAAAATATTTCCAAAGCTTATGACTCTTTCATGTTAATTACTTATATTTCCCATTGCTCAATCAGTAAGTATTCAGATACTTTTGGAACATGCATTTAAAATCTTCAATTAAAATAAGTCTTTCTGATTTTTGTAAAAATCAGAAATCTTCAACACTAACATACTAGTAATATACATCATTATATAAATACAATATATTCACTTACTCATTCATCCATTCATTTATTCTATAAATATTTATTGAATGCATACTTCCTGCCAACCATGTTTCAGGAACTGAGAATGTAGCCTTGAAAAAATCAGATAATGTTCTGACCATTCACGGCTTACATTAGTGTGTATTTAAGGGGGGAAGCAGGCAGTAAGCAAACAATACATAAAATTATAAAGAAGTGCTTGTAGAAAATAAAGCAGCAAAGGGGTTAGGAAGAACTGGGGGCCAGGAGGTCTAATTCATGCAGAATGGTTAATAAAGGCGTTAATGATAAGGTGACTTCCAGTAAGGAGGGAGTGAATCATGTGGATGTCCAGGAGAATGTTATTCTAGCCAGAGGAAACAGCAAGTGCAAAGGAGCTCCAGGAACAAGAGAGCAGGAAGATGGAATGGAATGAGCAAGAGGGGTGGGGAGGTGGGGAGGAGATAAATGTGGTCAGGGTCAGGAAGGTTGTAAAAAATAATTTTAAGTTGTATCAGTTTAGTAGGGTTGCTGTAACAAAGTACCACAAACTATGGTTTAAACAACAGAAAGTTATTGTCTCACATTACTGGAGGTCAGAAGTCCAAAATCAAAGTGTCTTCAGGGTTGGTTCCTTCTGAGGCTGTGGTGGAGAATCTGCTGCAGGCCTTTCTCCAGGCTCCCCATGGTTTGTTGGCAATCTTTGGCATTCCTTGGTTTGTAGAAGCATCACCCCAAACTCTCTCTTCACCTTCACATGGTATTCTCCCTGAATATGTATTTGTCTCCAAATTTCCCCTTTCTATTAGGATCCACTCTACTCCAGTATGACCTCATTTTAACTAATTACATCTGCAATGACCCTGTTTCCAAATAAGGTCACATTGTGAGGTACTAGGGGTTAGGACTTCAACATATGAATTTGGGGGGACACATGTCATCAATAACATAGTCCATGGTAAGGACCTTCTGTGTGACACTAAGGTAGGAAGTCACTGGAATGTTTTGAGCAGAAAAATACTATGATCTGCCTTACATTATAAAAAAGGATCTGTTCAGCTGCTCTTTGGATAGTAGACTGCAGTCAGTCAGTGGTGTAAGCAGGGAAGCCTGGCGATGGGGATGTGGTCTCAACAGGATGCTAGCCTCTACAGTGCTGTGAAGTCTGGCTTCTAAGTGTATTTTAAAGATATCACTAACAAAATTTCTGAGGTTAGATAAGAGGTGTTGAAGGAAAGAAGTCTCGGATTGATCCAGGAAGACTGAGCATAAGCAGGTACTTGGTGGACAACCGATACTTCGGATATGTTGTTTGGGTTGCTTACTAAACACGCAAGTGGAGAATGTTGAACTGGACATAAAGTCTGGAGTTCAAGGTGAAGATACAAACTTGTGAGATGTCCACATGTAGATTTTTAAAATCAAGAAACTGAATGAGGAATGATGTTGAGCACCTGCTAAACAGGTTTTTGACCATTTGGATAGTCTTTTCTTAAGGTTCCTATTCAGGTCATGTGTTCATTTTTCACATTGGGTTGTCTTTTCCTTATTGATTTGAAAGTGTTCTTTATATATTCTGGACACAAGTTCTTTGGCAGATATAAGTGTTGTGAATATCTCTTCCTTTTCACTCACTTACTGGCATCTTTTCATAAACAAATTCTTAATTTTAACAAAATCTAATTGATTTTTTATGGTTCTGTTACTTGTATCCTCTTTGGGCATTTGTTCTCTACCAAAGGTCATGAAGATTTCCTACAAGAAAAATTTATTTTTCTATATTTAGGTTTATGATCCATCTTTAATTAATTTTTATGTATGGTGTTTAGGTAAGGATCAACATTTACTTTTTCCCATAGGGATAGCCAATTGATTCAGTACCATTTATTGAAATTCTTATCCCCACAGAAATTTGTATAAGAATATCTAAATACATAGCAATTACTACTTCCTAGAAATATCATATTTTACCAGATAGCTAGTTAGATCATCACTTGGCAGTCAAGTGAGTTATGTGGTCAGGAGACTCTAATTTATCTATTGTTCCCCAATATATGAAAGTGATCCTTAAATTAAATTAAGCTTGTAGGAAGGAATTTGCTTTTTGCAAGTGAAAAAGGTTATGTCAGTCATGTTTACTGTTGACCCCAGGCAGAAGGTTCTCTTAGCAAAGGTGCATGCTCCCTTCCAGCTTTCTTATGCTGTCTCTTTCTTGTAAGGACCTTCCTGAAGATGCACAGGAGTAGCAACATGCCCTAATATCCTGACATTTTTCTGCCAAGTCCCATAAAACATCAGCCTTTGTATGCACATGCAGAACACTGCTCAGAAGGGAATGATGAACACATCACGACCTCCCTCCTCCCGTCCCATTTCGACTCTGCTAACAAAATGAGTAATAAAAGTGAAGTCATTTTTTAGATGTAAGCAATTATCAAGTAATTCTACTGAGGTCTCAACCTTAGTTCATCTCAAGGCTCTTTCAAACTATATATGTCATATTGTAAATATAAAAAAATAAGTATCAATGACTTTTCTCCACAATATATCGAGGAATATCTAATAATTTCATAAATAATGGTGGATCTATTTGGAAAAAAATTCTCACTATATCTTGCTTGAGGTTGTTTGGCCCCTGTAAAAATTACTGTTAGGTTTCATACGTTAATTGAATGACTTACAAGGGGGTGGGGTGGGGTGACAGATTATTTTGAAGGATAGCAATTCAGATTTTGAGATTATACTATCAACAACTCAGAACAGATTGTATCAAGGGTGGTAATTTGGGCAGAAGAGGTTTATATAATAATCTTGGAAACTAAAATACCTAATTAACCTTTCATGAAAAAGGTGAATTAACCTGTGTCCAAATATAAAGTGAATCTTTTACTCCTTCCAAAATTATCCCTTGTAAAAAAGAGTCACCTTCTATCTAACAAAAATCTTTGAGATTAAGTCAGTCTTCCAATTAATGGATTTAGAACAATAAAGCAATGTTTGGAGAAGACATATGATCTTAAAATCTCTATTATGCCAATTCAGAATCTCATAAAGTTCCGTTGACAATCAGCTTAAAAATAAAAAGGACACAGAGGACTTTAACATAGATTTATTAGTTACGCAGATTATTTCTGTGTGTACAACCTCAAAATTTTAACTAT
Source organism: Phoca vitulina (assembly GCF_004348235.1). Lineage (NCBI taxonomy): Eukaryota > Metazoa > Chordata > Mammalia > Carnivora > Phocidae > Phoca > Phoca vitulina. Next base: position 8,893,583 of record NW_022589730.1, on the reverse strand, counting down.
CAAAAGTCATTGTATGAGTCATTAAAACCTAAGTATTTACTGTCTTTTTGACTGGGTTCTTATGGTTTGGAACAGAATTTCTAGGGATTAGCATCAGACATGTTGAGAAACTGAAATATCATCCAACTGTGATGGAAGAAAACCAGTTACGTAAATAAATCCACGAGTGAATGTAGTGACGGGAGACAGTGACGCAGCCGTGTGAAAAATGTGAACGAGTAGAATATCCTCAGTTACTACTACACATGCCTCAGTTTCACTGGACTGCTTCCACCACCCAACTAAAATTTACTAAATGTAACATATTAAAATTGGCCAATTTTTATTTTTTTAAATTTTTTGTTGGAAAGAGAAGGAACAATTGTAAAACGACATAGTGGATGGCTTTAGGGCTTATGTTGGCCGCCTCACAGAATCTGTGTGAGAAGGAAACTCGCTTTTGGCCATCCTTTACTACCGTATGCTCAGCAGTAGCCAGGAGACAGGTAAAAAACATTTGTTGAAAGAATAAACTGCAAGAAAACAATTGCCACGTTTTTACTAGTTGTTGACAATCCCTTTTCAGTTTAAAGGGAGACGGACTTGGAGGAAAGCAGAGGGGCTGAGGACTGTTGTCCGAAAGGCTTGCGGGAAAACCAAATCATCTATATTCAGTATCCATTAATATTCTAAATCTGTGTCCAAATAACATTGATATCCATCTAAACTATTTACACATGCCAATAATCCCACTGGATACTTATATCCTCTTATGTGTATTCATTTTCACTGAAAGCACAAAACCCAAAGGATTTTTGGAGGTTTATGAACCTAAATGTTTGCAATTATATTTAATTTCAATGGTAAAGAAATGTCAACTTCTTTTCATGTCTATCCAAAATGTTAGAGCTTGAATTGCAAAAGGTAGCCAAGCAAATTTAAACATATTAGTATTTCATATTCTTAAAGTCTTGGCTTTTCTCTGTGGTAAACAACGATATAAATTCTAAGAGGAGTAAGAAGAGAAATAAATTGGATACATACATGTTATAATTTCTGAGCTGTTTTCATGTGCCAGTCATTTTCTAAACATGCCTCATGTGTAACTCAATCTCATAATCCAGTGAGATGGGTTCCATTAACCTGGAATTAGCACAGAGCAGGGAGGGTGAGCATCTTCCCAGCTTTGCACAGCAGGTGACAGAGCCCGGACTGGAACCCAGGCAGACACCAGGGCCTCCACACTCACAATAGTCCAGCCTCTTGGCAGGGACCCAGGAGCCTGGCATCACCCACGGAATTCACATAGTGGACACATTTGGTCACTCCTATCAGGGAAGGTCCATTCTAACCAGCTAGTCTGTATTACTCCCGTGCTGGGTGGGGCCAATTTTTTGGCTGTTATTCCCGTGCCAGAACAATTCTCATTAAAAAATTGTGCTCATGGTCTGGGTGCCTGAGTGGCTCAGTTAAGCATCTGCCTTCAGCTCAGGTCATGATCCTGGGGTCCTGGGATGGAGCCCTGCATCGGGCTCCCTGCTCAGCAGGGAGCCTGCTTCTCCCTCTCCCTCTGACCCTCCTCCTGTTCATGCTCTCACTCCCTCTCTCTCAAATGAATAAGTAAAAAAAAAATGTTTTAAAAAAAGTGTTCATGGTGTAGCATATAGAAAATAATTTAAAAAATAGTATCTGTACAAACTTTTTTTCATAATATACTCTCCCCATTTGATGCTATATATATATATATTTAAGATTTTCTTTATTTATTTGACAGAGGGAGAGATAGCGAGAGCAGGAACACATGCTGGGGGAGTGGGAGAGGGAGAAGCAGGCTTCCCGCCGAGCAGGGAGCCCGATGCGGGGCTCGATCCCAGGACCCTGGGACCATGACCTGAGCCAAAGGCAGACGCTTAACGACTGAGCCCCCCAGGCGCCCCCCATTTGATGCTATTTTATAAAAGAATGTCTTGAGGCTTTGGATTCCCATTTTACTGACAATGAAAAGGACAGGAGGTTGTGTTGTGTCCAAGATCACAATGTAGCCTTTGATCACAGACTCAAGTCCAATTATTTCAACTCTTAAACCCTGCAATTTATTAAAAATAACCAGGTTTTACAAATACAAAATATATATAACCTAGGAATCTCAGGTTCTTCTATAAGGGGATTAGATAGCAATCTGATCTTTCTCAAGTCTGTTTAAACTCATTGTATATTTCTATAATGACAACTCACAATTTAATAAAAGGAAAAATAATTCGTGGAGGATCAGTCTTAGCTGTCTTCTTTGCTTGCACAAGGAACTATTAGTGTTGAAAACAAAATATAAATAGTAAAAATAATAAACTACATGTTTTCAATTAATTTATTTTAGAAAATCAAAGGTTTACAATTGGTGCCTTAAGGCAAAATTTCATGAATTCAACAAGTTAGTAATACAGACTTTCAAAAACCTTTATAGATTTAGTCCAAAGTAGAAAATTATTTTTTGCCCACTCTTGGACTCAGACACATTCAGAAAAAATATATATTTATAAAAATAAAATGGCAAACCTAATCCCACCAATTAAATGATAGTCTTAATATCCCACACTGGTTTACTTGAACTATGTCTGCATCATAAGAATAGCTAAGTAGTTCTCCCTGTCCTACCTCCATATCACATGAAGCAATGATGAAAACACGTAAATTGCTTTTTAGCAAACCCAAACCAGAAAAGCCCCTGAAGCAAAACACAAGAAACCAACAAAAATCCACTAAACAAAAATAATATAGATGTTTAACTACTCACATAGGTTCCTTCAACCTCTAGACATTTGGCTCTTAATGCTATTTCTAAGTCAGATACTGGGAAAGCACTAGGGGTGAGGAAGAAAATAAAAATTTAGGTCTAATACACTTCCAACAAGTTTCAGATAAAGTAGCTAGAGAAATATTAATGTGTATGATGAAGAAAACAAAAAGATTGCAAGCGATAATGGGGTGCATAGCTTGAAAAAAATATGTACTTTCCGAAATATAATTAAATATTGTCTGAGCATTAGACTTATCAACAGCAAGCCATCTAGAATTCTGAATTTTAGGATTTAGAAATAGAATTTTATTGCAACTGAAAGAAAAGGCAAAACTCTAACTTACTGGAGGATATTCTCATTAATATGTAATCATAAGATGATTCACCAGTGAATTAAGATATCTATATTCTACTACTAGATTCATTAAGAAATTAAGTTATTTGGGAGTACTTTTTCCTGAAATGAAAATAGCATTCCTAGTTAAGTGCTGATACCATATCAAAGGGAAAAGCATACTAGTGAACAAAAATTTTAAATTTGTTTTGTGAGAAGTCTGATAATATCCTAAAGTAGAAATAAATAAACAAAATTCTAATGCAAAAAGAAAGAAAATTATTCACTTATAAACCATCTACACATTTTGTTTTCCTAATAGACACTTTGGAAACACAAACAGGATATCGGGCAATGTAGAGAGCTGTGAAAAAGGTAACAAAGAACTAAGGCATTAATTTACTAACAAGCAAATCTCAGAATACAAAGATGGCTGGACTTTTGTTTGTTGATACATACTGAGTTTTTACTTTTTTTTCTTTCTCTAGTGAGTTCTTTCATTTATAAGTGATGCCTGACAAAGGCCAAAAATGTGCAGATGAAGGACATCTGATAATGATAAACATGAAGAAGAAAACCATGACATTTTCTATAATTTCCTACTGTCCCTGATGGAGACTAAGCTTTACCTTCCATACTAGATTAGACTCGAGTGAGGCACTGTACTCACCTAAGCTTTTTTTCACTGCTGCAAAACAAGCTTGACCACTGGGAACATTAATATTTATCCTCCAAAAGAACCCCTCATTACTCTTTGGAGAGGAATCTACTTGTTAAATTAATAGCATTTAATTAAATATGCTAAAAGAGCACATGGATACAATAAAACAATTGCTAGTAACTTCCTAGTACTTAGATACAAGCTTCAGTTTAGCTGTGATTAGCATGGCACCAGAAGTAACCAACAGCTGCTTTGAGGACCAAAGCCCTAAACAACTTCAATATCAGGACCATGAGTTGCGTATTTTTAAAGTGATTAACAATTTTTCAGTGTTTAACAAAAACCATTCTAATCATCACCCAAACAATGGTCATCTAATAAAAATCCTAAACTTAGCTACAATGAAGGGCTCAAAAATAATCTACAATAAACACACCACAATGTTGCTTAAAACAATGCCGATTTTTATACATTACTCAGGATAGAATTCCTATGTTATATTATTAGAGAGAGAAGATGAGAGGTCACTGGCTGAAATGGGAGTCAGAACTGAGAGGATGGAGAAGGTAACTGGCAGATCTCTTAATCACTGGATTATCATAAATTTTGTTGACAGGTTGATTATGTCACTCATTACTCATTATGAACATACACATGCCCATAAAATTACATAACAGACATATGTCAATAAATTTTATATGTATATGTAAATATACTGTGCATGTGTGTGTATATTATACACACAGATGCACCCGTATCATAAGTTACCATAACGTTGCCATACCATAAACATAAAAAATATGATATATATTACTTTTTAAAAAGCAGTAGGAGCTTTTTCTCAAAGGAAATTTTTAGAAGAAATTCCAATATATAAAACAGAGACCCACCCCTTCCACAGTGACCACTGAGACACCTGCTAAGCATGTCCCAGGGCATGGTTTGAAATAGTGTTCCAATCAAATCCATTTATTTTGCAAAGATTAAACATAAGACTATTTTTTACCACTCTACAGACCCATATGAAATTTTCAATAATGTAACTGAGTATAAAGTTAAAAAGGAACATTTTCTCTCCTTTAAAAATAATAACTAAAAATAAAATTGCTATGCTATATAAAACCAAATTGTTTCTAAGTCATAATCTTCATTTCATCCATGGAAAAAGTTGTTAGTTCTCCTTAAAGTGCCTAAATTTTAAAGACTTAATTTTGCCCATGTAAATCTTACCTAAAATATACGAGAACGAATGAATGGTAGGAAGTGAAGGTATTGTTTTTCTTTATCAAGCATGTATCTTCTACCTGATTGACCAATTTAAATATTCTGCCCAAGAATCTTAATTGTGTCACAGAATACTCAGATAGAGAAACATGCAAAAGAATTGATCTGCTATAACATCTATAAGGTGAACTCTGATGGAGTGTCTTGATTTTTTTTAGGACAAACATTTCATCTCTTTGCTCCAAATATTTCCCCATTTATGAAGGACTACTTTAATCCATGCAAGTTGATATTAGCAAAATACAAATAACATATTCTCTTTTTTAAAGATCATGATTAAATGTCTAAATTCAATAAATAGACTCTTTAATAATTTGAAATCCTATCAAATATTCTGCGCTAGCAAAATCTCAATCTTTCTTCTTTTCTAATACATCTTTGGGTCCTTGCACTGTAGGCACTAGGACGTCTCCACTCCTTGGCTCCTGTTCTTTGCTTTCTTCTGTTGGTTCCTGGCTTTCAATTTCACTTTTGGATACTTCGTACCGTTCCTCTATGTAACCTCCATCTGTGTCAGCTGTGTAGATGCCATAGCACATGATGCTGATGACCCCCAGTGGAAGGCCAAAGAGAAAGCAGCCCATAAGTGGAGAGCTCTTGAAGATAGACTGTGGGAAGATAATCACAATTCAGTTCTCCTCCTATGCATTCTGGTATAAAATACATGAACGATTTTATTTATTTATTTTTTAAATTTTACTTATTTATTCATAAGAGACAGAGAGAGAGAGAAAGGCAGAGGGAGAAGCAGGCTCCCCAATGAGCAGGAAGCCCGATGCGGGGCTCGATCCCAGAACCCTAGGATTATGACCTGAGCTGAAGGCAGACGCTCAACCGTCTGAGCCACCCAGGCGCCCCCCGATTTTAAAACCACTGCAAATTTCTTCCTCTTGCTACCATTCAACTTGCTCTTAGTTCCAATGAATCAATGTCAGTATTTCTGCAGTAGCTACCGTGTTAAAGACACTGCACACGTGTGTGTGTGTGTGTGTGTGTGTGTGTGTGTGTAACCAGCTCCCAGCAGTAGAAAAAGGCACCAGATATTTTATAACCTTTTCTGAAGACATTTATTTTCCTCACATTAACCACAAAGGTCTCTCTGGAAATGGCAACTATGTGCCCAACAGCTTCGGAGTTGTGTCCTGGACTCCAGGAATCCGCTCAGTGAGAAGGCTGGTCATTTAATGTAAAGAAGGTACATACACATTCCTCTTCATATGACATTTTAAATATTTTTTTACTTTCTGGTTAGTATTAAGGCACATTAACTTAATAATTTCCCTCAGTTTATACACAATCTCCTTAGTTCTCAGAAAAGTAAAAGCAATTTTACTGCATAGGTTTTTCAACTCTACTATCCTCTGTGGCTCATGACTGTAACTCGAGAGCTACGTAGGCACATTGACAGACAGCAAGGTCACTTTGGACTGAGAGGACGGAAGAAGGCTTCCCAGAATAAAGGTGTTTGAGGCAGAAATTTATGCACGAGTAAGAATGAGGTAGTGTGAGCACTAGCAAGAAGCACCAGGGAAGCTTCCGTAATATTCAAAAAATAATGAGACCATCTGAGATGGAGAGAGTATTCTCACATGTGTCACTGGAAAAGGGAAGGAAAGTGATCAAAACGGACTATTTTAGTCCTATTCCGTGTGTAGCGGTGTACAGAATGGAGGGAGACGGTAACAAGAAGTGAAGAACCCACGTGGAAGTTAGAGCAGCAGCTGATACAGTGTCCTAAGGGCCGGTTTTAAGGATTTCTACTTTAATGACTGCTTTTGGCCTTAGTGAAAACACCTACGGAGTACAGAGCTCAAGGACAGAACTAGAACTAAGTTTAAAGCTCAAACAAATTTAGGAGTGCCTCTGCTGTGAAGCTGACCGAGAGCTGAAGCAGATTCAGATCCAGTGACTGAAAAGGGCAGAAGGAGAAGAGAGACTCTGGAAACACTTTCAAGTCATGTCACTGAGGTCACAGATTCTGAATTCCAGTTAACTCACCATCACACAGAAATGAGTAGAGAAACTTAATTTCCACCTGAAGAATATATTTTCTTAATGTAAATACGGACTAGTTCTTATCTTTCAAATTAAAGATGCATTTTTACCTAATCCTTTGAAATTTCAGATTTAACCTTCATTAGACATAAAGCAACTATACACCTACATATTCTCAATTATCAATGACACTAAGCAAACTGTCAAAACTCACCACAATAGTAGATTTGGCATCAAATGCTATTCTTTTCAATCTCTGCAAAATGCTATCACCTCCTTGGGCCTTAAGTTTAACAGGAAAAAACAAAACAAAACAATTAAATTGTTATTTAAGTACCATGACTTCACTTTTCTGTTCTATAATTTTACAACTGCAGGTCAAGGGTTGACTCCAGGAGATTAGAAAAAGCACCTGAAAGAGCAATGCAGTACATATTTACTGTTTCTTCTGTCTCACCTTCTGTCTGCTTTCCTGTGTGAAGAATTCAGTCTCCCTGTCATACTCCAAGCAGCCTGGCTGAGGCTGACCCACCAGTCCAGGCCTGCCTAATTTCAGAAGTCAGCTGAGCCTGTTAAACTGAAGTTGCGGCAGGGTATCTTTGCTCTTGTGTAGGGAGAATCTCCCTAAGAATGAAGCCCCCCCGCCCCCCACATACCCCACCCAAAAGTGCAGAAAGGCAGAGAAAAATCCCTGACGAAAATCTATCAAATCCTTGCATTTGGCCACCCCTGAGTCTGGCTCATTGCTTGAATTTCCAAACTATGTGAGGCTCTCTTTGTTGTCAAACAGTTTGAATTGGGTTTCACTAACTTACACATAGAAGAGTTCTCACTCATAGAGGTGAGTTTCATTTCAATAAGTATTATTTTCACAAATATGAAATTCCTACTAAGCGATTGTTTCCAAAAAAGAAATGCTTGTTATTCTGTGAGCCAACTTGCAAATAAAGTTTGTAAAAGCTGAAACAAAACTCTCACAAAATAGTAATTTAACTTCATAAAAGCCAAGAAGTCTCATATTTTTTCAATTTATTCTAGTCTGTTGAAAGAAGAGGCATGCTGGCCACAATGTGCTGAGGTAACTTCATGGCCCTGTAATGTGGATTGCAACTCACAGTTTGAATTACACTGCAGTAAGATTTATAGAAAAAAATGGAAAGTTAAGACTATCCATTATTTCTTTTAATTTAAATCCAATTAGCCAATATACAGTACCTCATTAGTTTTTTGATGAAATGTTCAACAATTCATCAATTGCATATAACACCCAGTGCTCATCACATCACGTGCCCTCCTGAATGCCCATCCCCCAGTTACCCCATCCCCCCACCCACCTCCCTTTCTGCAACTCTCAGTTTGATTCCTGGAGTCAAGAGTCTCTCATGGTTTGTCTCCCTCTCTGATTTCTTCCCATTCAGTTTTCCCTCCCTTCCCCTATGGTCCTCTGAGCTACTTCTTATATTCCACATATGAGTGAAACCATATGATAACTGTCTTTCTCTGCTTGATTTATTTCACTGAGCATAAAACCTTCCAGTTCCATCCATGTCAATGTAAATGGTAGGTATTCACCCCTTCTCCATTCATTATTTCTGAGAAATATTTTATATAATTGGATTTGGAACTCTCCACTGAAGCTCAGATTCTCAGTACATTTCCTTATCTTTTAAGAAATGGTGGTCTTATTCATAGGTTTTCTTAAAAAAGCAATCTGAATAACTTAATCCAATGAGACTCTTTAACCCAGAAAGGTTAAGGGCCAGGAAGGTTCACTACTGGGATAGCTCTGCACACTGCAGACCTCTCAGCACCCACAGCCCAACTCCAAACGGCAACAACACCTCCCACTCACTGTGACAACCAAAAATGTCTTCCAAATAACCCTAAAAGAGACATTCCCACCCATGAGCAGCCTCTTCCATAGAAGAACCTTCTATGTCTGAGAATGTGGCTCTGTGATGTGAGAGAAGCAAGGTGGGGAGGACTGCCCCTCACCCCAGGTGATGACTCTTCCTTTCAGAATCAGAGGAAAAGAAGAAAGCTTGTTTCTCCTCGACCTCCTCCCATTGTTCCTTTGAAATGGAAGTGAACGACTCACCTCTACTGTGCCATCCAAGATATTATTAATGAACTGCACCATGTCCTCGGTATTCTTGATCTGTCTATCTAGTAAAAAGTATTGTTGGTTTGAAGTATTCAGTACAACCACAGTTGGGACTTTCAGTTCACTTAAAAGAGAAAAAGAAATCAAAATACACATTAAACACAGAAATAACAAATATTCTGATATTCATTTATATCTACTATAATCACAAAAGGAGGAAGCTGTATTAATAGCTTTGCCTCCCTATGCTTACATGAAGAAAATTTCAAATTGTGCATCACTTTAAGAAATAGCTAAATTAAGATTATATGAAAAACATTTTGGGGCACCTGGGTGGCTCAGTCGGTTAAGCGTATGATTCTTGATTTCAGCTCAGGTTGTGATCTCAGGGTCATGAGATCGAGCTCTGTAAGGGGCACCTTGCTCAGAGGGGAGATTGCTGGAGATTCCCTCTCCCCCTCCTCCCACCCTTCCTCCCATTTGCTCTCTTTAAAAAAAAAAAAGCAAAAGAAAACATTCTAATATGTAATATCAGACAGCTGAGTATTAATGATTAAACTAAAAATTATTATGTATGAAGTACCAATTTCTGGGCAATCTTATCCCTTGCCACCCAAATCCCACCAGTGTTGGTCACACAAACCCAGTCTGGTCAAGTGGCACTGAGGACAGGAGATAGGAAAGAGCAGGGTCTCTGGAGGCACACTGCTTGTGTTGAAGCCTGGGGCTTTCCCATAATTTGTTTTTTTAAGCGTAACGTTTTTCATGTGTAAATGGATACAAGGTGAGTAGTGGGAGGGTACCTATTTTGTTGTAAAAATTATGTGAGAAAACTCAAGTTATATATTCAGCACAGTACCTTGTGTTCAATAAATACTATTCCAAATTCTCTGAACTCCCACTATCCCACTACGTATTCCGCTGCATCCTCAGGAAGTGCTTCACTGATTCGCTAGACATCAGTTTGCAGACAAAAAATGTTACTAATAGGTGTCATTTAATTGAAATAATTAATTTTTTTCCTTTCAAGGATAGGTTGTTGCATAATCATAAAAAGAAGGGGGTGCTTAATTCTGTATGTCACCTGTCACCTGCACACAGGTTTATGGTTATTGGTATGTTTATATGAAAATATTATGCAAAAGGACAAAACTCTACAGTAGAAGCGATTCACACCACTGTATTATCACCACACAAGTAACGGAGTCCAGTAGATTGCTTTCTCTACTCTCCCCATGCAATGACCTTTTCCCAGTTAGGCAAAACACGCTCATGTGACTCATGATGTTGGGCTCAGCTGTGTGACTTGGCCAAAGGGAAGGTTAACAGACGTGACTCAAGCAGAGGCTTGAAATGTGCATGCATGGCTAGGCTTGCCTTCCTGTGTTTCTGTGACTGCCACACGACTCCCCAGGGAGATATCCTTCCAGGGTCAGGACATGCAAGACCATGCAGACCGAACCTCCGTGGCACTTTGGAGCCACATCTATCTGCCAGTCAACGTCAGCCAAGCCAGGTTAAGTCAGAGAGACTACATATTACAGCTTGAAGTCACTGGGTATCAGGGTGGTTGATTATCCGGTATTATTATTAGGCAAGAGTTAGCTGACTGTATAATTAAAAATATTAGCTTTACTCCTGTTCATAAAAAATACAAAAGACAACTTTTTGATTTATAGCAGTTTAGTTATTAGTTATAATAATGCATAAGTAGCAAAAAAACAGAATGGATCAGAACTTGGCCTGCCTATAAAAATACGTATTATAAGAAAGTTAAATACACAAGCGGGACTAGAAACTATTTGTTGTGAAATAATTCAATTTGAATAATGATGGAAATGGAAAATATCATTTCATACTATTCCCTCTTAATTATATTCACAAAAACCCAAAACAAAACAATTTAACAGATTTAGGGTCTGACAGTACACTATTTATTTTGAGATGATTTAAAAAACAGTGCTGCTGTGTAACTATCTTACATAATATCATGTAATTTGCCCTAAGTTAAAAACACTTAGGCATCAATACCTATTAAATTCCACTAATTTCTCTGACAATATTAATGTCACGGAAGAGCTTTGGAGTGAGCAAGATCTGGATTTCAGAACTGGATCTCTTTAACTTACTTGTTGGACATCCTTTGGCATATTATTTAACTTCCTTGAGTTTCTTCTAAGAAATTTCAATTTCCTCATCTATATAAAATGGAAATAGTAATAGTACTTACACTTTACTGAGTTATTGTAAAAGTTAAAAAATACCGATTGACCACTCAGTCCAGTGTTGGTCACAGAATTAAGTGTTCAATAAGGACTTTCAATTATTATCACATAACCATCATCATACGCTTTCTCTTCTTTCAAAAAAGAAAAAAAAAGCAAGATATGAATAAAAAACAAACAAAACAACACAACAAGGTGTTGGCAGTAGAGATTACCGTTGTTCTCAGACCACAATTGTAGCTCAAAATTTCTATCTCACAACTCACATTAACAATCATACTCAGGAAGGAATATCCATCCATCCATCTGTACATATTCTGAATATTACCCTGAATCAAGGAATTGTTTATTGGACCCAAATTGCTTTAGCCTCTTACAATGTTTTACTGAATATTGGCTTGCCTTGAAGGACGTTATAAGAAATGGTTCTATCAAAGCCCCTAATATATATACTGTAAAAATCCTACTAAAAACATATTTCTATTACAGAGTGTCCCCCTTTGTGAGATTCTACAGCATAACAATTTCTCTCAGGTTTCTACAAGGTCTGCCATACTGCTTGTAACCAACAGTTATTTTACAGGCTACGGGAAATGTGTAAATAATGTTTTTCTACTTCGTTTCGAGTATTAAAAATTCAGGGCCCAAATTTTCAAGTACCTTTAATAATTACCTATAAATGATAAATACCTAAGATAATATAGATCCTTTATTTTATTTTCCTTTGTCTTGATTTCTTCGTTATAATCTGGTACTTTTTATCACTGGTAAAAACTCTCACATTCTTATTGGAATAAGAGGGATAATAAGTAAAAATGAATAAAGGTAATACTACTTTATAATTTTAGGCTTTCACCTGAAAATTATGAATGTTGTTTTGGGCTGTAAGTTTCATTTTTATTTCCCGTGTTCTTACTTGGAAAATGGAATAATACGCCGAAACACGAGTGAAGGCAACGCTCCACCCCCGCTACTAAGCAAAGCTGGGGAACCCGAAACACAACGTCGCGGTAACGTGAACGGGGACCTCAACGCTGTCAGACAAGGTCCCTTGTCGCTGGCGAGCTCCCCCATCGTCACGTCAGGGGCTGTTTCTAGGCTCCACACTCTCCAAAGCCCCATCTGCCTACCACCTCTTGTGTGTCTGAAATAACGCCTCTGCATTCTTCTTCAGGTAGCCTCTCTGCATTACTGCCTCCTCTGGTGAGCACATTCTGATCCCTTCCAGCTTTGTGTGCACCGGGGGGAGGTGGGAGCGGGCATGTTTCCAGAACTCTCTACCATGAAGACCTTTTCATACAGTTCTGCAAGGACTATGTTGTCTTAGCAGCAGACTCCAAGCATTTGAAGACAGGGACTCTACTCAACAGTACCAAACACAGTGTGTGGCATACGGGAAATACTAAATGTCTGCTGCAGAGAGTAGGTTCTTACGTGAAATTAATTTACTGTAAGTATGATAAATGTTTTCTAATAACAACTTTTTGAAGTGGCAAATCAGACTTTTATGTCATAAACATAACTGACGGAATTATTTTAAAATTGTATACTTTCCCTATAAAGTTATTTTTACTCTGTTAAAATAAATTCTTCTAGTATAGCAGCTAATTCTTCGATGTAAAAATTTCCTAAATTACATTTACTCATTGAAACTGAACTTTAGGTGTGTGTTAAACAGAAACTATAAAATTTTTAAATTTTGAATGCTGTCTTCTTTCCAAAATACATGGAATTCAGAGATAAATTTTTAACATGGAATTTTTTTTTAATATGGAGCAATATAAAAGTTCAGTGAGTTTCAAATTTATATTTAAAAACTAAAATAAGATATTTGACGGGAGAATATCTGCGTCAGCATAGATGAAAAGTTCACTTTCTTCCCAGCTAGTAATGCTTTTAAAAGTGTCTCAGAAACAGAAATTTAAAAATTGACAGAATTGGGGCGCTTGGGTGGCTCAGTCGTTAAGCGTCTGCCTTCAGCTCAGGTCATGATCCCAGGGTCCTGGGATCGAGCCCCACGTCGGGCTCCCTGCTCCGCGGGAAGCCTGCTTCTCCCTCTCCCACTCCCCCTGCTTGTGTTCCCTCTCTCGCTGTGTCTCTCTCTGTCAAATAAATAAATAAAAAAAATAAAATCTTAAAAAAAAAAAAAATTGACAGAATTGATAGCAAAATCATTTAATCATTTAAAACTTTACTTACTCCATCAGCAAGGTATTTATATAGTCATTTCCATCCATATGGCCAAACTGAAAATCCCTACCCAACAACAATAACCAAAAGAAAAAAAGAGAGCAATATTAGATACGAAACAAGGTAAATATGTACCAAGAACTGAACTTCAGGGCTTGGTAAGCATGTAAACACTGTAAACATTTAACATACAAATCACATAAAATAAATGTAGAAAAGAGTATGAATTCTACTGGCTTCTGAGATAAAATACAGAGTAGAATTAAATAAATTCTAAGATATTTCCGCTCTCTATTTAAAATGCAGGGCAATATAAGCATTTCTAATTAAAATACGCTTAAGAAAAATGACCCACTTTGTTTACAAAAGGACTAATAACATGCTCATACTATGTAACAGAAGAAATATAAATATATATCACCGATAAATCATTATAAGACTCAGAATAAAAAGGGAATAATTAAAAAATGTAACAAATTTACAGACTGTCTCTTATGGCAGCAACAAACAGAATGATTTGGCACAAAGCAACAAGAACACTTATTTTTTATACTCAGTTATTCTCTGAGTTCCTGTTATAATCATCATCTGTCTATATCTAAGTTGTGATTGCTCATTTAACTTTATCTCAAATGTATCAGTACTTGTTCATATTTCCTTACAACAAATGTATCCCAAATACCATCAAGAAGCAATTATGATACAAGTTATAAAGTTTTTTTTTACTTGTATTAGCAAGTCCAAACAATTCATACTGAAATGCAACATACTATAATTCATTTCAGTATCTTGATTCACCTTTGAAAGAATAAAATAGTACCACTTTTGCTTTACTAAATTACAAAATATAATTAAACAAAGATAAATGAATGTTCCTGAATGCAACCACCTACCTGTGGAACTGGTCTCTGTAATCTCTAGCAACTTCCTGAATAATTGACTTCAATCTGTGAAAGAATACATAAATATTTCATCTCTTCACTTCAAAAATATATTATCATTTTTCAATTATAATATCTGCTGCCTTATCTAATACTGTGGGAAAAATAAGATACTGTATCAAGTTTATGTGAAGCCGCGTAAAGTCTGAATTAGACGGTATGTGAAGCTTAGAACTGTTTCAAGACACTATACCTGGTATGTTCAATTGATGTGTTTTTCTCATCAATAACTGCAATAGCCACAAGCTTTCCTGAAATTAAGAATGACATATCTAAATTCAATAGCCCTCATTACACAAACTTTTCAATTATTATTGTAGCTGTGAATTGGGAATTAGTAAATAGTTTCTAGAATTTAATTCGTTACGCTACATGTTATGCACAGCAGAATGAATCAATGAATTAGTCAACTGGAAGTGAGAGGTTCCCTCCTACCTCCCATCCCCCAAATGTAAATAACAGTAAATATTTAACAATTTATATACTCAAATTGTACTGTTTTCACAGTACCTACAAACTGACTAAAATGAATACTTTGTCAAAATCTGACATTAATAAATAAATTTATTATTTATTATTAATTGATAAAACAAATTTATTATTAATTACTGTAGCTCTAAAAGAATGACATATAACAAGAGAAGGATTTTTACATGCTATTCCCTTCAGTACCATGGGTCACATCACTACTTGCCAGTAATAATACACAAAACAAAACTGACTCAAATTTACTTAACCCGACACACAACATAAATCACATTCGTCTCTAACATCCTCTAGCAGACAGCATGACATAATAACCAGAGAACTGGTATTGGAGTCAGAAGACCAGATGCTGCAGTTCAGTGTGTGTATTCTGTTCTAGGCCGGGGAAACACCTGTGAAGCACCACCACTTACTAGCTGTGGGACGGACCTGGAGAGTGATGAACACACACAGACAGCCCTGAACTAGTGGAAAGCACAGTCTAGTAGGGAAAACAATAGAAACATAAAAAGATCATTTACAACAAAGAAAAAATGTATGGTTAACAATGAGAAGAGCTCTGAAGGAAAGGAAACAGGGATAAAAGAGTACTACAGAGTAAACTTAAGTAGTTTGAGGGGATCAGTAACAGATTTTCTTAGGAAGCAACATTTGGTCTGAGTCTAATGGATGAACATAAATTAACTATACACTTCCAGCTATAAAGGTGCACTGATGCAAGGTGCACAGCCTTTCTAAGAAACTGAGAAGTCAGTGTGGCTGGAGAAGGGAGAGTGAGGAAAGACCAGAGTGAGAGGGGACAGAGATTGAGGTGGGGTCAGAAGACGCAGGGACCCGCCGTCACCAGGACTTCCGAGAAAGACAAGAAGTGTCTGAAACCACGGAGAGCCAGGATCTCTGTACTTGTGTGGTGAGTCGCCAGGTGGGACAATGGACAGGAATAGAGCACAGACGCAAAGCGAACAAGGGCAATTATGTTGGATACAAAAAAATGAACAGTCCACAGTCAACTTCTTTCCAAATTAATCTGGGAGAAGAAACTATTTGAGTAGAGCCAGAGCTGCCTATTTTAATTACCTCAAGGTCATGCTATCTCCTATGATTACTGAACTGAAACCAAAACTACTATATTCCTACATTGTTCCCCTTTCCCTTCACACGAGTCTGAAAGAATCCAGAAGTAAACCCACAATCTTTGACAGTATCCACATCAACTTCCAGTACTGAGCTAACAACACGCCTCCCTCTGTAAGGATAAACACAGACAGCAATGTCACCAGACACAGAACACGAATAAGCCGGCTCTGGAGCCAGAACAAATATCCTAAGAGTTTGAAAATAACATGAGAACCTAGTAGAACATTTCTAATTCATATTATTAATCAGATTCAAAAGCAGGAAATCACGAAGAGGAAAATCTATGCACACTACTACTCATATATTAAAAAAAAAAAAAAAAAACCTTGAGTAAAATTTTCCCGTTTTTTTAAATCTAAAACTATATTTCCCTCCCACTTATCATGAAGTTGTGAATGAAAACAAATATGGCAATAATATCCATGATTTATTTCTCATTTGTAATTCATTATACATTTACAAAACACTTCCTCCTAAAACTTACATGGTTAGCTTCGTATAGTTTTGGTAGTTTACATCTACCTGAGACCCTCCAATCAGCTTCTTATAGCTTTCATTTATGCATCTGTAAATATATTTACTTTGCTTGTCATTTTCAATCTTGTGACTTTAAGAAACCACGCCAGTGTGTTGTCCATATTTCCCTCACAACTAAAAGCAGGCCTCAAAGGTGGTGATGAGTTGTATTCCAACTCCTGCTACAAAATCAGCTCCAAATATAGCTTCCTGGTTATTTTTTCTCATTTCCTTATTATCCAGGCTCTGCTTTTCCTGTTGCTATCAGTTCTAACTAGTAAACCTTTTCTAACTCATCTTTGTTCCCCATACAAATGTTTGTTCTTTGTTAATATTGACCTATATTCTCATGAAGAAGAACTGGCATCCAAGTCTTAAAAAGGAAGGAAATTATGAAAGAGAGCTTAAAATTCATTTCCTACAGAATCACATTTAAGAAATCAATGAAGGAAAACTCTGCAGAGTGATGGAGGTTGTATATATGCTTGTTACCGGTATCTCCAAGTTCATACAAGAGGAAGCCATCCATAGTAAGGTAGTTCTGAAACCTCTCCCTGTTGATCCAAGATGACAGATCACCATCCTCATACTCTTAAAAATAAAACAAAGCTAGTAAGTTATATGTAAATAAAACTTTAAAATGTTTATAATGTTCTAATCTAGCTATACACGTATGAAATGCCTTGACCTAGAATCATAATCTTAAATTCATAAATTTCATTTTTAGGAATCTATTCTAAGCAAACAATGAGACATACAAAAGCATTAGTGGACAAAGCAAGCAAAAGATAAATAAATAAAAATAAAGGAAATAAGTGAAATACCCTAAACAGGAAATAATTTAAATAATTATGGTACATATTGAGGAAGACCATTTATAGGTTTTTAAAAAATTAATAATTAAGTGGTAAAAGCAGGTTGCAAAACATTATCACAGTATGACTAACTTTGTAAAACAGAAAGTATGAAGAAAAACTGACAGAATGATTAAATGAAGATATACACTCCTACTAAATGGTTATCCTGGGTTGATAGTTATCCTGGAATGATGGCAGTATGAATAACTTTTTATTACATTTTCTTTCCTGTTTTCTATTTTATGACATTTCTACCTCAGTTTACAACCCTTTCTTGTACGTAAAACACAACACACATAGAAAGCCATAGTATTTTAACCTTTTTTCCAACATCAAATAATTACCCTGCTAAGCAGACAGAAAACATTTGTAATGTCAAGAGAAATATTATGTCCCAATTAGAAATACAATTCTGAAGGAACTGTGAACAATTATTATAACTGCATGAAAAGAAGCTGATGTAAAAGCCTACCAAAATGTTTGGCTGAAACTGGATTTTAATGATTTCTTGAAAGATGTGCTTTGTCTGTCACTTGCATTGCTAAACAAAACATTTTCAAGTTATCAAACCTATAAAATAAGTGACATAATGCAAATCTGAAAGTATTTATGGATTCGGACTTACACATTAGAAAAATAAACATAAAACTAGGAGTTGAGTACTGGGGCCACAATCTCCACTCCAGGTTAAAAGCAAATGTTTTAAGATTATACAAAGTGATACATCTGAAACTCATTAGAAAATAAACCATCCTCCTGAGCCCCTATCCCAAAGCTTCTAAACTTATTGACAACATTTAAATATTAGACTAAGCATTCAAGGTAAACTCTCTGTGTTATCTGAAGGCTTCAGGCAGGTCCTAAATACTAACTACTGCACTTAGAAAATGACAACCTCTCCAGCAGCTGAAGATACTTATCCTGTTCCTCCTAGTCACTCATGGGAGGCCACATTTGAAACATGGAGAGAAGAGAAGGGGCACTTTCTTAGCCATGATTAAAGAACAGATTTCCATCCAAACAGATTATGATCAGGCTTATTCCAAAAATAAACAAAGTGGCTCCCTGAAGTATTAACAAACTCATACTAGAACTAGAACAAGAGATATGAAGGCTGACGCTTAATTATACTATTAACTATTTTAACTTGGGGGAAAAAAATCCTCTTTAATCCTATTTCTTCATTTGTAAAACAGTAAGAATACTGATCTCAAAACCACTGCTGTAATGATCAAATAATACAATATAAGTTAAGTGCTTATCATACAAGGAGTGCAATAATCAAAGAGCAAATGAATAGAATTGGTGCAGATATGCCTTATTTTCCTTCTCATATTTTCATATATGCAAGTTCCTCTTAACTTCCTTTTCAAGCCCAGCATCTAATACAGACAATAAGTATCCAGTGAGCAAATGAATGAGCAAATGAATGAGCTTGTGATTTAATTATATATCTATCTGCTTATCTAATACTCTTAGTTACCTTTTTCATAATCTCAGGATAGTAATTTATCTGCCTTATTATCTACCCTCACAGATTATGACGAGGATAAAATGAAAATATCAAGTGAAGTACATAATTAGTACCTGTTGCATAAAATAGAACAAATGGTAGTTGTTATACTGTTATACTTTACAAAAAGTAAATTCAGTCCTCAATTTATTTAAAAATAATGAAGATAGGAGACTTTAGAAATGCTTCATATTCATGATTGTTAAGATAATTAAAATGTTCTTTGGGTGTTGACTTTGATTCATAACATAATAAAATAAAAAAAATAAAAAGAAATAAAAACCGGAAAAAAAATAATTAAAATGTTCATTTTACTAAAAAAAATCAGAATATTCCTTTTATTAGATATTCTATTCATTTGAATTATTTAAGCAAACCAAAGCTTACAGCTCTCAAGTAGTCCTAGTTTCTTTTCTGTTATAAAATAACAACATTCTAGAATATTTCTGCAATGAACACAATGTTCCATAACTGCATTCTCCAACATGGTAATAAAAAGCCACACAAGGGCACTGAGTATTTCAAATGTAGCTACTGGAAATAAACTGAAGCTTCTACTTTATTAAACTGTAATTTATAAAGTTACAAAGAATGCTATTAGGCATGACTTTGCATTCACTTTGCTTTTGAGTGGCTGCGTGATATCCGAAAGATGCTGAGTTTCACTGTTTCCCTCGAAATTTAAAATTTCTCCTGGAGCCCCTGTGACTTTGCTGCACTGGCCTGAGGTACCTCATTGCACAGTCTGGGAATGGTGGGAGTAGGTATCTGATAACACCAAGGAATTACTGTGAATTTTATTAAGTGTTGTAACAGCATATAGTTATTCTATTAAAAAAAAGGACATTTTTAAAGAGATGCATAATGAAGCACGCAGTGATGAGAAACCTCTGGGATTTGCTTTAAAATACTTCAACGAAGAAAAAAATTGTTGAAGCAAATGTGTTAAGACCTTGGTTAATTGTCTAACCTGAGTGATGGGTGTGTACATAGGATTTTACCATTCTAGCATTGTCTTTATTATGATGTATGTTTGTATAACAAAAGTATTTAAAAAAATAGACCAAGTATTTACTTCAATGAAGAAATGCTGAATAACAGGTGAGTGGTTACTTCTATCTGGGAGGAAGAGATGGAGCTAGGGAAGAATACATCTTCCAGGGGCTTTACCACTACTGAAGGGGTTTTATTTCTTCACCTTTTTGTGAGTCTGAAATATTAGGTCTTTTTTTTTTATATGAGTAATTCTGAATGTTTTAAAATAATGTACAGGGGCGCCTGTGTGGCTCAGTCGGTTAAGCGTCTGCCTTCGGCTCAGGTCATGATCTCAGGGTCCTGGGATCGAGGCCCGCCTCGGGCTCCCTGCTCAGCGGAGAGCCTGCTTCTCCCTCTCCCTCTGCCTGCCACTTCCCCTGCTTGTGCTCTCTCTTTCTCTCTGTCAAATAAATAAAATCTTTAAAAAAAAAAAAAAAAAAAAAATAAAATAAAATAATGTAAAGAAACGTATAAAGTTCATGTCTCAAAAGGCCAATGACCTGACCCCCCCCCCCAAAAAAAATCATTGTAGGCAGAACCCAGAAAGCAGACTAGACGGAAAAACTCAAGTTGAAGGGTAAGAAAAATCTGTCAGTCATTCAACTAATGGGAAATGTAAGAAGTAGTTGCATCTACCAAATCTTTCATCAACACCGAAGTCCTATAATAGCCACAGCATTTTAATTTTAACATGTTTTATATGAGTTAAAACACTGGAACTTACCATCATAAACAAAGTACGTTTCATCTTTGAAAACAAGCACAGCAGGCATCTCCTTCAGTGTCACGTACTGCAAAAATGAGGTGTGTAAATAACTTTTATCATTAAAATAATTTTAATTGGTAGCTATGATTTCAAAAGTATTGAAAGATACCAGAAAAAAAACCACAATAACAAAACTGTTACAGTTAAAAAGATCCCAAGGTCAATCCCAAGGTCATCCAAGGACAGGTTTATCTCTTTAAAAACATCCCCCGGCACAGTGCCCGTGTTTGCTACTGAGAAAACCGTGGATTATTCTTTGAGTTGATAATCGAGACCGAAGACATCCCAGGAAGTACAGGACGAGGCACAGTCTGAGGTGGTTAGAGAGCAGTGGCTAAGGTAACAATCAGCACTGGTAGGTTCCAGTCCTTCCCCACCATTCCTGCTATGGGCCATGGGAGTCCATTGCTGTCCTGGGGAGTTGGCTTCCTCCTCTGTAAATCAGGGACACCGAGTCTCCACCTCACTGCAGAGTTAGCAAAGTCAGATCCACTAACATATGTGAGAGTAGGTTTAAAATGTAAATTGGCTTTATAAATGGGAACTTAGAATGGCAACTAATAGTAAGAAATTATTTCAGATGGTACCTGCTTCTTATACCTGTGCTATAATTATTTCAAAATACTAAAATTATAATAATCAGTATCCCCATGGGTTAGCCACAAAGAATTATTACGTGCTGTGGTAATACTGAAAAGTAACAATAATCATTAGATAACTAATAAAATAAAAATAACTGTAACAATAAAATAAAAATAGAGATGGCTGCCCTGGAAATACAGAGAAGGGGTAAGGCATACCTCAGGTAATATAGAATGATCTCTTACACAACTACTAAAAAATGGTACAGCACCATGAAAGTAACTATTTGAAGGGCAGTGGTAAAGCTCTCTGGTGAGGCTCTATCATCAAGTACACCTCTACTCACCTGCTCTTGGCAACGCATCCACAAAGGTGCTCCGCGAGTATTTTATAGCATCCGGCACCTCTCTAGGATACCCCTGAGTTGACCATACTATAACATTAGTATATAGATGGAACTTGCAGCCATTGATTTCCACATATTCTGAATCCCTCCTCCTCTTCCCTTGCATTCCCTGAAACTCGTTATCTTATATTACAGTTATTTGTCTACAGGCCATTTTTCTCCATTCACCTTTAAGTATCCTGAAGTCAGAAACTGCCTTGATTCATCTTTATATCCCTTTAATATACTTACTAGAGTTTTCATAAATACGAGCTGTAAAACTAAGGAAACTTTGCATAACCAAACATTAAAATTCAAAATATGGGGGGAAATATAAAATCATGGGCTTTGTCCTTATTTGAGAATTCTCTATGGGAGTAAAAATCCTCCTATTACTCTGAAAGAACACTGATTCCCCTAGCAGACTTCTGCAACCAAACACAGAAAAAAAAGAGATGACAAATATTGATATTTGCAGGAATAATTAAGGAATGTTTGAGGAAACTAGTTGAGAGGCCAATAATAATAGAAACAATACATAATAACCAAAAGAATGCCCTCATAGCAGATACTGTTTGTGCCCACCCACACAGATGTTCTAGGCGCTAGTCTACGGCCATACCACCCTGAATGCGCCCGATCTCGTCTGACGTTCTAGGCGCTAGAATTTTGATCTAAAACATCTGTCACGACACAAGGACTGGAGTGGTGCCAGATGGTGTCAGGGCCCAGAATGCAGCATGCCCTCTGGTGCACTCCAAGTAAATTGCTTGGAAAGCTTCACAGGTGAGGGTACGATGTACATTCTCATCTCTAATACTAAAATGTGGTCCACTGGGCTTTGGAGAGGAGAATGGGTTAAGAGTTCCAGGCCTGGGCCTAGAACTAGATTCCATCCATTCTAGGCCTTTACATCACACTGAGATATCTTAAGACTTTCCAGAATAGAGGTTTGTACCTTCCTGAGGCATCTATGTGAGAATCTAATGGCACATACGGCTCTTCTTCCACCCTATCATCTCCTCCCCATCAAAAGTAAATGCATACACGTAAAATACTGCAAAATAGCTCCTGAGACAAAACTACGTAAACCTAAAAACGCGTTTAAGCTGACCAGATTTGTCTGAGGTTCTCCCAAGGAATTGAAAATCATTTCAGAATATATTACATTTATAAGATAAACATTTATATACATATTGCAAGAAGCACTAGACACACACTCTATGTAAGTCTACAATCTTCTTAAAAATATTTAAATGTTAAAAAATATTGAACAAAAATTAATCAAATGTGTAATATGACATACCTTTGTGGAAAAAAACGGTTTTCGATTTTTTGTAACTTACACTGATTAAAAAGAAAAAGCTTCCCTTGACTTATTTCATGTTTCCCGTCAGCTATTGCCCAATTTCTCAGGTCCCCTTCTTTTTTTTTTTTTTTTTAAGATTTTATTTATTTGCGAGAGAGAGAATGAGAGACAGAGAGCATGAGAGGGGGTAGGGTCAGAGGGAGACGCAGACTCCCCGCTGAGCAGGGAGCCCGATGTTGGACTCAATCCCGGGACTCCAGGATCATGACCCGAGCCGAAGGCAGTCGCTTAACCGACTGATCCACCCAGGCGCCCTCAGGTCCCCTTCTTAGGAAAACTTTTCTAAAGAGAAGTCTATGCCTGCAACCTCCAATTTCTTTTCTACATTCTCTCAGATGACACCGATGAGGCACCCGTCCTTCCCGTAAAACCACCACCAACCTCCACGTGTACAAGTGTCACAGTTACTCTCCTCAACTCATCTTGATCACTTTGCAAGTATCTTGCACAACAGACCCTCTTTTTAAAATATTTATCTTGGCTTTTCACTCTTCTTGTTTTCCTGCTCCCTCCCTGGCTATTTTCTTCTTCTTTTCCTTTGCAGTCTTTAGGCCCTGGACCCACTTATTTCCTTAAAAATTTGCATCCCAGGGCGCCTGGGTGGCTCAGTCGTTAAGCGTCTGCCTTCGGCTCAGGTCATGATCCCAGGGTTCTGGGATCGAGCCCTGCATTGGGCTCCCTGCTCCGCGGGAAGCCTGCTTCTCCCTCTCCACTCCCCCTGCTTGTGTTCCCTCTCTCGCTATGTCTCTGTCAAATAAATAAATAAGATTTAAAAAAAAAAAAAATTTGCATCCCATGTCTAAGAAGTTTTTATACAGCCTTAAAGCCAGACCCCTATATCCACCTGTGAATCCGATGCTTATGCTTGATGTCTAACTAATATGTTGAACCAAGTTAAAATGAACAATTCAAAGCTCTTGATCAGTCCTACATTCCCAAACTAATTTCTTCTGCAATATTCCCACACTCATAGATAACACTACCACCTACCCAGCTGTTAAAACCAAACACCTAAGAGTCATCCTTGATTCTTCCCTTCTCTTCCAGGTCAGTGAGCTCAAATAATTCCATCTCTAAAAAACAACAATGCTTTCACTTCTCCCCCATCCTTTTACAAACCCCCAAGCTTAAACTCTCCAGGTTACTTCAAGAGTTCAACTGATCTCTCTGGATCTATTCTCATCCCTATCCAATTCATTCTGTTCTCAGCAGAGAAATGTCCTTAAGATGAACACGAGACCAAGTCCTTCACTAACTTCAACCCATCCCATGCATGGCCATGACCTGCAAGGCCTCCACTGGTCTCTGCCTACCTCCTATCTATCTCCTTTCTCACTGTATTATAGTCACACTGGCCTACTACCTATTTCTCAAATATGCCAGCAGTGTTCTTATCTTGGGCATTTGTAATTATCTGTTCCCTGTTTCTAGTTTATCCTGGACACAGATCTTGCATGGCTCCTTCACATCATGTATGTCCCAGTTCAAATATTTTCTTCTCAGACATTTCTTGATCAACCAATCCAGAGCAGCCATCCCACCCTTATGTCCCTACTATCACAATACTCTTTTACTTTTTTCATAGTAGTTATATCCTGTTTACATATTTGTTTACTGAAGATGACCATCTCAGGCTGAGGACCCAAAAGATGTTACCTGTAACACTAAAATTTAGTACACTTTCTCTACCCATGAGAATGTAGGCTCCACCCTCTCACAACCCTGATCTTGCTTGTCATCAACTATCCAGGACTTAATACAGTGCATGGCAAATGATCAGGTAAGAAGCAGCTGTGAATCAATATATATAAATATGTTAATCACTCCATTACTTATAAACCAATTTAACAGTTTGAGCTATTACTTCTTACTACTGCTATCATTTTGAAGAGAAAAAAAGCATCAACATAATAAACACCGTCTCTAAATGCTATGAATCCAGTGGTATTTGCTTATTAACAATCTAGTATCAGCAGTAAAGAGTTAACATGTTTACTGTTTCTACACATATGAAAGTAAATAAATCTGATAAATAAAATCAAGTAATAATTTAAAAAATGAAATTAAGTCATTAAAATCCATTTTTAAACATTACCTCAGGAACCACTTCTTCTGAGGCAGAAAAGAAGTATGTATATACAATTAATTCTGAAGCAGCATCTATGTATTTCTCCTGTGAAGATACAAATAGAAAAGAGGTGACTTTTAAATCTTAAGATCAGAATTCATCCTCATTACACAGTCAGAGCAGGGAGCATCATCCCCAGCAGTATCATCCCAATTTGAAGCCTTCAGTGTTTTTACGTGAAAAGGTGATGGAATATAAGCAGCAAATGAAATGCATTGTTTCTAAAGCAAAAAGACCACCATAACCCAATGCTTCCATACTCCTCTAAATAAAGTTAAGTATAATATAAGCTTGATTCATATTTATTAATTTAATAATTACAGGAGAGATCTGTGCATATATGCACACATATAACGTGCACACGCACACACACACACATCTTCAAAAAGTTTACATTCAAACTGCACTCTGCAGTCTCAAAGGGACAAAAATGCTAAAAAGTAACACAAAATTTGAATAACCAGGGCAAGCAACATCTTTTTATTCATTTCTGTTTCATGAAGGCAAACACAATAGAGGGCATATAAGAAAGTGTTTTCATTAGAAAAATACTTAGCTTGAACTAAAATATTTCCAGTAAGAGTGAAATAATTTTGAGTTTTGGGTCAAAGTTTTGGCTCTCCTGAAAATTAAATTACAATACATCTGTATTTGTGAATTTAAAAAATAAAATCGTTTGATACCTTCAAAGGCGACTCTCCACCTACGTAAACAAAAAACACACGATGTCTCTTTTGCATATGTTCAAACATTTGCTGACTTGGAAGTGGCCGAATTAGAGCCCTGTTTGAAAACAAAACAAACATAAAACAAACTTGCATTGGAACTAAAGACAGTACATAATTTATGTCTAAAGTTACAAAGTTTTAATGTGGTATTAACTGCATTTTAGGTAATCACCCAATCTACGTAAATCTAATAAAACTTTAGCCCATGACCACTATTGTACTCACATAATGAAAACAAAGTACCCACAATTTAATCTATCAATTTAAAAAATAAGTTTAAAATACATCCCTTTAGAGAGTACCATCTTAGCCAATATTTTGATAGGCAAGAACAGAACTATAATCCAGTTAGTCCTCAGCTATAAACAAAAGGATCCACATGAGAATTAGTTTTTCCCTTCCTAAGATCATTCACACCAACACACTGTGAAAATCCTATCCCAGGAAATTATAATACTATGCTAAGATTTATGTCCATTTAAATGCTAGTTTTAAAATACCCTATAGAGGTTAAAATCTAAATGTTTCATAAGTATGTTATTCTTTTCAGAAAAAATACAATGGAAAGCGGTAGTCATAATAGTACCTAAGAACCTCATAAAAAGAAAACAAAACTCTACAAAGACTTTTACTATGCAAGCATATTTCAAAGCCAAATACACTGAGAAATAAATTACAACAAAGGTTATTATAAAACATATCACTTGCAAAATGTTACTAAAAGCTAAAAAAGAGACATGGTTTATGCTATCAGATTTTTAATCCACTAAATTTGCAAAAAGAATAAATACAGAGTTAGCAAAGGCAAACATATTTTCAAAAGGCACGATTCCTTAGATGCATTGCATCACTCCGCTCTAGCCTCTGTTTTCATAGTTCAGTAATTAACCGCTAAGTGATGCAACCCCAGAACTGAGTCATGAAATTTCATTTGCAATAGAGTCACCTTTAGTTACATCAGGAGAAGTCCCTCTTAAGCTTAAAGTAAAACTCTAAAAAATTGCCAAAACATGAAGACCATCTAATCACAGGGAATGAAGTACATCCCACTAGCAATCCCCTCATATAATATAAACTTAACTCACAATTTATTCAGAAAGCAAATAAAGAAAATGAAATACGCAATTGATGAGAAAATACAGTAAAAATTGTATTAATAAGCTTTGCAAACTTGAATAAAGATCATTCCTAATTCTGCCTTTTCTCAAATAATTCAAGCCATACAGTGCCATGCCACTCAACAAATCCATTGCGATATTTCAATTTACTTTAAAGCTATTTAAAGCTATCAGTGTATCCTGTCAAACTCACAAGAAAGTGCTTATACTTTCAAAGTCAATATAGGTTAACCTACCTTGATAAATGTTCTCTTTAATAAGTTCCACATAATTGCACTGAATAATTATAAGCACCAACTTTCTTTAAACCCCAGCAAGATAGATGTAGATTAAAAAACGAAATCACCACATTCAAACCAACAGGAAAGGTTTATGGAAGAAATTGTTTCCTTAGCAGTAAAATCTCAGCGATCTGTAACTCAAATAAGTATCTGGGTTCTAGTTATGTCACATCCTAAGCAATGTGTAGTAATACCCACAGCTGGCATAAAGCAGCATGTGACAGATCAAGGAAAGTATTTCAGCTGTATCTAAAAAGAATTTTCCAGTATCACAGGCCAGGGATTAAAGCCCAAGTCTATTCAGAACAATAATATTGTGGGGTCTCTTTTAAAAACTCTGAAATTAAGTAACAGGAAAAATAAGTTGACATAAATGAAGCAGTATAAAAGCAAATTTATAGTAAAATAAAACTACAGTTCACAAGGTTATTAGAAGTAATCAAATTCTGAAAATGCATTAAAAAATCCACTGGCAGGGGCGCCCGGGTAGCTTAGTGGGTTAAGCATCTGCCTTTAGCTCAGGTCATGATCCTGGGGTCCTGGGATTGAACCCCACATTGGGCTGCCTGCTCAGCGGAGAGTTTGCTTCTCCCTCTCCCTCTGCTGCTCCCCCTGCTTGTGCTCTCTCTCTGTCTGTCAAATAAATAAATAAAATCTTTAAAAAAATAAAAAATAAAAAAATCCACTGGGGAAATTTTTTTTTCTACAAATGAAATGAATTTAATATGAGGTTAACAAATATAATAGAAGTCACAGTTCCTTTTGTTTCTTTAAAGTATCTCTTTGCAAAAAAAAATAAATAAATAAAGTATCTCTTTGCATATGATACATACGCCTACCTTTTGTCATAAATGAACACAGATTTTATTTAGGGCAAGTCCCTAAAAAAATGTGGGTTCAATATGGTCTATTAAAATACATTTAGCTTTATCTTTATTTATTTTTTTTTAGAGAGAGAGTGTGCATGCACAGTGGGGAGGAGCGGAGGGAGGGAGAGAGAATCTTAAACAGGCTCCACGCTCAGCATGGAGCCCAACGTGGCGCTTGATTTCACCACCCAAAGATCATGACCTGAGCCAAAATCAAGAGTCGGACGCTTAACCGACTGTGCCTCCCAGGTGCCCCAAAATTGCATTTAATTTTAAAGTATTAGTATCTTTTTAAAAAAAAATTATTTAAATTCAATTAAGATAACATATAGTATATTATTAGTTTCGGGAGTAGAATTCAGTGATTCATCAGTTGCATATAACACCCAAAGCTCATTACATCACATGCCCTCCTTAATGCCCATCACCCAGTTACCCCATCCCCCACCCACCTTCCCTCCAGCAATCCTCAGTTTGTTTCCCAAAGTTAAGAGTCTCTTATGGTTTGCCTCCCTCTCTGTTTTTATCTTACTTTTTTTCTTCCCTTCTGTTTTATTTCTTAAATTCCACGTATGAGTGAAAATGGTATTTGTCTTTCTCTGACTGACTTATTTCACTTAACATAATATTCTCTAGTTCCATCCATGTGGTTCCAAATGGCAAGATTCCATTCTTTTTAATGGCTGACTAACATTCGATTGTGTGTATATATATATATATATACCACCTCTTCTTTACCCATTCATCTGTTGATGGACATCTGGGCTCTTTCCATATTTTGGCTACTGTGGACATTGCTACTATAAAATATTAGTAATTATATAGTAAAAGCCTTTCCCAATAAAAACTTACCCAGACACTCTGTGAGCAAACTCAATAATATCATCTTTAGTTCGTGGTCCTCTGTAATTATATGCCAAGTCCCCCTTTAATCTTAAAAGGAAAAAAAAAAGGATAGAAGCTTAGATTATTTCAACTGTTTTAATAGTTAATGCTAATCAGTATTGTTATATAAAATTATAGTATATAAAATAGTAAATGCAGAGTTGTTTCACAAGTAGCATAACCATGTGAAATACAGTAGGCGACTGGCTACAGGGACCAACAACTCAAAATATAAAGAAAAAGGCTGTATTTTATTAAAATTACATGAAAATAGTTTACTTTGTATCTAATAGTTGCATTGTGTCTATGCTTCTGAAAAGTGCATAATCTGCACATTCATGGCCAAGAGCTTATCAAAGCATAATTCTCACTATCTTCTCTAGTTTAAAAAATGAGAGGGAATTCATAGTATTTTGGTAGAGGGAAAACAAATTTTAAGCAACACAACATCATAGGAACTTGCAAGATGCTCCAAGATTATAGAGTAGAACAAGGCATAAAACACCTATTCTATAAAATTAAGATAATTTTCCAAAAGCCTGTCAATGATGTATCCAACTGAGATTTATTTTTATTTATTTATTTATTTTTTAATCCAACTGAGATTTAAAAAAAAAATGTGAAAGAACAATAGAACATCTAAAATCAAACAAAAAAGAACAGAAAGGATAATTTACTTAACACAAGTAAAAGAGGCTTAACAAGATTTTTTAAAAGTAGGGGAAGGAGGGACGTCAACACAAACCCCAAGAGATAAAGAATTAAAATTAGTCAAATTTTGAAATTTGAGATTTTAAAACACTGAAATAAAACTTAATTATAAAAATAAGTTTCAAAATAATTCCTCAACTCGCACATTATCAAAATAAGGATGAAACTCAAGAGAAAATTCAATAAAATTATGATTATGAAATAAATCCTTTAGAATGAGCACACCATTTCTCCCACCTTACATACACTTTATATTAGACTTTGCCAACACTTACAGATTAGAATTAAATCCATCAATTTGATTCTCTTTGTTTCTTTCCTCTCTAATGAAATAAGTCTATTTCAGTTATAGAAAAGTAAAATTCGTTAGGAGACAGGATTCAGATGATACAGCAGGATACACTCTTGAGCTCAAGGGTAAAAAACCTTTCATACTTTACAGCTGTACATCTGGTCCAGCAGGATGCCTGCAAGGCAGTGAGCACTCAGAGCGCATTTAGTGAATTAGCCGTAAACAACACACTCACTTAAATACCAAGAAAAGCAGGAAGATGCAGTCCCTCTCCTTTGATCACATACTGCACCTAGAAAGAACTGCTGAACCCAAATCTGCAATCCTCCAAGGATGCTACTAGAAATTAATGTAATAAAACGTAAGTAGAGTGAACTAATAAAAATACACATATAAACATACAACACTCAACTTACAGCTTAATTGTTGGATAACCTCGAACTCCAAACTCTGAAGCAATGCCTTGATAAGAAAAAGAATAAATAATTCTAAATTTTTTTTAAAAATGAGAATCTAGGTAGTAAATGAGCCTTTTACTTAAAAAAATATATATATTTATACAAACCCATAAAGATGTGTTGTTTTCAAGTCTTAAAAAAGAATATAAATTCACATACAAAAAAGAAAAAACATGACATTCCCATACAAAACAATTACTTAATAATCCAACCTATGGCCACACAAAACACTATGACTAAGAAATAAATGCCACAAGAATAGTTAAAATTTTATCCCTGAAGTACTTATTTTAAGATATTCTTGTTAAAAAAAAAAAAAAAATATATATATATATATATATATATATTAAAGTCTCACTTGTAATTTGATTTCATTTTCCAGGACAAATATTGTTTTTCTAGGTCTCATTGGTTCCTTGCAAAAATAAGTAAAAATAAATAAATAAATAAAAAACAACAACATAAAAAGCAAAGCCCATCCTTTCCTTTAGTGTTTTCTGAGTCTTAAAAGAACTGCATTCTATTTTAATTTTAAAAAGATAAATTGTATTTGCAAAATTACTTAATTTCTGCAGTCAATACATGATGTAAAAGCAACTTTATCTACTTGTTTTAGAAGTTTCTGCTTTTGTAATAACCCAGAAAAATTCTAGTTATTTTCAAAGATTATTCTGAAGTCCTCATGTTAATTAAAATGAGATACAGTTGCTACAATGGCATCTTTTTTGAGGGAAAGAAGAAACAAAAACAATCAAATAGAGAATGAGGACTTTAAGAGGTACAGAAATCACTACTGCAAATATACCTTCCTACTTTACAAATTCAAGGCAACTAGAACAGCAAAGAAATGAAACCATCTCAGTTAAGAGACAATATACAATATATTTACACATATACCAGTTTAAGTAAACTATAATGTATTTGTTCTTACGATCTCTCCCTTTGTTAATTTTATTTATTTCGAGGACATTTTACCATAGTTGGGTATAAGGACACTACTCTACATGAGTTCTGGTTTACCAATCACTTTAGTAATCATTACTCTGGTTTCTTAGCACCGCCCACTACACAAGAATGATGACAAAGTGAATTTGTGGCAAAATTAATAGTCAAAATCTCTTAGCCTTCCTTCGTCATCAATAGAGTTTCTCCCTTAAACGTATAGAGAAAGGTGACTGGAAGGTTCTGGACACTGATCAACACTGGTTTTTATTAGAAGCAACACAAACAGTAGAGGTAACAAAAATAACTCAGGTTCTAAAGATAAAGGTCCTGCCTCTGAATAGCTATGTGAACTTAAACCTATTATATAATTTATTTGTGCCCATCTGTAATGTAGGATTTAATTCTGTCCAACAGACTCTAATTGCACACTGTGGTTATTGAGATTGACTTCTGAGTAAAAATATAAAAATGATCTGGGGGGATTATGTGAGTAAAAGATGTTCTTAATGCCCCCTTCCCAAATTAAGGAGGCAGGAAAACATCAGCCCTTAATTACCTTCAACTAAGACTAATATAATTGACGGGGGGAGGGGGGAGGCATATCTATCAGTTCTTTAATTTATTGTAAAGTTTTTTTTATAAACAAATCAAATAAAGAAAATATGCAATCAATGAGAAAATACAGTGGTGGTTCTCAAAACAGGTTTCAGAGAAAAAAATCCCAGCTCCACATTTAACGCCACAGGATATCTCTAAGATGGAGATATATAATACCACCCACTCTATTATACCTTGACCCCTTGAGCATTAAACTTCATTTTTGATAGAATTTCAACTGGTGGTGACTCCTAAAACCTTACACTTAGGTTTCCCTAGGAAAACAGTTATACACACACACACACAAACATATATATAAAGCACACAAGCAAAGCATGGGTTATAGACTTAAAATGATGTAGGTTAGAATTCCAACTTCTCATTTATTATCTAGGCAGCTCTTTCCCTTCTGAGGACAGCACTCATTTTCTTCAGCTTATGGGTAGGATTTTAAAATGAGAAAACATGTGGAAAAGAATCTGAGAAAGAGCCTGGCACACAGAGATCCTCAAATGCTAGGTCCAATTCCTTTCTATTTCTGATCCTGATCTCACTGTTAAGTAGTTACCTGCAGACACATCAGTGTATGTATAGTAAGAACTATCACATGTAAAATATTTCATAGCTGACTTTAACAGACCTTCAACTATACCTCCAGACAATTCTGTGAGCAGGAGAAGGATACTATTACTACTTTTCAGGTAAAGAAACTGATATTTAGAAAGACTTGGTAACTTGTTTGAATGCAAGCACTGATAAGGTAGCAGGACTATGAATGAAGCTTAAGTCTGACTTTAACTTTTAGTTCTTTATTTTTTCATATTAGAAAACAATGGTTTGCATAGAAACCTGAGATCAATTCCTTCACAAATTCAAGAATCCATTTGTAACATGAAATTTTGTAATTTTAAATGCTCATAAAATGAGGCCCTTATTTCCTGTTTTCTCCTTGAAATGATAACAACTTGATGGTACAGCTAGGCTTGGATGTGAATCACGTGATCTCAGACTCTGGTCCTAATTCTACCTCTAACTTTGGTGTTTGAACTTCCTCAGTCATTTCACTGCTAACTACTTGCTGTTTCTTCATCTGCACGATGGGCAGGGGGAAGGAGGAGGAGCTGTAATTAATGTGAAGTCCTTTTCAGCTCAAAATACTATTTTTCTTAGTATTTACTGAGTGTTACTATGTGTCTAACAGGAAGAGGATATAAAATACAGTAGTTGTTCTCAACTGGGGTAGATTGTGCCCTCCAGGAGACACTGGGCAATGTCTAGAGACATTTTTGGTTGCCATAACTTTGGGGGACAGTGGGATGGGCAGAAGGTTGTTACTGGTATCTAGTGGGTGGAGATCAGGGATGTTGCTAAATATCCTACAATGCACAGCAACCCTTCCCCCCAAACAAAGGATTATTTGGCCCAAAATATCCTTAGTACCAAGACTGAGCAATGCTGAAATGTAATCACTGACCAAAAAGAGCTTATAATTTAGAAAGAAAGATAAAACTAATCTGCCAATATAATCTGTGAGCAAGAAATTAGAATGTTATTGGCCAAATGTCATTCCAAGTTTACACATCAACGAGAAGTAAATTATGACCTTTAACATAGAGTAAGTATCACACTTATGTTGAGGAATAAACAGGATTTCAGTGGTTTCAAAATAGAAATCAGTACACCATTACAGGTAGCATCATAACATATTTTACAAATGAGAAACAATTCTGGTACTTGATTTTGGAAGGGATTATGTACAGAAAGAGAGGCTAAAATATCTACATTTATACAGTTTTTTTTTATGCTGATTACAGCATTATCAGTTAAAACCATGCATCAAGAAAATTTTGATACAATTCCAAACACACAGGATAATTCATGAGAGTTCAAATTTCTCTGGTTCAAGAATTCTGTACACAGAGATGTGTTGGACTGAGTGTGATGGCATGCACTTCCAATCTCTGCACTTACACGACTGAGAAGCTACCCTCAAATACTCAAGAGATTTTTTATACTTGATCACTGAATAATCCTATCCCACCTCAAGCCCAATCGTATAAATAACACTTTATTCTATGGTTCTCCAACTTAGACGTGCAGCAGAATTACCTGAAATCCACATTAAAAATACAGATTCTCATGACCCAGTCTCAAAGACTTTCATTGGGTAGGGCTGATGTTGGTCTTCAGAGTCTAAATTTACATTGAACAGCCCAGGTAATCCTAACGCAGGTGGTCTGCAGACTAAATGCTGAGATACACTGATGCTGCAAATGCCTGAAAAGGGACCTATGGAGATGGATGAAATACATAGGAAACAGCCAAGCCTTCAGTATTTACAGTTAGACATAGAATAATGTTGACAGCTAGTTTGAGAAAAGAATTCAATTTCTTTACCTTTTTCTACTAAAACTCCTGTAATGGAGCTGCCTTGAGGTATTTAAAAAACTTTAAGAATTATATGCCCAAAATTTATTTGTACAATCTCCAGACAGTAGTTTTTAAATACGCCTTTTTTAAAAAAAAATAGTAGGAAGGTAATATTTTCTCCATAAGCACATAAAACATCTCCCTGATTCTACAGTAAAGTAGAAAATGCATCCGTCGCTGACATCAAACACTAAGTAACGTAACAATTTACTTATGTTTTTACTGTATGTCTCTCCCCTCTAGAACACAATCTCCATGAGAGCAGAAATTATTGTCTGTTTTGGTCACTGATGCATCATGATGCCTAGAATGTGCCTGGTACATTCTGGCGTATAGTTAAGGGCTCATGAGATACCCGCTGAATGAATACTGACTCTACAACTTTTTGACAAAAGAATGATTTTTCAATAGGCTATGTTTGTATGATGCAAATAGTCACAAGGATTTACAAGCAAACATTACATGTAGCTTGGGAAAGGGGGTGGAGGGTTTAGCAGCGCACATCCAAGGAGTAAAGGACATAAAGTATAGGAAGCACCCATCACAGCACTTGGCAGAGGATCATCCTCATACACCAGCTCCCCTATCCCTTTTCCCGAAGCTAGATGGTTTGCTTGAGATAATGTGCTCTGCATGCTCTATAGAGGCTTCTTCCTATTAATTCAACATAATACATAACACGATGCTAAATGAACAATAAATCTATAACAGTCACAGATCAGAGGCAAAAATTTAAACCTCTTAATGGATTATGAGTAACGGGATGAAAAGGAGTCCCATCGTAAAGTACCTAAAAAGCTACAAACCATATATGAAGTCTTAACACCTATAAGAACATTGCATTTTAATCACAACATTTAAAGCATTTTCTTTTCTAAGCTACTCAGAAGGAAGTCTTAGCTATTTTTCCCCTAAACATAGTGTCACTTAACAGTGACATACACAGGCACTGAGTACATACAGAACAGTAAGCTAATGAAGTAGATACCATAAAAAGAACTGACTTAACGCAAACAGTTATTATCACTGTGGCATCACATGAGTAGCTTACCATTAAAGTTTTTGCTGGAGTTGTAGGTACTATTTTTTTTTTTACTGATTATTTATCTTTATATACCCACATTCCTTTATACATTATTTTACTTTATGACTCCATTAAATGACTCAAATGATCACAAGAATTTGCTATGTTTGAGACTTTATTCTACCTGTTGGTTTATTCATATTTCTCCTTCTATTGGGCCAAGCATTTCCTGGACAAGAAGGATTTGTTCTGGTCTTCCTTTAATCTCCAGAGACTAATAATACGCTAGTTAGTAAACACACTGAGGTGAATACAATTGACAATGTGAATGACCCAGGTACACGCAGGTCTAATCAACACACAATTGACACAAGATTTCCTAGACACGAGAGCTTACTTTCAGGAGCAACAGTTGAAAGCAATAATTTCTCAAACGTTGTTAAAAGCTTATTTCAAGAAATCAATCTCTGTCTACAGTAATTCCTGCCATTGCTCTGGTCTCCTCTCAAAGTTTTAACAACTTATTTGTTTGACTGTAATTCCAGCCTCACAGGTAACTGCTCTCTAGTTCCCTGTTCCCAAACATGAATAAGCCAAGTACCATAAATTCACAGCAGCTGCTAACATGGAAACACACAGAAAATTAATTACTCTTTTCCATATAACCTGGAGTAGTGTAGTTCAGTAATTATGCTAAAAATCTTATACTATTACTTTTGATTGTTT
Source organism: Phoca vitulina (assembly GCF_004348235.1). Lineage (NCBI taxonomy): Eukaryota > Metazoa > Chordata > Mammalia > Carnivora > Phocidae > Phoca > Phoca vitulina. Next base: position 8,857,238 of record NW_022589730.1, on the reverse strand, counting down.
TTCTTTATACTACAGAGCCAGTCTATCACGGCTGTGATTTCATCCTTGAAGATGTCTGTAAGGATTACTATGTCCTCTTCACTCCACTGTCATTACCAAGTCTGGGCTTTCAGCATCCTACACCAAGATGCATACAAAAACTGACCTACATGATTTTCTTGTCTCTAATTGCTTTTCTTTTGCATCGTACATGTTGCTGCCAAAAACATTTTTATCAAGTCAACTGCTTCTCAAAAATGTCCATTACTTCTCAATTGACAACTGATAAAATATAAAACACCATGACGTGACAGACCTCTAAAATCTGGTCTTATACTTCATCTTATGTGCGCTAGCCACTGTGCAAGGGATTTTGAATATGAAATGTTAATACAATCCTCACAACCTTCAGGATTATTACTCTCCCACTTACAGACATAGAAACTAAAATTGAGAGGTTAAGGCCTTTCTCAAAGCCCCAGAAGTAGGCACATGGGAAATCTGGGATTAAAACATAGGTCTATCCTGGGACACCTGGATGGCTCAGTCCATTAAACATCTGCCTTTGGCTCAGGTCATGATCCCAGCGTCCTGGGATCGAGCCCCGTGTCAGGCTCCTTGCTTAGCAGGGAGCCTGCTTCTCCCTCTCCCACTCCCCCTGCTTGTGTGCATGCTCTAACATATAAATAAATAAAATCTTTAAAAAACAAAAACAAAATAAAAACAAACAAAAAAAAACCCCTAGGCCTGTCCTTTTCCAAAGCTGTATCCTGAGTATAATCCTGATTTCCTAAAAAGAAATGTATATTACACAATTCCACTTTCTTCATTGATTAAAGGAAAAGGGAACCTACATGTATTGAATACTATAAGGGACTTGACATGTGCTACATCATTCAAATCTCAAAAAAACCAACGAAAGCCACATGACAAAATAAGACATGTTAAGAAACTTTCCCCATTTTACATGGCAAAAGTAGCAGGCAGAAGCAGGATTTGAAATCAGGTCTGCTTTCTGAAGCCATGCTCTTTCCAAATTTCTATGATACTTCATACTTCTCTAAACTTAAATTCTTCTTTTCTCAAATCCTTTAAGATAGGCATTGGTAAACTTTCCTGGAAAAGGTCAGGTAACATATATCTTAGGCACTGTGGGGAAAACAGTCTCTGTTGAAACTCCTCAACTCCTCCAGTGGAACATGAAAAAGGCACAGACAACAGTAAACAAATGAGTGAGAATGTGCGCGGGTGTATCTCCACTTACAAAAATGGGCAGTGGCCAGATTCTGTCCACAGGCTTTGGTTTGCCAACCTCTGCTTCAGGACATCCTATTCTCATTTTCAACTCTAAGGTTTTGCTGTAATATTCTCTCCAATGTGAATACTTTCCTGGTCCTCCCGTGTATCTTTTCTATCTTAACTCATCTTGTAGGTCTGCATCTCCTTCTCTACCACATCATCTCTGGCTACTCAGACAACAACTCTCATTCTGAATTCACACAGCAGCATCAACTGTTTGACACTCAAATTTCTGTAGTTGCCTCAGGTAAACACCGTATCTCCCAAGGGGGCTCAAAGTAGGAACAATGGCTTATGCATACATGTTAGGCAGAAGATTAACATACACTGCATATTACGCATTTGATGGCTAAATCACTTAACGCATAAAGTATACAATCTTTAATTATTAAGATAACCTTAATTTACCTGAACAAAAAATAAGTATTTCTTCCTCCTACCTTGAATACTGCTTCACGTTAAGTAAACCATTTTCACTATGAGAACAGTAAAATAATAAACTGAGTAAATGCTTACTGGAATAGGAGGTAGCGTCCATCTTTCCAACTTTAACTGGAGAACCAATACTTTTCATCTCAAGACCAACTTCATTCCAAATCGGTTCCAGTTTTTTACAATGGCCACACCATGGTGCATAAAACTTGTTGGGGGAAAAAGAAAAGACAACCACTAAAATATTGTGCTATTGTGTATATCAATCTTAATTTTTTTTTTTTTATTCAATCTTAATTTTTAAAAACTCTCTTTGACTAAGTGATCTGATGAGTTCATTTCAGATGAAAAGTCTAAATATAATTTCTGAAGTAGTTACATAATAAAAGGCAAAACACACACACCACAAATCTAATTAGTTTAACTCCTAGCATATACCTCAACACTGATATTACCTTAAGTTCATTTAAAATGACTACTTATTCCTATTTAAAACAGATAATTTACAATAAAAACAGCTTTGCTTCAAAGTCAGTCTATGTCATATATAAAATGAATACACATACATCACACACACACACCTCTTAAGCGTTCATGATGAACATCAGTCTATTTCTATTACGAAAACCCCAACACAGTAGGTACCTTTGCTCCTTTAAGCATAACTGCTGGTAGGGAAGGGGGGTCACTAAGATGACTGGTTTGGCATAGGGACAAGTCAGGTTGATTAAACTAAAACCACAGTTCCTTTTTCTTCAGGATCACCAGAGGGATGAGGTGGAAATAGGTTCCTCTAGTAAAATGGTGTAACAAACTGCTTGTTGTACTTTCATGACATAAGATTTATCTATTTTTTTAACATTACATTATGGAAATATTCAAACACGCACAAAAGGAGAGAGGAAGAATTAAACAATGGACTCTCATGCTCCATCGCTTGGCTTCAGCAACTGTCAACTCTGCTATTCTCATTCCATCTCTTTTGCTGCCACTCTACAACATTTTTACTGAGACAAGGTAAAAGGAATCCCAAACAACATGAGGTTTAAATACATTCTAAACTTGAAAGTGAAAAAAGGAAGTAAGATGAAAATCTGATTTTGTTCCCCATTAAGATGAATATAAGATTTTTACTGTCAAGTGATAATAACACAAATAATTTCTTGCAAAACAGGAAAAAAGAAGAGTGAATTTTGTAGTAAAATCATACCACAATCGCCCTCAGACATAATCCATATGTCGACCTCTTCAGAATTTCAGCAAAAACAGGTTTCCCTGCCAGGAACCTTAAGGCTCTGAGGTTCATTTTAATATAATAACCTACATAACACTATGTGACAAAAATGGAATAATATAGAGAAACACTAACCATGTATTACCATATATGTGTGGAGGAGAATAGAAAATAATTCTTAAAATGGCAGGGGTAGTTAATTAGTACAAAAATTTACATACTCACATCTACAAGCCAAATGTCATCTTTCCGATTGTCTTTAAACCTAAAAAACAAACATGAGAAAACAAATCTCTGATTGTATGTTTGTTTCTACTTTACAATATGTGGGGCTGATAAACTGATAAATACTGGAGCATGGAACAAATTCAACAAGTTTTTATGTAAAATTTTTACTAAGTGACCTCTAAATCTTATCCATTAAACATCTTTTAAAAGGTAGAGAACTGATAATCAGAAGTACAAAATAAAAAAAATAAAAAAAAAAATGGGGCGCCTGGGTGGCTCAGGTCCTGATCCCAGGGTGCTGGGATTGAGTCCCGCATCAGGCTCCCTGCTCGGCCGGGGAGTCTTACTTCTCCCTCTCCCTCTGCAGCTCCCCCTGCAGCTCCCCCTGCTCATGCTCTCTCTCTCTCTCTCTCTGAAATAAATAAAATCTTTAAAAAAATTAAATAAAAAAAATTAAGTGGGACTTGGTAGAAACACAGATAGAGGCCTCAGCTCCCGGCCCCTCTATTCCATTTACTCCTGTGCATTACAGTTAGCATAGCTAAACTGAGACTGCTATCCTTAAAAAGGTTGCTTCCAAGACTGGCCCTTGGTTGGTATCCGGGAACTTGAATTTCAGGAGGGTTTCCACCTTTTCCTAATAAGATAGCTCACTGTTCCAACACTGTGCAAACAACGTGGTTTTATGATGAACATCTGCTTTCCTTCCAGGATCTGAAATTTTGGTATAGACTAGGCAGGAAGGTCCTTACATGACCATCCCCCAATAAGAATCCCTAAGCACTGAGTCTCTAATGAGCTTCCTTGGTAGAGAACATTTCAAACATGTGGTCCCAACTCCTGATGGAGGAATTAAGCACATCCTATGTGACTCTAGTAGGAGAGGACTCTTGGAACTTGTTCCTGGTTTCCTCTGGAATTTACCCACATTGGCTTTTCCCTTTGTTGGTTTTGCCGTGTGCCCCTTCACTGCAATAAATCATAACTGTGACTTCCACAATAGGCTGAGTCCTCTGAGTGCTCCTCGTCAATAACCAAGCCTGGGAGTGCTTTTGGGGACCCCCTGACACAAGAGCCTACGGTCAAAGAATTTTCCTAAAACACGGTTCTGATCATCTGATCATGTTTCTCTTATTTGACACCTTCTAGGTGCCCTTCCACCACCTACAAAAAGAAGTATAAATTGCTACATGTACTCATGTGCTGGCCCCAACTTATCCTTCCACTCAAATATAAGCATCCTATGATTCCCAATCAACTCATGGTATTTATCACAGCTAAATTCACAATGTTTATTTGACTTTCTACATTCTTTCATGTTCACATCCTATCCAGCTAAAAGCATTTCTTACTCCATGATGCCTTCCTAAATTCCTCACAGCTAGAAACAATCTCTCCACATCATCTTTGTCCTCTTTAGGATTCTTATTAATTTCCACACATTGTATTTACGTATCATCCAACCATAATTATGCTTATTTCATCTCTTAGTACCTTGCACAGTGACCTATATTTAATCTATACTGAATGAGTGACAAAAGTTCTTTATGGGGATATTTTAGTTAAGATTCTTGAATCTACAGACAAAGAGAACACATGTCCAGTATCTGAGCTCTTCAGTCCAACAGCACTCACATCTGTCCAGCTGTGACACAGTCTGTCCTGAACCATGGGCAAGGATAACACCCTTAATCGATCCCCCAGGTTGGTAAACCCAAATCTTCTGCCTTTGCTCCCCTCATGTTTAATAAAAGTTCTACTCTGCATACTGTACACCACTGTTCTTGAGGCAAAGACTCAGACTCTGCACCCAGGGGCAAATGCAGGAGGTTACGATCTCCCAGTCCTTGGTGTTTAATAGCCATTTTCATCTCCCACTGATCTCAGTCTTTGGGAAGGAGTTGGTATGGAAGTCCTTTATAGGGTCCCCCACAGGGACTATAGCGTCAGTAATTGTCAAATTGAAGGAAGGGGACAGATAACCTGGCAAAGTACCTGATTGGGGAATGGCTGCATTGAGACCCAGGCCCGAGATGTATAGTCCAGGCTGGGGTAATCCTGTTCCCTCCCATCGGTTGATTAAGCCCATACTTCAAATGTTCATTAAAATGCTCAAGTACCCCTGTGGATTAGGGGTGATATGGAGCACGGAGAGTCTGTTGTATGCCCGTGACTGGGCCAACTGATGGGTAGCTTGAGCATAAATTCCAGGACTGTTATCAGATGCAGTGTTCTCAGGGAACCTGAAAAGGAAACAAATGTGGTCTTGCAGGGCCTGGAGAGTGTGGCTGGAGTCTGTGGAATGCGTGGAAATGGCTAGGCAAAACCCAAAGAAAGTGTCAACTGGTATCACTGAGATCCACTGGAACACGGTCGATGGCAAAAGGGGCCCAGCCTGTTCTATCTGCTGAGAATGCCCTAGCCCACACACTTGAAGGAAACTGTTTGGGAGCAGTAGTTTTAGCCTTGACCAGGGTCTGACAAGTAGGACAGCTCTTTCATGCTGTTTTTGTGTCTTCTCACCACAGTGGCGGCCCGTGTCCTGCCACCCCATTAGGACGGTATCTGAATCTCCACAGGCCATACTCCTGTGGATCCAGGAGGCAACTGATTGTGCACCTGCTTGCTCTGGTGTGGAGAACAATTCAGCACAGCACTGCTGAGTCACTATGCTGTACATCTGAAACATACATAACGTTGTATGTTATAAAAACAGTTAGGAAAAAACACTTAGGAGGAGCAGATGATCTTCATCCAGATGTCTCATCTCCACAGGAGGCCCTGTTTTATATGCTACACAACCAAATGGCCAAGCCATTAGCCACAGCCCATGAGACAGTGAAAAACATAGCAGAGCTCATTTGCTGGGGCCGGAGCAATGAGCAGGAGGTGCAGGAACAGTGGGGCAGATAATCTTCCACACTGCATGAAGCTGCCCACGGTGTGAGGGCTCTTTACCATACTTGATGAAGGACAGGTCTCTTTCGGGTTGGATGGCAGCCACACCCAATTCCTACAAGTTAACCCACAGGAGCCATTAGTGACCAGGCCCATGGGTGGTCCTAGAGGTCTGTCTGGGTCCCCATTGGGCCAGAGGAGGCAATGCCTCCTTTGGTGTTATTCCTCAGGTGGAGGGGTACTCATGAGACCTTTTCATGGAGTTGCAAGACTCCAGATGGGCTCCTATGACTTCCATTTCCACTTCACTAGAGACCCAGAGCTGGCCCTATTTAGCAACGTGACGAGTTCTGCATGTGAGCCTACTGCCGCACTCATCCAAGGCCAGTAACCGCCTCTCAAAAGGAGTGGATCTTTCAGCCCATGACTGGTCTGTGCTGGCCTGCAGTGTTGTCATCCTGCCTCAGGCTCTGATCAGTGAACTGGAAGTTTGCTGACACGGGTAATTCAAATGGCAGAGGTGGACCAGTGGGGCTCAGGAGAGGGGCGGCGTGGTGGCCCGCTGGAGGGCCTTCAGGGCATCCTGTTGGTTGGGGCCCCTCTCAAGAGCAGCAGCCCTGCGGTAACCTGACGGAAGGGTGCCATCAAGATCCCCACAGGGCTGTGTGACAGCACCGGCAGCCACAGAGGCCCACAATCCCTGGGCTTCTTTTTTGTTTAATTTTTTTGGGTCAAAAAAGGTCAAAAGTTTGGTAACAATCTCCTCTGGAATGGATGTTATACTGCTTCCCAGATCAGGGCCAGGAATTAGGTCCTTGTATGTTGCCTATGTTAACAGCCCAGCCACACTGTCACTTGTGAGTCTTCATGGCGTCCAGTCCTTGCTGGGCAGTGCCCTGTCTAGGCCCTCTGGAGGTTCTCATCAACCTAACAGAAATCCAGTGCTCCCTCCAGAGGCAAGACTTTTTCCAAACCATGGCCTACCCTTTGATAGCAGACAGATGGGGAATTAAAGAGCCTTGTAGAAGGACATTAAGGGTGTGTTGGAATCCACTTCACATGAAGGAAACTGACCCTGATCAGCCGCTGGAGGGGGATGATGGAAAAGGCATCTGCAGCGTTAACGACTACAGACCAAGCCAACCTCCAGTGCCCTCCTCAGGATGTCAGGTACCACCCAGTGGCAAGGGCAGCACTTTGGTACTGAGGGACCTATAACCAACAGCCAGTCTCCTGGTACCCAAGGCCTTATGCAAAGGCCAGACGGGGCTACTGAATGGAGCAATAGCCTCACAGAGGACTTCGTCTTCCTTCAGCTCAGCAATCAGGATGGCTATTTCCTTTACTCACCAGGCAGCCAATATTGTTTACGCTTTCAAGACAATGGCACTAGGAACTAGTAACCAAGTAGGTTCACAGGCTTCCACATGTTCCACTAAAATGGCCCTAATTATAGCAATTCCCACTGGGGCTTAGGGACAAAGGTGAATGGGAGTACACAGAGACAACACATCTACACCAGTAACACATTTAGTAGTAGGGGCTTGAAAGTACTCACCCTGAGCGAAGCCTGGGTAAAAGGGTCATCACAGACTCAAAACTGGGAGGCATCTTATGTATCCTCCTCATCCCGGTAGCAGAAGTAGAGATCACACTCACTAGTGCACGGATATCCAAAGGGCCCAAGAAGTACAATTCTCCCCCACTTCCCCAATGAACTCTGACCTTGGCAGAGGATGTCCAGCCCACCCTGGGGACAGAGGGACCTCAACATAACACCTATTCAGAGTCTGGGTAGATGTTTAGGGCTCTTCCACTCATCTGGTGGGGATACTACTTGTGACAGTCAGAGGGGCTGTCATCATGCTGATCCTAGTGGGACTGCCCATCAGACCCCTCATGACTTAATATCTGGCCACGAAGAGCCTGGTGAGGAGCCTATCAATCTCCTCCTTTGAGACCCCATTATTGAATAAACAGACCCAGAGATTTTTTTTTTTTTTTTCAGAAAGGCTCACGTCTGGGTTGCCCAAGAAAGGGTATTTGGTCCCCACGCTTATGTCACTCTTTGTGCTGGTTAATCTTTGCTGTCTTAGTGGTGGCTACTTCTTCCATGTCTGGGTATTTCTCAGTTAAGACTTGGACTGTGTCACAGACTGAAGGAACTGATTAGGTGAGGAGGCTTAAAAGGGTTTGGTAATAAGCAGCAACATCAAAGAGAAACCTAGAAATCTCAGTCTGCATAACAGTTTCATTATCCACTGTTTCCTAGTCTCTCCATGTAGACCCAACGGATCACCAAGGTGGCTCACAGGACCACCACAGCCTCTGAGAGCGGGGCGGCCATTTTTCGGTGATAGGAAGCTAGTCACGGGTGGGCCAGAACTGTCAAGTTCCCACTGCACCCAGCTGAGAAAGGTGAGGGTCTTAGATGTCTGTGCCTGCTCCTATCCTCCTTCCTTCTCCTCCCCAGGCAAAAGTCACCACCGGGAGGGCATTCTAAAGGAGGAAGCCTATAGTGACACAGCCCTCAAGACACCAGGTTTAACAAGATTACCTCCATGTTAACAAGAGTTCCCTTCAGGGGCGCCTGGGTGGCTCAGACGGTTGAGCATCTGTCTTCAGCTCAGGTCATGATCCCGGGGTCCTGGGATCCAGCCCCGCTCAATGGGGAGTCTGCTTCTCCCTCTGCCCCTGCCCCTCCCCCTGCTCATGCTCACTCCTGTGCACTCTCTGTCTTTCTCATGAATGAATAAAATCTTAAAAAAAACAAAAAGCAAAAAACCACAATGGTTCCCTTCAGAATCTGTTGTCATTCCCCAATGTCCATTAGCACAGCTAGGGAAGTGCCCCCTGGGATCCTCAGGATTTCTATTTCTACTCTTCCAGAACAGCACTGTGCTCACATGACCACCCTACTACTGTACCAGTTTTGTTGTGTAGAGGCAGTTAATTAGGACAACAAGCCAAACTGAAAGTAATAACCAAGTCTTTATTCACTTACTGTGACAACATAAGCCAACAGGCAAAAAATAAAAAAAAAAAAAAAGGGTGCCAGCTCCTCAATGTTCCATTTTTCCGAGTGGAACAGTACCAGGCGAGGGTCAGGTGGATGCAACATAGACAAAAGAATTCACCTCACTACAGAGGAGCATCCAAGAGCTTCTGCCTCTTTATGAACCCATGGGCAGGAGAAGGAAAGAGGGAAAGGGACAGGAGCAGAAAAGTACTGAGTCCAAGCCAAGAAAAGTGCCTCCGCCAACCCGCTAGATAAGGAGGTCTCAGTAGAGATGCCTAGAAGTGCCCCAGGTGAGGCCCCCAATAAGGAGGCCTCCAAGAGAGGCAACTTGCACATGCTAGATATGCATGTGAGCCTGGCTAGCCTAGGGGCCTTAGTCTATGATTACAACTCCCTCCAGAGACTGCAATGCACTGTGCACCAAGTCTAGTGTGGGGAGAGCAGCTTCACCGCCCAAAGCCTGCCAGGAAGCCTTGTAATTGCCTGTGGTCAGGCCTGAAAGATCACACGTAGGATTCTGGTCTGTCTGGAGCTGGACTCACCTACTTACCTACTATAAGCAAGGCTTTGTGATTAACGCTATGGTACTATAAAAACAAATATACAGTATGGTTACTAAAGTCCAGCACCTGCTCAATCATGATATACGCAGAAAAGCTAACAAATATGATGAAAAATGACAAAACAGAATATGGAACTCTTAGTAAACTCTGTTGAGTTCAACCCCATTTTGTACATATATATTGCACTCAGGACAACTTCTGAAACAAAATTAGTGCCATATAAACACTGCTCATTACGGTCTCTATTATTAAAATAGATTCATTGAAACATTTAGATAACACCAGAGTTTAAAGAAGTGAAGATGTCATTTAAAATACACATATACTTACGATTCATCTAAATCTTCTACAAATCCTTTACAGAAAGCCATATCAAGTAAAAAAACTGGAAAAAAAGGAAAAAAGGACAAAATGTTTACAGTAAATGCTGACTTTACTGTTTCATACTACATGCTTGGTCATCTATAAAATGTTTTTGATGTTTTACAACCTACCATAAAATCCATCACTGATCCATTCCAAGGCACAAACAATTCATAAGCATATGTAGTTCATCCCTTTACTAAATGTTCACTCTGCAGGCACCTATACGACCACCGGCAAGGTTCATGTAGGCTAGTGATTCGGAAACACACAGGTTCTCTTTCAACATGTTCTTACTCTCGTCATTTTTTTTCCTTTTTGCCATCCCATCTTTTTTCTTTTTTAACATAGAAATCGTTCTATATTTCTCCAGTAGTAATTATCTCCTCCTCTGTATAAACTCCAACTGCCATTCAAAATACTGTTTTGTTTTTGTTTTTGTTTTTTTTTTCCAACTTAATAGGTAGAAACACAACTGAGCTACATCTCTAACACTAACAGTTCTCACAGCCGGGCACGTAGGGGGAACCAAGGGGCGCTGAGGAAGTGAACACCACAGGGAGGGCCAGGGCAAGCGATGCTGGCAAGAGGAGGCTGAGAAAGGCGGCCACCTACTCTGATCACTTTTCACACTTCACAATCCGTCGACCTGATCATGACCTGTCCTCGGCCATACCCCCGGGTGGGTAAAAATTCTGCGGACGTGACAAGAGTCGGAACCTAAAGCCAAAGCAAGGTTTGGCCACAAGCTGGGGCGGTGGAGCCTTCACCCTTTCAGTGGAGTCAGCGCTACTGAAACTTCCTGCCACACCAAGCACAGAACCAAATGGAAGACAGGCGCATCTTTTTCTGGCACTGGTCCCGGGCACAGCCGCGTTGGGGGAAGGACCCAGAAGCTGGGGGAAGGACCCAGAAGCTGGGGGAAATCTCGGAGGATCCCAGAGCCTCTCTGCACCCTGGCGGGAGAGCCCTGTCCAGGCTCGACCCCGCCCGGCAGAGGGTCCCCGCGCCCGCTCCCATCGCCCCCGCGCGGCCCTTACCTGTGGCGCAGAGCCGCAGGCCGGCGCCGCGTCTCCCAGCTGCCATGCTTGCTGCAGGAGAGCTGCAAAAGCCACGGAAAAGAACCAGACACCGGCGGCCGCTGCTTGCGCTCCTGGAAAGGGAAGCTGCCCGTGCGCGCGCGGAAGGGAAGCCTGGCACGGTGGGCGGGGGCGGGGCAGGCCGGCCTCCGCTACCCTCCTAGGACCCCGCCGGCCTCCGCCTCTGAGCATGCGCGGAATTGTGGCGCATGCGTGGAACTGGGGCGCTTGCGCAGTCGTGCCTACAAATTTTGTGCGCTTCCCGCTGCCTTTGGGAGCGTGGGAACCTAGCAAGTGGGCGCTTTCCTGTGGCGGCAGAGCGGTGTGTGTGGTTGGGGGGCGTTTCCGGGAAGTTAGATACCAGATAAATTTAGAGGGGAAAGTGACATAAACTCCAACGCAGCTGGAGGTTTAATTCTGCCAGATCTTTCACTTGCTGCGCCTGTGCAGCGAGCGATCAAATTCGTGAAAAGAGGTGGGTGTCAGCGGTGTGTAGAAAGATGGAAGGCTATGGACTGATGTGGGAGCCTCCGTCTATTTCCAAAGTAAATTCGGAATCTTCTCTGAACCTGTTTGCGAAATGAGATACCTGCTCTGGTAGTAAGCTCCGTTAATGCGTTTTTGCCAACTAAAGGAGTCCCATCTTAAAAACTTCCTCTTGGAACCCGAAAAATTGAAGTTGATCGTAAGATAACAAGTTTTTCATGTTCGTTCCTATTTTCTGATTCCTTTTGGTAAGAGTAAAATACTATAAAATATTTGCTGTTATTTTCACCTACACAACAAAAGATATTTATAAAAGCGATATATTTTTATATGGTGACTCCTGCTGCAGGTACTACATCTGATTTAGGTGACGTTTTTATAGAACCTAAAATATCAGAAGATTTAGATTAAATCAGTTATTGAACATGTGTTATGAGAACAGAAATGGATTATGATGTCAGCCAGGTCACCTTACGTTCAAATTTCCAACGGTCAGCGATCTCAGAAAATTCTATTCCTGACGACTGGAAGATTGGATTACGATCTGATTGGGAGCAAGCCCTAGATTTCACCCATTTCATGCATACAGCATAGTATCCATTGTGGGCCTTCAGCAGATTCAAAGATTTTTTAATTGTGTGTCTGGTTTGAGTTTAACATACATAAATATTTAATTCTCCTACAGGTTACCAAAGTAGGAATTATATAGATCCTGGGGCTCAGAAAAAGTAATTTACTTAATAGCTCCAAATGATGGAGTTGCCACTTGAAACAAAGTTTCAGACTCCAGAGCTGTTCTAACCCAAGGCTGCCTCACGGATCTCTTTTTGCTCTCGAATTCTCTCCCTCCCTTTTCCTCCCCCTTTCAGTCATCCTATTTTGGCTAATGTTAGAAATATATTTTTTTCTTTTTTTCATTTTTTAAAATTTTATTATGTTAATCACCATACATTACATCATTAGTTTTTGATGTAGTGTTCCGTGATTCATTGTTTGCATATAACACCCAGTGCTCTATTCAGTACGTGCCCTCTTTAATACCCATCACCAGGCTAACCCATTCCCCACCCCCCTCCCCTCTAGAACCCTCAGTTTGTTTCTCAGTCCACAGTCTCTCATGGTTCGTCTCCCCCTCTGATTTCCCCCTTCATTTTTCCCCTCCTACTATCTTTTTCCTTTTTTTTTTTTAACATATAATGTATTATTTGTTTCAGAGGTACAGGTCTGTGGTATTTGACCAGCCAATTATCCTTGGAGTTACGCTGGGTTCTTTCCAACTTAAAGGTACTTACTGTATGATTTCATGTGCATAAGTTTAAAATCGGGGAAATTAATAGTGTCAGAAGACAGGGGTACAGGCAATTTTTTTTTCTTGATCTGAGCCCTACTATACAGATCGCCTCACTTTGTGAAAATGCACTGAGCTCTGCCCTTACAGTTTGTGTACTTCCTGTATTTATACTCTAACAATGAAAGTTTAAGAGTAAATAAAGCTATGTAAGTTTTTTTTTAATGGAAAGGTGATCATTATATGGTGTTAAAAAGTGCTTCTCAAATTGTACTAAGCATCATTTACCTGGAGAACTTGACAGAACAGTTTCTGAATACTCCTTTCAGAATCTGACCAGTAGGGCTGGATTTGCATTTCTCACAAGTTCCCAGGTGATGCTGTTGCTCTGGCCTGCGGATCTCATTTAGTGTGGAAGGAAAATAAATCCAGAAAATACCATTCATTTTTAGATTTCTTTGTGTAAAATACATAAGGTGAAAAAAAATCTAGAAATAAAAATCAAGTTTTTTTTAATAGTTTTTTCTTGATGACGTGTAATGGTTTTATCGTTAGTGTTAAATGATACTTTTTTTAAATGTCTCAGTTTTAATTTAAAATTTGGTAAATATTATTAGATATAACCCACATTAAAGAAAGGTCTTTGGAATTCTTAATGTATTTTTAAGAGTGTAGAGAGGTCCTGAGAACACAAGTTTGAGAACAAAGTGGACATTTATAGAACTCTGCATTAAACAAGCAGGGAATGTATACTGTAACATACATTGAAGAAAATTATAGACCTAGCATATCATAAAGTAAGTTTCAACGATTGAAAAAATGTGGTATTATCAGTGTTTTTTTTTTTTTTTTTTTTAGATTTTATTTATTTATTTGTTAGAGAAAGAGAGCACAAGCAGGGGGAGTGGGAGAGGGAGAAGCAGGCTCCCTGCTGAGCAAGGAACCTGATGTGAGACTGGATCCCAGGACCCTAGGATCTTTTTTCAATTTTTTTTATTTTTAAAGATTTTATTTATTTATGACAGAGAGAGAGACAGCGAGAGAGGGAACATAAGCAGGGTGAGTGGGAGAGGGAGAAGCAGGCTTCCCACTGAGCAGAGAGCCCGATGTGGGGCTCGATCCCAGGACCCTAGGACCATGACCTGAGCTGAAGGCAGATGCTAAACAACTGAGCCACCTAGTCGCCCATCAGTGTGTTTTCTGACCACAACACAATAAGATTATAAATCTATAAAAGATAAAAATATCCCCTAAATCTGGAAATTTAAAAACACTTTTAAATAACATCTTTGTAAAAACTAATAGGAATTAAAATATGCTTAAAAGTAAACCAAAAAATGTCTATTAAAATTGTAGAATGCTGCAAAATTGGTGCAGAGAAATTTATAAATGTAAATATCTTTTTATTTTAGAATGAAAAAAATGAAAGTTAACTATTCTCCTTGAGAAGTAGATGAAAAGACTTTAGAAAAAGAATGGCACAAAAGATACACAGGGATGTTAGTTTTCTTTTATTTGCCAGAAACTGTGCATTGAGAACATAGCATTGAACAAAATGGACCCTCATTCAGTTCACTTCCTAGTGGGTTGTAAGAGTTCCGACTTCTGAGGCTTATATATTGAGTTAGGCAGTATTCTAAATGCTTTATATGTTATCTCATTCAGAGAGGAAAAAAAAAGTTACAATAGACTCAAAAGAAGTCCCAAAGTGTGTTTTTGAAGCAAGCAATAAAATGGACAAATTTCTTGTTTTAGCGAATCCAGAAAGAGAGAGCACATGAGAAAGAATGAGAAAATGAGAAAGCACCTAAAGCATCCAGAAATCAGGGCCATCTTCCGAGAGGCAGGCTGAATCATCCTTCAAGCCCAGAGAAGGGGAAGCCAACTCAAGGAGAACCAGTTCAGGTGAGGGAACTTCTGTACCCATCTCATATTCCATCTCTATATACCGACCCTTGAAGCACAAAGCCCCAGTTTACTCACTGGGAAAGGCAAAGAGGAGAGAAGGTGAATCAAGACCCCGACTCCCACTGCAAGTTTGCAGCCTAAAACAGTCTCAGGAGGAGAAGGGGAAAATTTTTTGAGGGTAAATCTAGTTCAGAATTTTGTTAATACTAGGACTGAGTATGCAAATAATTGAATTGTGTTTTTTACTTAATTAGATCTTTTATCCAGATGGGTTTGTTAGAATTTTCATCTAGGCACAGGGGAAGAATACCCACACTGAGAAATGTATGAAGGGATGATGGGAAGACAATCAGTTATTTTGATTGTGTTGCCATTATTTTTTTTTTTCAGTGTAATTGCATTAACATTAGGAGCAAAATAGGGACTTAGATATAGACAGCAGAGGTTAAAGAGATAAGCAACTTTAACACAATACAGACAAAAAATTAAACAAAATCAAGTTATAAACAAAAAGTTACAAGAAAAAAGTTAAAAATATTTATAATTTACCAAGATCAATTCAAGAACTAGAAGGAGGGGTGCCGGGGTGGCTCAGTCGGCTAAGCATCTGCCTTCAGCTCTAGTCATGATCCCAGGGTCCTGGAATCGGGTCCCACATTGGGCTCCCTGCTCCGTGGGGAGCCTGCTTCTCCCTCTCCCTCTGCCTGCCACTCCCGCTGCTCATGTGTGTGCCTTCTCTCCGTGTCAAATAAATAAATAAAATTCTTAAAAAAAAATAAACTAGAAGGATAACAGGATAACCACAAAAGAAATCGAATCAAGAAAGATTAAAAGTGTTATAAAGAAAAGGAGCTAACTTTTATGAAAAAAAATCTGTTACCAGCTCTTCCAGAGAATTAAAAAAATAGGAAACACTCCTCAATTTGTTCAATAAAGCTAGTTTAAACTTGTTTTCAAAACCAGAGGAAGCATTTGTGAGAAAGTAATTATACAGGTCAATTCATTCATGAACAAAAATGCATAAATATTCCAAATAAAATGTTATCAAACCAGATCTAGCAATATACCAAAAAGGATTAAATTAGGTTTTCTCCCTCTAGAAAAACCAAGTGTGGATTAACACTAGGGGGAAAACTTCATGTCAATTTTCCACAATACCAGATAAAAAGATGAAATTTATGTAACATTTAAATAAATGCAGCAGAATAATTTGAATTTGTTACATATCAACCTTTAATCATAATAGTAAACCAGGACTAGATGAACAATTCCTCAACATAATGTTCTCTTCAGGTTAATTTCTAGCAGTCCTGGAATTAGCCTGAGCTGTTTTGCTCTAAAAGTTTCTGTCTGGCACTAACCTCTGTTTGCAGTACCTGAAACATGCCTACTAATAATGTTGCTTTTGTAACCTTGGACCCAAGGAGTTTTATGGTGATTTTTAACAGCCTGTCAGCATTGTTTATTGGTAAGAGTGAGATTGATGATTTGCATCTGGTCTTTGTGAGAGCCCCCTCCCCCCCCCCCCCCAGAGAGAGCACTGCTGTTGAGGCTGATTTTGTACCAGGAATTTGCATATGTATCCAGCAAAATATTAGAAAACCCAGTGAGACTCCTGGGCTCTCTTTTTCCAAGGTGTCTTATGCATGTGTAGGGGGTTCCTTATCGGAGAGAGAAAGTGCTTACAACCATGACTATAATAGAAAGTAGAAGACAGAAGCTTATACCAGGTCTATGTGGACCCTTGCTGTAAGACAGCCTTTGGCAGTGATCCAGATTCGTACTTGAACATTGTTGTTGTATCCATTTCCTCTAATGAGTAATAGATTTGTAAGTATTGTTATTTGGGGTCAAACATCCTTCTTAAATGAACCCCATTTTAGTACAGTTGGTATTAGAGGTGGGATTGCTTAGAAGACTTCTGACTCATTCTTTGCTAAAAATATGGCTCAGGCATTATTTAGAAAGAAAAAGGATTCTGATAAAGAGGATGGAAAGGAAGCATTGATGCAAAGGTGGTTGTCCAACTACTCTTGGTTCAAAGTAGCACAAGCTTTGAAATCAGTTACTTATTGATAGTAAGACTTTCCATGACAGAAATGACAACCTGAATTCCAGGAGCTAGCAAAATTAAGAGGACAAGTGCAAACTGATGGCAGGTTGGCTAAATCAGTTCCTAGTTGCTGTTTTCAGTGTGAGTTAAAGAGAAAGTCCAGAATCTCCTTAGGTTGAGCTTCATCCTCTCTCGCTAGCAAATGGAACTCCAACCAAAGGAACATGGGCACTATAACTTCTGATGGGTTGGCTAAGCCTATGAAACCCACTACAACTAAGAAGGTAATTCAAGGAGGGCAGTTGATGATGGAGGAAAGCAATGAAGTAAGGGATTATTCAGTAACACAGTGGAGGCCTTTTATAGACTGTCAGACTGTCATAAGCATTGTCCTGATGACCTTTGTTGAAATGGTTCCTGAGAGTTTTAGATCAAGTAGCAGTGTCTCTGGTTCTGAGTACTGTTGAGTGGACAGGATTGTTTGCACTCATCCTGGATCCTCCTTTGGCTGCTATCTTCCTAGGGATAGTTCAAGGAAAAGTCTTTGCTGATTCGAATGGATTAAGGCAGGGAGCTACTAGAGAACGGTTAGTCCTCTGCTCCTCTCTTGTCGTATAAATGTCGGTGTCTACTCAAGCTGTGATGTGGACTGTGCTGGACAGGCTATAGGATAATGAAATCAGCCCCGCAGGGGATACCCCTCACTCAGATTATGATAAAAGGAGCCCTACCACCATGGACACCATATGTGATACTGCTCTTAGACCTCAGAGGATGTAAAAGAGGCAGTTTTTGGATTTCTTGTCCCAGCATCCTCCAATGAGACTTCAGGTTAATACAAAGGTTAAAATTTTACAAAGGAAAAGAAATCAAGACAAGAAAAGGCCAAGAATAAAGAGCTTCTACAACTCAACACCAAAAAACCCCACAAATAATCCAATTAAAAAACAAGCAGAAGACATCCAGAGAGGCAGCTGTGTTTTATTGGCTTCTTATGAAAGTCTATCCAGGTTTCAGTGGGCACTCCACTAATGTTCCCCCTCCCCCTTTTTAAAGATTTTATTTATTTATTTGAGAGAGAGAGAGAGAGACAGAGCAAGCATGAGTAGGGAGAGGGGCAGAGGGAGAGGGAGAAGCAGACTCCCACTGAATAGGGAGCCTGATGTGGGACTCAGGACATAAACAGATATTTCTCCAAAGAAGACATACAGATGGTCAACAGACATATGAAAAGATGCTCAACATCACTCATCATGGAAATGCAAATCCAATCTGCAAGATATCACCTCACACCTGTCAGAATGGCTCAAATCAAAAACACAAGAAACAAGTGTTGGTGAAGAAAAAGAAACTCTCGTGCAGTTCTCTGTAGTTGAGCTGGTGAATGCCTTTTCTTTAATATTATTTGCTAGGGAACGGCAGCAAAGAGACCTAGCAAAGAGATCTGAGAGCTCTCTTTTTTCCTCCATGTATGAACACAGAAAGAAGGGAGCTGTCTGTAAGGCGGGAAGAACCCAACCATGCTGTCACCCTGATCTCAGACTTCCAAGCCTCCAGAACTGTGAGAAATTAATGTCTGTTGTTTGAGCCATTCAGTCTATGGTATTTTGTTACAGCAGCCTGAGCTGACCCGTGTAGGTGCTAATGCTGAAATGATACTTGAAATGTCAGCCACCTGCCTTCATGCAGACGCAAGTCTTTGGCAAAAGCCCATAATCATAGTTAACAGTGAGCATTTATCTGATACTGCTCTCTGGTATATTTCTTTGAAAGACCATTATTAGCTAGTTGTTGGGCATTTACTAAGACAGCCCCATTAACTGAAGGACACAACATTGTATCAACTCCTCAATTACCCATCATCTGATGCGTAAGGTCAAAAAGCATCCCAACAAGGAGAGAAATGTGAAAAGAAGTTCCATCATAAAATGAAAATATTATAGAGGCATTCTGCCATAGAGCATAGTGAGACTCAACATATTCATGAGCAAGTAGCCTCCTTTCCACTAGGGCCTCATAAAAAGCTATCTGAAGACTTGCCTGTTGTTAGTACTGATGTGTCTCAACTTTGTCCCAATTTCCCCAGGATGTAAAGGAACTGACCTGGTTCGCAGATGGCAGTTCCAGAAGGTGTCATGGCTCCATGGGGAAAGCAGCTGTTCTGTGCCCAGCAAATAGTAAGCTCTTCATGGAAGGAAGCAAAAGCAAGTTAGCAGCCCAGTGGGCTGAATTACAGGCCCTGTTCCTCACAGTAAGGAAGCTGCCAGGAACAAATAAAATTCCTATAATTGGGTGCATACTGACACTTGGACTGTTGCTTATGGACTTGCAATTTGGTCTGGCTAGTGGACCATAGGTAACTGGATGATACCGCTCTGGAAATCACTGTGGCAGTTCTGAGTGCAAATCAAAGTAGAACCAAGTCGTGCTCACCAAGGAAGTCCTAGTTTCTCTCCGTGACTGGAATCAAATTGATGCTTGCTGCAGTTCTGTCTCTCGAAGTGGCCAAGTGGGGCCATGTAAGGACATGCTGAAATCCCAGCCATGAAATGATAGGCTGAATGGTGACACATACCACTGGGCTCAGCAGAAACTCCAGTCTTTTGTGCTGCTCACAACAGGAAAGGCAACATTTGTAGCTGTTTCTGGGAAGTATTCCTAAGAGAGAAGGGCCCACACATAGCATGTTTTCCCTATTCCTTCAAGAGGCCTGGAATGGAATGTACGGGCGTGATACACATTCTTGATTCGGCTCTGCGTACTCAGTCACTGAAGCACTGCTGCTGCTGCGACCCGAGGACCGAACGAGAGAAACAGAACTGCTGGGCCAGTTTGGTCCTCCCAGTTGGTTTTCAGATCGACACAGAGCTTTCCGCCTGTTGCCCCGACGGTATGTTGCAGCTGTGCTGCTGTGTTTCCCCCCAGGCCTTAGGTGCCTGTGGCCTGGAGCAGGCAGACCAACCTGGCCTCTCGTCTGCTGCCAGGAGCAGCCTCATTCATTTACATCAAAGGGCCCTAAAAACGTGAGCAACTTCTGTGGGCTTCACTATGCTCAAAGAGCTGGGAAATACTAGGATACATAATAAGGATCAATAACTTAGATCAAACATTATTGTTTTCTTTTAAAGATATATTTATTTATGAGAGAGAAAGAGAGAGACAGAGGAAGAGAGAGAGGGAGAGAGAAACTCAAGCAAACTCCATGCCAAATGCAGAGCCCGATGTGGGGCTTGATCTCACTGCCCTGAGGTCACAGCCTGAGCTGAAACCAGGAGTCAGATGCTTAACCAGCTGGCCACCCCGCTGTCCCTGTATCAAACACTCTTGTTAGGGTAAAAAAAAAAAAAAAAGAAGAATTTCCTTTGATATTAGGAATCAGATGAGAAATTTATTATTACCACACCTATTAAATATTGCACTGAAAATCCTGGCTTGGGTAGTAAAATGAAGAAGAAAAAGGGATAGTAGAATGATGGGAAGAAAAGGAAACCATCATTAAGCATAGATAAGACTATTTATATTGAAAAATTAAAAAAAAAAAAACTCATGTAAATTATTAGCATTATTAAAGGTTTACCAGAGTGGGTAGGTATAGCATCATTATACAAAATGCAATTGCATTTCTTTAAAAGAACAATAAAAAGAAAACATATGCTTTATTTTTTTTAAAGATTTTATTTATTTATTAGAGAGAGCAGGGGGAGCGGCAGGGAGAGGGAGAAGCAGACTCCCCGCTGAGCAGGGAGCCCGATGCGGGACTCGATCCCAGGACCCTGGGATCATGACCTGAGCTGAAGGCAGACGTTTAATCGACTGAGCCACCCAGGTGCCCCATACTTTATTATTTTTTTTTTTAAAGATTTTATTAATTTGTTAGAACATGCGCGTGAGCAGGCGGAGGGGCATGGGGGAGGGAAAGGGTGAAAATCTCAAGCCCTCTCCACATAGAGCACAGAGCTTGACGCGGGGCTTGATCTCATGACCCTGAGATCACTACCTAAGCCAAAACCAACAGTCGGACGCTTAATCTACTGAGCCATCCAGGTGCTCCAGAGAAAAGATGAACTTTAAGAACAGGTCATTAGTATTATTAACAAAAATATGTTCCCTTCTAATAAACTAAGGATATGTGACAACCATATGAATTGTAAACATTACTTAATGAAACTGAAAAAGACACCAATAAATGGAGAGAGAAAACACTGTTAATAGGTAGAAAACTCAGTATCACCCTGATATCTCATCTCCTACATTGCTTATAGACTCAGTGACATGTCAATAAATATCCTAAGAAGTTTGACATGCTGATAAAATTTCATATAGAAGAGCAAAAACCCAAGTATATCCAAGCATTCATACAGAAAAAGAATAATATGAGAAACTTATTCTGCTAGACATCAAAGACTTAAAGCCATGATAATGAGGATGATATGGTATTGGCTCAGGGATAGGCATATTGACCAGTGGACTCAAATAGGCATCTCAGAGGCAGACTCTGGTATAAATGAAAACTTGACATGTGACAGAGGTCACAGTGGAGAAAACAACATATCGCACTGAGACAATGTAATATCCACAAAGACAAAGCAATTGACTTGTATCTAAATCTTACACCATTGACAAATATCAGTTCCAGTGAGAAAGAAGACAAATGAATAAGCAAAATATTAAAATCTCTAGAACTAAGTATATGGGACTATCTTTAATACTGGTGTATTGGTGTAGAAGAAAATTTAACACAAAAATTACTGGTCAAAAGGAAAGGGTTTATTTGTTGAAAAATAACAGAGAGAGCTGGATCTGTTATGTGCAACATACATAACTAAAAAAGGATTAATATTTTAAAAACTAGAAAAAATAGGGAGCGCCTGGGTGGCTCAGTCGTTAAGCGTCTGCCTTCGGCTCAGGTCATGATCCCAGGGTCCTGGGATCGAGCCCCGCATCGGGCTCCCTGCTCGGCGGGGAGCCTGCTCCTCCCTCTCCCACTCAACCTGCCTGTATTCCCCCTCTCGCTGTGTCTCTCTCTGTCAAATAAATAAAATCTTAAAAAAAAAAAAAAAAACTAGAAAAAATATAAAGCACACAACATAACAATGAGCAAAACATAATGAACAGGCATTTTACAGAAGAGGAAACGCAAATATTAAACAATATACGACGATGCTGTACTTCATGAAAGTGTGTGAAATACAAAATAAGGCCTCATTGATATACCATTTGACTTTCATTTTGTATGTGGTTGTGGAACATTGGGAATTATCAGACACTGTTGATCTGAGTAAAATTTATATTTATGAATGTCATCATCCACCTAAGTTTTTCTTGGACGTTTTAATACTAAACATAAATGTGGGATTTCATCTAAATTAATTCCTTGAATTACATATTTTAGATTAGATTCCAAGCTACCATTATAATAGGTTGGATTTTCTTACCCATTACAAATATAGAAATACAAAAAATATTAATGCTCAGTTTTCTTTTTCATAAATGTATCTATATTTACTTCTAAGTTTCCCTCAGGTTAAAAGATGCTAACCTAATTATGGAAGTCAGTTAATTAGGTTATTCACCTTTAGAGAGTTAGCCCCGGGGAATAACTTAGATTCTTGTCTATGACCCTGAAGAAACACTTGAATCTTATTTTTAATTATTATGCCAATTTTTTTCGTAATTTTTAGCACAGGAGTTATTCAAGTGATAATTCTGTCTTCTTATAGAAGTGTGCAGCTCCACCTAGGATAAGCAGCTGATTTTGAACATTTATATCTGTAAATATCTTTTTTCCTGAATTTAAAGACTTTAAAACATTAATGCAATCTTACATTCATTCGTATTCTTAAAAGCATTCAAATATTACTGATTTTAATGATAGCAGATTGATTATGGATGTTCTGTATCTTCATCTGACTTAATGTTATACATATGAGGCCATTCCTGAGTCAGAAAATGTCTTCTAAATGATGTTATCTAATACTTAACTAGAATCTGTGTCATTTATCCATATGTAAATGTGTCAACAACGCTAAAAGACTAATAAGATCCAGTAGGAATATATTCTGATCTCCTGATCCTCTTTGGTGTATTTAAGGTAATATTTATCTTTGTGTGTAAGGACTCAGGACTTTAATATATTTAATGTATTTTAACTAACTGTAATCACTATTCTATGTTTGATGCTCATATTGTCACAATCAAACCTCTATAATTTGGTTCCTGTGTCTTTTTGATCTGATTTCACTAAAGTTGGAATGAAGCCTTGTCTTCTGATAAAGAAGTTCTGTATCTATTAAACCATCCTTCCCCAGACATGGAATCAGTTATCCTTCCAAAAAACCCTGGTGCCTTTTCACAGAAAATCAATTTTAGAAACTATAGTCTGGGCTTCCCATTCACATATTAGTTTGTTCCCACCTGAGATTCCGTTGACGCTAGGCCAGTTCAGTGGGCAGAGGGAAAAACAATCTTACTAATAATTACATATATATTACATATGTACGGTTGACCCTTGAACAGCATGGGTTTGAACTGCACAGTTCCACTTATACAGGGATTTTTTTTTTTTTTTTTTAGTAAATGCAGTACAGTACTGTAAATGTGTTTTCCTTATAATTTTCTTAATATTTTTTTTCTAGTTTACTTTATTGTAAATATATAGAATGTAATACAACACACAAAATGTGTGTTAACCAGCTATTTATATATGGGGAAGGCTTTTGGTCAACAGGTTATTAATAGTTGAATTTTTGGAGTCAAAAGTTATATGCAGATTTTTGACTGCATGGGGTCGGTGCCCCAAACTCTTGCATTGTTGAAGGGCCAGTGGTGTGTGGAAATATGCATCTGTCGTGTAATATGCTACATGGTAAGGTCAATTCAGGCATATATATCCATTGTCGAATTCATCTGGAGGGAAGCTCTTCAAACAGACAATTGTTCTTAAGGTTCTGAAATTTCTGAACACCATTTCCACATCAGTAGAAGTTCAGAAAATTACATGAATCAGTGTAGTCCATTCTCTTTTCGGAGGAAATAGTTTTTTAAAAATAAATCTGTGATTATATCTCACCCAAGGAGAATTTATTGTTTTCCAGATTTAAATTTTAGTGTCTACTAAATATTTCCTGCTATTTTTCTTTCAAACAATTTTTCAATCTTCTGACTTCAGTATTTTATTACTCTGAGGAACTTTCTCCATTTTGATATATATTCATTTTCTCAACTGTTAAATTTCAGAGAGTGGAAGAGTTGATTTCAATAAAATATACTGCTTCAGGGGAGGAATCTTGAATCTTTTTTACGTGGGCCAGATAGAGTTTACTGGACTACCAGGCTTCTGTGTGAATACCTTGTGTATTTTAAGTCTTTCTGGGGTGGACCCAAAGAATGCTCAGGAAATAGTATCAAACCTTGAGGTCATATTCCTTTAAATGGGTGTTTGGCATTTTCTTTCTTTTTTTCTTTAAGATTTATTTATTTATTTATTATTTGAGAGAGAGAGAGCATATGCACGCATATTGCAGGGAAGGGCAGGGGGAGAGAGAATCTCCCTGCTGAGTGCAGAGCCTGACCCAGGGCTTGATCTCATGACTCTGAGATCATGACCTGAGCTGAAACCAAGGGTGGAACACTTAATGGACTGTACCACCCAGGCGCCCCTGTTTGGCATTTTCTTGAGGGCCTTTCATAGGAATGTCTCCTGATTATCTGTCGTAACTCTCACCTGCCCACAGATAACATCTGTTCAGGGTTAAAGTTTTCCAGTTTTCTCCTAGATGTTTCAGCATATCATGGTTCCCAGAACCATGATATAAAACTAATTTTGAGTCATCCCTGCCATGCCTATTACAAATTTACAGACTAAGGACCATAACGATTTAATATCCATGGAACAAGGTCATAGGTGGAGGGCCCTTCCTGATCCTTGGACTGAGAACCTCACATAGAGTGATCCTAGCTGAGGGACAAAAGGAAGACATCCAATTTATAAGGAGAACTTCATGGAGATGTAAGAACTGGGGGTAGGGCTGTTTATGCAGATACTAAACAGACTCAGTTTACCATCCTTATGTGAATTCACGAGTCTTTCTGAACTAAAACAGCTCAGAAATGTTGCCAAAGCCACCCTGGTCCTCCCCAAATAGCAAAGGGGAGAGGAGGAGATGGGTTGGAAAGGAAGACCAGTGACCTGCCTCTCACATAGTCTGTCTTGGTCCTGGAAGATAAGAACACAGACTCAAACATACGTGTTGTTTACTAAGAAACACATGAAAAAGTGAATAAAGGAGGGGGAGGAATGTACAACACATATTGAGATTTAGGAAATAAACTATCAATACCTTGCCTAAAATCAGGACCTACCTAAAGAGGTCTTCCACCCAATTACTTCTAGAAGTTTGGTTATTAAAAAATGAAAGTTGGGGCACCTGGGTGGCCCAGGTCATGATCTCAGGGTTGTGAGATGGAGCCCACACTGGGCATGGAGCCTGCTTAGGATACTCTCTCTCCCTCTGCCCCTCCCCTCCCACTCTCTCCACCTCTCTAAAAAAAAGAAAAGAAAAGAAAAGAAATTTACACCTGATGGCATGTGTTTACTCCTTCCACTTTGTGGTATTTCCCTCATAAGAGCTAAGATTATTTCCATCAGCCTGGAAGGATATTTAGGTTTGGATTTTTGCTAGTCATAAGATTGGCGACATCTGCTGGAACCACGTGCTTCAGCCTCAAGAGAGCTAGGTCTGAGGGACTGACTAATTTGACCCAAGTTTTGCCTTTGTTTCCTAGCAGAGGTTACAGGTACACATGCAAATGGGGAAATAATGGAGTCCGTGCTCTGTTTATAATAAAGATTTATTATGGACAAAGGTAAGTTCTTTGAGACAAGATTTTGAAAGCCCTGAAAGCTTGTAGAATATCTTTGCAGAGAAGCCCACACACACTACTAAGAAGCTGGAAAAATCAGAGAGAAAGCACTTCGCAGTGGTTGCCATAGTAGCAAAAGTAAGCCTGTCCTCCGGGAAGAACAGGAAAGAATAGTTAGCTACCCCCAGGGAAGCTGGTTTCAGGGCTCATTAAGAGGCTTAGGGTGACTGGAGATACCAAGCTCGGAAAAGACAAACAGCTGAAGAAGTGTCTGTCTGTAAGTGTGTTTATTACATGAGGCTGTTGCGTCAGAGGTGTAGAAATTTGCCAGAACAGCAGGGTACTGATATATGCATTAAAGTCCAAACTGCATTTTATAGTCAGCATGATGCAGTATGTTTTGAATGCCACGGGCTGACAATACCAAGAGATTACTGTCATCACCTTGCTTAAGGAGAAATTTTAATGCATCACATATATTTATACCACAAATAGAAATCTATAAATGCCAAGGGTTTTATGTGTAGTGACTCAAGTGTCACAATGTTAAGTCTGTTTTACATTTAAAGCAATATGTCCTAATTCAATATTCTGAAAACGAGTCCCCCCGTATATTCCTTTCAAACTTTTCTAAATGTCAACCTTTTCAGATACTTTTTCAGGCCAAAGATCACAATCATTTAAGTACCTTTCCTGAAGGAAATGCTTGATCTTTTTAACCATTCTCTAGACATTTTCCATCTTACTGTCCACAAGTTTTCAGGACAAAGAGTGCGTGAAATGTAGGGAGTGGTTAATCTTCCTTCTCAACCTACTGAATTTTCTAGACTTGAGAATGGAGTGTTTATGGATGTTCTTTCTTTTGCATTTTGTTGGAGCTTGGTGTTTTAGACCACACAGTTCTTAACGATGTCATGTGATCATTCTTCCCATATCTCTTCAACAACTGATTTGAATATTTCCTGTGTGAATATTTATAATATTTTCTTTAAGTAGAAAAATTTCCTAAGTCTGGTATTGTTGAAATATATTTTATAATAACATGTTTAAGAGGATATTTGCTTGTGTATATAATTTTACATCTTAAATTCTTTTCCTTAAAGACTGAAAACCATACTACTCCTTGTTTGTTTGTATCCATTCTTGTTGTGATGTGCTATGTTCTGATCCTTGTTCCTTTGCAGGTGATCTGCTATAACTCATGGTAAGCTTTATACCTTTGTCTAGGTCTTTGGTGTTTTTAAATTTCACAGTAGCGTTTCCAGGTATAGGGTTTTTGTTTATTTTTGTTTTTTTAACATTTTCTATTTGGCCTGAAGGGAGATCTGATGAGGTACTCATGTAGCCCGGGCTTTCCTAAACTGCTCACGCTTTTTCCCAGCTGTCCCCACCAAGCAGCAGATTGCCATATGTCCAGGTCTCTTTTTTTGATAAGTGAGATATGAGATTCAGTATAAACTCACCAATTAGAAACACCTAATGTTGTAAGATTTGTGTTGCTCACAATAATTCTAACTGAACACTTTCTCAGCAAAGGTTCTTTCAACAATTTAAGATTTTATTCCATGCTTAAAACCTTGTGTGACAGTGACATCGTGTGGTAGTATGCGGTTATGCAGGCAGGGCTTGTTAGCAAGATTGCGTGTTTCATAAATGAGGTCAACTCTTCAGTGACCTGATACACTTTCTCTAACAGTTATTTTATGTAAAATATCATACTCTTTTATACTAAAGCAATATTTTATCACTGTATAATAGAGTTGAGTTGGATGGGAATTTTCAGGATTTTAAAAGATATGTTTTTGAAATAAGTATTCAGAGTAACAATTCTATTTTTTTTTCCTTTTTTAAAAAAGTTTTTATTTAAATTCCAGTTAGTTGGGGCACCTGGGTGGCTCAGTCGTTAAGCGTCTGCCTTTGGCTCAGGTCATGATCCCGGGGTCCTGGGATCGAGCCCCGCATCAGGCTCCCTGTTAGCAGGAAGCCTGCTTCTCCCTCTCCCACTCCCCCTGCTTGTGTTCCCTCTCTCGCTGTGTCTCTCTCTGTCAAATAAATAAATAAAATCTTTAAAAAAATAAATAAATAAATAAATTCCAGTTAGTTAACATACAATGTAGTATTAGTTTCAGGTGTACAATTTAGAGATTCAGCATTTCCATACAACACCTGGTGCTCATCACAGCAAGTGCACTTCTTAATCCCCATCACCTATTTCACCCATCCCCCACCCACCTCCCCTCTGGTTGGTTGTTCTCTGTAGTTAAGAGTCTGTTTCTTGGTTTGCCTCCCCCCTCTCTTTTTTTCCCCTTTGCTCATTTGTTTTGTTTCTTAAATTCCACGTATGAGTGAAAGGCTGTCCTAGCAAAAACAGACTCCCCAGTGGATGTCATTTTTTGAGAAGGTCTGAAGTTTAAGGTTATTTAAATTTTGAAACCTAATCACATCTTACCTTGTAGCTTCCTGCATTTTTAAAGAACTGTGAATTTTTATTTGCTCATCAGAAGCAGTGATGATAATCTTAAATATTGAGCCATTTAATAGCATCTGTAGAACATGAGGATCTCTCCCCAGCTTCGAGTGAGTTAACTGAGTTAACATTAACTGAGTATGAGCTAACATAAGACCTGTCTGATTTAAACTGTGGGGTTTTTTTTTTAACATTCTGATCAAAACCATTCTTAATGTTGTTGTACCAGGCATATCCTTAGCTTTGTGTCCTAAGGCTATGAGTTAAGCACATTGTTCTTATAGAACCTTGTCTTGATGGCATAGTGCTGGTTACATAATTGCAGTGTTTTCTTCATATATTTTTATTTTGATTTAAATTATATCTAGTTGTTTATAGATCATTGAAGACCAAACTTATCAAAACATCAAGTGTTTTAGGTATGGTTCCTAGCAGAGCCTGAGGTGGGATTCTGTTTTGGGGATTTAGTGAGGGAGTGTTCTCCAGAGGAAAGCATTGGGGGAATCAGGACAGAAGAGGAGAATCCAGATCAGCAAGAATGAGGTCTTAGCTGAAGACTAGACCGATGCCAGAGGAAAGCTCTAGAGCAATGCCATCCAAAATAAATATATTAAATATGTTGCATGCCACATAATTTTAAACTGTCTAGTAGCCGCATTTAAAAAGGTAGAAAGAAACAGATGGCTTAACACATTCTGTTTAAACCAGTGCATCCAAAATATTGTCATTTTAGCATATATCAGTATTAAACATTGATGAGATTTCTTACATTCTTTTTTCATACCAAATCTTCGAAATCCAACATGTAAACAGCATATCTCATTTCAGCTCTTCTGTGGCCACTAGTCACACCACGTGTTCAGCAGCACAGCTCTAGAGCATCAATTGCACAGAGGTTGGCCTACCTTGTGCCAGAGGAGTCCAGTTTTATACCTCCATTTCAGTCAGTTATCGGCTATAATGTGCCCTTAGAGAATTGGAAAGAGTAGCCTGGAAGGTGCAGTGGCTCCTATTTGGCTGGGAGTAATTCTCAGAAGAAGGTGTCATCTGTGAGCTTTGCCGTCTGGGGGATGGGTGTGCCTGCCATGAAGAGGAGCTAGGCATCCAACAAAGTATTCACCATAGTCCCTAGCGCTGCTTACATACATTTGCTTCCCATGTTAAGTTCTTTCGATGCAGGCTCTGATTCTCCAGAATTCTAGTTGTTTCCACTTTCTGGGATAACTTTAAGAGGAGAGTAGAGGGACCAATGACAGCCCCAGCTGCAGAGTTGGTCCCAAGGCTGTAACTTAAACCCAGAACGGTCAAGCCAGCTTTAGCAAACATTCATGGATGACCCAATGAGATCAGCTTTCTTGAATGGGCGTGATTGAGGCAGGAATTACATTTCTTCTTTACAAGAGCACCTAAGGTCTCAGTCACTAAATAGAATCTATGTGCAGTACAATCCTGGGATAACAGAAACACAGGGCTCTAAGAGGAAGTAGGAATGAAGAGGTTTTGAATATGGTGAATGGAATAGAACTGCGCTACAAACAAGACTCAGGAATAGGATGGCCAGAGTTGCAAATGTCTCAACTTTGCAGTAAGGCAAGTAGGTATGTTACATTTTTGGCCATCCAGCCTTGTGTAAGTAAGCAGTGTGGAGTCATGTCCTTTTAGATATCTGAATTTTTGAAATCTTTACAGAGGCTGATGGAAGACTTGAGATTGAATTAACCAGCTTTTGAGGCCTGAAGGAACTTTAATCATTTCAGGAAGCCATTCTCCAGCCTGCTGTGGCTGAAAGAACTTCAGATCTTTCCAGTTAGTAAGTATATTTTTTAGCTGAGACTAAGCAGAAAACAAAATTGGGGAGGAATTAATTTCTTTGAACTTTCAACTTACAGGTGCAAGAAATTTTTATTTTGGATTTTTATTCTTTTGGATTGGAAGTCTTTGAACTTGAAAACTTCTGGTATTTGGATTTGATTTCTTCTGGGAATTTTATTAATGAGAGACTATATTCAACATGTGGAACATTTCTATATTGTTGGGATTTTATTACTAGAGTATCTTTATGCAACTTATATTTGGAATATCTTATTGATGCCATTTAATCTCCTTGAAGGTCTTATGATATGCTCTGTTGAATTACTTAACTGGACACAATTTGTATAGGAAATGTAACAGAGTGTTAATTTTCAATCTTGGTGGCAGATTCATCTCAGAATTAATATCTTCTGCCTAATCTGCCTAGATCCTTATGAGACATAATCAACACTAACATCTGTTGGACTGTGAGGGTTTTGTAACAGGTCTGAAAATATTTTGATATTCCTCTCATGAGAGTTGGGGGTTTATGTTCCCTCCTCTTAAATCTGGACCTTTTTAGTTACTTGTGTGTAAAGAGTAGAATGCAGCAGAAGTAGAGTGCCTGAATTCTGGGTCTAGATCAGAAAAAGCCATATAGCTTCCATCTGGTTCTCTCAGGACGCTTGTTTTGGAGCCTTGAGCAACTATGTGAGAAGTCCATCCAAACTGAGGTCTCCAAGATGTGAAGAAGCCTGACCATATGGCTTGGCAGTGTAGAATGCTCCAGCCAGTGGCGCCAGCTGAGGTCCCATCTGTTAGGTTCAGCCACCTGGTATCAGTTATCAGACATGTATGCAAAGATGCCTCCCGATGATTCTACACCTTTCCAGTTACCCCAGCTGTCAAGTTGCTCTAGTCAAGGCCCCAGAGAAACTGGAGCAGAGACAGGACACTCACACTGCATCATTCTGTAAGCATAGAAAGATTGTTGGTGTATACCACTGAGTTTTGAGAGATTAGCTGTGCAGCACATATAACCAGCTCATCGAATCAGATCTCTAACAATGGAGCAGCGTTGGCACTGGGGATGCGATCTAATTAAAACTGAAGCAGAACACCCTGATTCACATTTGGTTTCTTTTCCTTGAGAAGAATAGTCAAAACCCAGTTGACCATGGGGTTGGCCCAGTGGGCAAAGGGAACGAAAAGTGGAGCAAAGTTGGGCAGACCTACCCTTCTCCACTTCTGGAGCCAGGAGGAGAGACACCATCAACACTCTCAGTTCTTCTGCCTTTTCATTCACTCCCTCAGAGGTGGGAAGGAGTGATGTTCTTGTTGGAAATTTGAGAAGAAATGGGCCATGTTTGGTTCAGCTCAGATCTTCGGCTTTCCTCTTTGGGAGCCAGCCTGACCACAGGCAGCACTCATTCTCTGCTCCTTTGACCATGTCATAGGGGGGGCAGCTCTTGTAAGGAAAGCATGTGGTATTCTAGCTTCTTCTGTGACTAGGACTAAGGCCTGCAGGTCACAAAACTTATTTCACCCCCTAATGTGTGCTATTTCCTACCACTTACTTTTATGAATAATAAAGATGATGTTTTGTTCCCCAAAGGCCTTATTCCTAGCATAATTTTTATTCAGTACACAGGTAGGGATGAGGGGCGCCACTTATTGGGCTCTCTTAAAATGCTAAGACGATTTCTCTGTGTTTGCATCATATACTCAGTCATATTATTTATGCTGTCTTATCAACTAACACAGGACAGAGTAGACCTTTAATGTTTTCACTAACTTACAGCAAATTAAAAAAATATATACGACGTATGACATCTTGTCCTAATCCTTAGAAATGGAGTCCACATGTATGCTTGGAAACCAGTCTGTCTTTTTTATTATATTTATTATATTACTACCATACTAAGAGCTTCTTTCAAAAGAACTGAACTTTGCATAATTTCTGGGCCCTCAGAATTACCCTTACTTTAACTATTTCTGAGTATAATTCACCATCTGAAGAGGTGATAAGACATTTAGAAGTGACTAAAAAGATGCTTTAAGTGTTTTCATCTGGGAATCCTATTCTATCAAAGTGAAATTTCAAAGGGCTGTTGGAAGATTAACTTTTTTCTCAGAAAAGAATCTATATGCTTCTTTTCTAATCCAAACCATACTGGGATTGCACAAAGGAATGACAAAGTCCCTGGTCATAGAATTACTAAGGAACAGTGATGGTATGGCTTCAGAAGGAGCAATAGCTCAATATCTTCTTTGATCTTAAGAAAAATACAATCTTGAAACTTTTACTTCTGTAGGCAGAAATTTACTTCTGAAAGTCTTTTTCTGAGTTTTTGGTTTTATATTCCAGTCCTATGAATATTAGCCCTTAAATTAGCTGCTTATTTTTTCTCTTTAGCCCCATAAAATCTATACCATTACAAGGTTTTCAGTTTTTTTAAAAAAATCAGTTACTGTTATATTGGGTTCTGCCCTGAAGTTAAACCTTAAATAATTTCTATCAGCTTTACTGAGGAATAATTGATGTATTGAAAAGACCTGAACATATTTAATGTACACAGTTTGATGAGTTTGGATATATGCAAATGCCCATGATACCCTCACCATGATCAAAGTAATAGACATATCCTTACCTCCCAGTTTCCTTGTGTCTTTCTCCCCCCCCCCCCCCCCCGCCCCGCCGCCCTCTGCAATTTCTTGGTTGGTTGGTTGGTAAGGACACTTAACAGGAGATCTGACCTCTTAACAAATTTTGGAGTACACAATACTGTATTGCCAACTATAATCACTATGTTGTACAGCAGATCTTTAGAGCTCATTCATCATGCATAACTGCAACTATGTCCACTGAACAGCAACTCCCCACTTCTCCCAGCCCCCACCCCCTGAAAACTGCCATTCTGTTCTTTGCTTCTCTGAGTTTGACTATTTCAGACACCTCATTTAAGTAGGATCACGCAGTACTTGTTCTTCTGTGACTGGCTTATGTCACTTAGCATAATGTCCTCCAGATTCATCCTGGTGGTTTTGAACATTTTATTTAAATTTTATCTACTACATTCTAAAAATTCTTCTTAGATTATGTTGTCTTTCATAAGCTATGCTAGCTTTTTTCCCCCCAAATCACTATCAATTCTGCAGTGTCTTTTATTGTTATCAGTCAAGTGCCAGCAGTCTTCAAATTGGGTAATTTTAGGAGTTTAAAGGGAATATTGCAAAGGTTTTGGCAAGGTATAATGTCCTCAAGAAGAGATAATGTGAGATTCTGGAATGAGCCACAGTGGAGTGGCATTCCCATTCATAGTTGAGATGGAGGAGAGGGAGGGCTTACACAGAAACTAAAGAAAAATAACTTAGTGGAGAAGACTTCGTGAAAGGAGCTGTGGTCACTGGTGGAAGGTCACATAGCCAACACGTGGTGACTCCAGCAGTGGAAACTGGGGACATAAATGGTGTCTGACTTCCCAGCTTTCACTCATGCTTGTCATTGAATGACCCCAGCAGCAAGCCAGAGAGCAAGTGAGTTTGATGTAGTCCATAAATTTCAGCTTCCTGGGGCACAGAGCAGGTAGAATGGAGACAGGGGAAGGGGGGGGGGATATTTAGCACAATTATCAAAGATCCCAGTAGAAGAATTCATTTTTCAACTTCCCAGATTTTCATTCTATTCAGTCTTTTACTCAGCGAACATTTACTGAATACCTAACACTGAGATAGGGACAGCGAATCAGGAAAAAAAGACAGTATATGTGTTCAGGGATTCTATGGCTTAGTGAGGGAGTTAGAATACAAAAAGCAAAATTATACAAGGAAATAAATAAGCCTTTTTTAAAAAGGTTTTTTTCATTTATTTGAGAGAAAGAAAGAGCGCGAGCGAGAGAGCAGCAGAGGGAGAGGGAGAAGCAGACTCCCCACTGAGTAGGGAGCCTGATATGGGGCTCGATCCCAGGACCCCAGGATCATGACCTGAGCTGAAGGCAGCCGTTTAACCAACTGAGCCACCCAGGTGCCCCAAAAATAAGCCTTTTTATAAAAGTAGGTACGACGTGCTCAGCAGTACTTTGGAAGAGTGGTTGGAATATCAGGAAAGGCTTTCTGGAAGATATGTCTGTGATGGACCTGGGAGGTAAAAGTGAGACTTATCCATATGAAGCATGTGAAGTATGCTCCAGATGGTTGAACATATGCAGGTACTCAGAAACCTTAAGTAGTGTGGAGTTTTTCAGGAACATTGTAACAGAGACAATTCTCCTCTTCCTTACTAATAGAATTCCTTTTTTGTTGTGGGGCACTCTGTGCTGGAAACACACACATGCATATGCACATGCACAGCTGAGTGGGTCCTTGATGTAGGCCAAGACAGTTAACAGGAGCTAGGCTCCGAAAAATCAATGAGATAAGTCATGCTTTCAACAGTAACAAGAAATACAGACTTAATCACAAGAGAACTCTAGGTGTTGGAACTGTCAAATACACAATACAAGAAAAATGCGTATAAAGTATTTAAAGTAATAAAGGGAGCATTTAAAATTGTAGTTATACAGTGAGGGATTTGAGCAGATAAGTTTGAAAGAACATTCAAATAGAACTTTAAAAAATGAAAATTAAATACCTGTTGAAATAAAAACTCAGTGAACAGGTTGAATAGCAGATTAGACACAGTTGAAAAAAGAATTAGTGAACTCAGAACTCAGAACCATGTACCCATAATCCTAAGAAGGTAAAAAAACCTGAAAGAGAGTCAAGGAGGTATGAAGCATGGAGTAATGGCTAATTAGAGTGCTAGAAGAAGAGAGAAGAGAGAATTATTAAACCATTACAGCAGTATTTACAAAAGAATTAAGAAGAGTAATCCATCATCCAAGGAGCAGAATATATTTTTTTTTATCATGGAAAAATACACATATCATTAAATTCACCATTTTAACCATTTTCAAGTGTACAATTCAGTGACAATGGATATACTCACAATGTTGTATTAATGTATTAAAAGATTATAGTAAGGCTCTGAAAAGGTCATTCTAAGCTTTGTATAAGATTTACAAAGAATAATGTAATAGTTGTTTACAGTCATTTAAAATTTTCAACAAAGTGAGCAAAATTAATGTTAAATGTATTCAAGTTTACTCTTTCACAAAATACATTTTAATAAAGAGAAATTAACTACAATAAAAGATGTGCAAGCATCTTTAAAATCGTTATTTATCCTAGTATATTGAATTGAGAATTGCAATTGAGATTTCAAGTTGTCATTATTATACTTGTCTATAATTTTAAGAATAAACCAAAATTAAAATGGTGGTACTTACATAAGCACTGATTTTGGGAGATTGACATCTTTCTGAATCTTTTTGTACTTTGCTAATTATCTGTATGCAATTTAAACTATCAGGCTAATTTTTTACAACTGATAATCACATTGATAGCATTACAAATCCGTTCTTTATTGGGCTTCTACAGTGATTTATAATCTGAGAAGAAAGACTTTAAAGAATGAAGTTGTTGGGGCGCCTGGGTGGCTCAGTTGGTTAAGCGACTGCCTTCGGCTCAGGTCATGATCCTGGAGTCCCGGGATCGAGTCCCGCATCGGGCTCCCTGCTCAGCGGGGAGCCTGCTTCTCCCTCTGACCCTCCTCCCTCTCATGCTCTCTGTCTCTCATTCTCTCTCAAATAAATAAATGAATAAATCTTTAAAAAAAAAAAAAAAAAAAGAATGAAGTTGTTGATTTTCCATTGTCCGATAGGGCCATGGGCCCAATTTCCTGCCTCAAGGACTATTCTTAAACGAGCAAAGATGATGGGTTTTATTATCACAGGGACCATAATTGTTCCCCTGATGGCAGCTTTTTACAGAGATTATTCAGCTAGAGAATTCACTTTGGTCTCGCCAAACTCATGCTCCCTTTTCCAGAAAGGAAGAGCAGCTAGTGAATATCACTTAAGATAGTCTTCCTATACCTAAACATATACAATCATGGCATTTTCTTTGTCTCTTGTCCAGAGTCAGGAAACTGAATATCTTATTGGTCGTACACTCTCTTTCATTACTGCTTACACTCCTTTGGACATTGTAAATTATTTGGCAGGTAGCTACTAAATGAAAGTATGAACGAAAGAACTTAGCTAACAGAAAGCAAAAACATAGAAGTTCAATGAAGGGAGGTTTGGTGTCTTTATTAAATGCGAGGTAAATATGTTTAAACAGTTTATTTTTCCTGCCTAAAAATGTCATATTATCTGTACTCTTAGGGTCAATGAATAGAATTATGTATATTAACATTCATTTTTAGCTTAATTTAATTAATATTCATTGTATTAATATGCGATGAACATGAAAGAGAGAGTGTTATCGTTCTCAAGTAGCTTTCAAGCATAAGAGGGAAATGTGCATAAAGAATTCATTATAACACCGTAAAATGCAATAGAGGTGATTAAAAAGGCATAATTTTAATTGGGATAAAGAGAGATTCGATAAAATTTAAAGATGGACTTGATAAGTATGTTTTTCGTACACACAGAAGTGGATGTAAGGTATGCTAGAGTGAGGAGAGAATTAATCAAAGGCAAAGGTGTACAAAGTTTGATGTGTGTTAATATCACACAGAGGATAACACACATGAGACAAACTAAGTTAGAAATGAAGATGAGTCAAGGATAAATTCACTGAGAAAAGAATATGTGTTCCATTTGGAATATTAAGTAATTAAGTTTCCTTAGAGCATAAGTAATTGGAAGAATATGGTGGGAGCTGTCACTAAAATCAACTTTATGTGAGATGTCGAGGAGCTTGGACTTTACTTGACAAATAATGGAGAATCACTGAAGGTTTTTAAGCAAGAGAACAACCTGGTAAGGCTTACATTATAACTAGATTACTGTGGAGCAGTATGTAAATGAATTTGTTGGGTTTCATATCATAGTGAGTTCAATACCCACTAAGGGGAAAAAATGAAATTGGGCTCTTATCTCACAGTTAAAAAAAAATTCCAGGTAGATTACAGGCATTCATCAAAAAGCCAAACTAAAAAACAAAACAAACAAACAAAAAAAAAACAAGCTGAAAAACATTTAGTAGATAGATAACATATCTGCACCCCAAGGTAGGATTTCTTAAACAAGACATTTAAAATCTCCAATCAAGGGGCACCTGGATGGCTCAGTCAGTTAAGTGTCTGATTCTTGATTTCGGCTCAGGTCATAATCTCAAGATCATGGGATCACCCTGCATTGGGCTCCATGCTGAGCTGTGCAGGGAATCTGCTTGAGATTCTTTCCCTCTTCCCTTCCCCCTGCTCACGCTCTTTCTCTCTCAAATAAATAAATAAATCTTTAAAAAAATAAAAAAAATAGAAAAATAAAATCTCCAATCAAAAAGAAAATATTGATAAGTGCATTCGTATTAAAAACCTACCAGATTTTCAATAATTAAAAATTTGACAGCACCGTGTATTAGTCAACTCGGTAGTGACTTAAACAAGCATTTAGTTTTCACAGTTCTTAGAGGCTGGAAAGTACATAAATAAAGGTGCAGACTGATTCAGTTCCCCAGTGAGGACCCTCATTCTGGCTTGCATATTGCTGCCTTGTTGACCTGTCCTTACAGGTTAGAGAGAGAGAGGAAGCAAGTTCCTGGTGTCTTTCTTATAAGGGCACTAATCCCCATCATAAGGGTCCCACCTTCATGATATCATCTGAATCCAATTACCTCCATTTCCAAATGTTATTACACTGGGGGTTAGGGCTTCCACATATGATTTTTTTGAGGGATGAATTTAGTCCATAGCACATCCTATACCCCCCCCCCTCACTCTGCCCCTCTGCTTGGTCCTAGAATTATCTCCAGATAACCTAACTGTCCCCAAACTTTTGTCTCAGACTCTTTTCAATAGAAACCCAGACTAAGGAGTTGGTATCAGAACACAGACTCTGAGGATGGGATCGAGGAACTCACTGGCCAATAGGTAGTGGTAAGTGAAGCCTGTGAGTCAGAAAGAGGCAAGGTCTGTTCCAGGAACTGACAGACGTAGAATGGGATGAGATTATGCTGGTCCCCATAGAATATGTTGAACAGTTTGGTCTTTCTCCTCCTAAAGCAAATGGGAAAGCATTGACGTATTTTAAGCTGTGGAGCAATGATGTTTTATTTTCATTGAACATATTAGTATGAGGAACAGATTAGAAAGGGATAGATGGTGATAAAAGCGAGTGTCAGACGAGGCTATTGCATTAGTCCAGGTGAGAACAGGTGAGAGTATGGACTAGGTTAAAAGCAAAGACCATAGTAACTTGCTTGGAATTTTCAAAAGAACATTTCTGCATTTAATGGAAGATTTGACCAGTTGAGTATAGTGGTTCCTCTGAATACTCCTTTGAATGACTGTCTGATTATTTTACCAAAAAGAGTAATTCTGGGATCTAATCTCCAGTTGCAGCATCTACCTAGGGAAAGCCCTTACCTTGGCAGGAAAGAAAAATAACTCATACTTCTAAAGCTTAGAACTGGCAGAATGCTACTTCTTCCCGTATTCCACTGGACAAAGTAAGTTGCATGGTGAAGACCAATACAAGAAATTGGAGAAGTGTACTCTGCCTCCATGAGCCCAGCACAGGGTTGGAGATGAGTACTCCTACTTTAGAGAAGGGAAGAATTGTGGCTAATAGTTCAACCAGTTGTGAAAACGAAACTAAATCATATTCTGCCCAACGAAACCTGGAAGCCTTTTGATAATTCCTTTCCTCTCAATATTTCCCCTACTACTTAGTCAGAATTAGTTCCTTTCTGTATACCTTGCTTTTAAAGGGATGGCCGATAATTATTTCATAGGGAAGTCTATGTAATTTTGTAAGGTTTTTCTCAAGTGAAAAGTTGTAATTACATTTGGAAAACCAAATATA
Organism: Phoca vitulina; assembly: GCF_004348235.1. Classification (NCBI taxonomy): domain Eukaryota; kingdom Metazoa; phylum Chordata; class Mammalia; order Carnivora; family Phocidae; genus Phoca; species Phoca vitulina. The sequence continues at coordinate 8,818,377 of NW_022589730.1, read as the reverse complement.
TTTTGATTCATGAGAGCCAGGCTTTGTAGAAAGCAGAAAGGATTTCTGTGGTTTTAAAAAGCCCAGTTTTAAAAATTAAGAGCCAAGCCCAGAGTACTTAACATAGTTTTACACTATCAAAGGAAAAATATTTGATACTGTACAATACTCATTGTTTTACCATGAATGAAAGAAAAGTTTAGTCAGTAGGTTAGAAGGGATGGTTCTGAAAGGACCTAATTGGCATCAGTGCTGGTAGGTTAAGAACGCGAAGTAGGAAAGTGATAGATTTGGGGGATTCACAGATTGGGGATTTTGTGCCTGGCCTTCTAGATTGCAAGAGGCAAAACATAATATCTGTTTAAATTATAAATCACTGAGGGATGGTGTTTTGGCAAATGGGCCTGAAGTTAGTCTTATAGAATTTGATATACCCCAAGGTGGTGTAGTCAAAGTAGCCAAGAGTTCCCAAGCCTTGTAAAGGGAAGAAGTCTTTAGAAGACACGTTGAGTCAGAATGTGTGACAAGTCAGGATGGGACTAATGATACCTGGTACAGGAGCCACTTCTAAGCACCTAAAGTCATCAGGGATGTAGTATGTTAGGGCACAAGAGAGCAATGATCAAAGATGGCTCAGGGGTTAGGTGTTCACCTCTCCATCCAGATAAATGTAAGTCACATGCCCTTTCTGACCACCTCTTTACCTCTTGCTCCCTGGGAGCTAACTCATATAAAAAAGTAAAGGAGAAGGAGGCGTGGAGAAATCTTGAATACATTTTTTTTTAATGCTTGTGTCATATGGGGCGAGCTTGTAAAACAGGGATGATGGGAGCACTTTGCAGAACAACTGGTGGTGTCAGAGGAGTGTGGGCTTTGGGGCTCTGTAGCCGTGTGGCCGTGAATAAATTTGGGTATCTACCAACAATAAATTTTCAATCTGAAAGTGGCTGTTACCTTGAATTGGGAAAAATCAGAGCCTCTGCCTTCAGTGGAAATAGGGGTCAAAATTGAGTCACCTAGAAGTTGAACTGAAATCATAAAAAAGTGGAAAATACACATTTCTGCACAAACGAGTTTTTAGTCTGAAATATAAACACACATATCATTTTGAAATAGGAGTTTTCAAGATGTTTAGTTCTTAAATGTCTGGTCAGAGTCTCTTAAGATACAGGTCTGTTCTGTTTTATAATGTTGTAGAATTATTGTTTTACCATGCAGTTGTTTTGATTTGCAAGGTTAGAGATTAATGGAGCAAAATACAATCAAACGTAATGAGCGGAATCAAATTCTTTTCCCATGGTTTCAGCCAAAGATCCAAGAGTTCTTGACTGCAAATTTGAACACATTGACTTGACTATCAAAGTCACAGCTCACCAGAGCCTTGTACACAATCTAATACCATTCAACAGAATGAAGATATGTTCACTCAAATAGATTTATTTTGCTATTTTTTTGTTGCCAGCACAAGGTGAAATGCAAACTTTGAAATATGCCTGAAAAGCTGGTCAGGATCAGCAGCCAAACCAGATAATTAGGACAAAACTATACTCAGCACCATATTCTTAGAATTTGTAGAGTACAAATTATATGCAGCTGTGAATGAGTAACTTCTAATATTTAAGCAACGGGTAAAAATTTTACTTTTTGACCTGAACTGTCTGGTTTGGCTCTCTCTATACGCATTATGGCCAACTTTCCATTTTGCTTTGTACTTTACAGGCATGGGCAAAATCTGGAGGGCTAAGAAACTGAGTAATTTTGTTCTTAATTTGGTAAAATAAAGCAAAACTATTTAGCAAGTCATTTATTATTTGTTGAGATATACTGTCTCTTAAAAATGGTTTAAATAACCAAAATATTAATTTTTGTGTATATTTGGAAATAAGATTTAGAAATAATTTGTCTAGTCCGAGGAAAGAAGGAATGTTAACACTGCGGTATAGCCAGATTTTTCTGGGTCATTCTGAATAGCCTAATGAAAAGAGTAGGTTTAATATTTTCTTTGGGAGAACTAGCTGGTACACATTCCCAGAGAGCTCGATAGTTTAACAGAAAAATTTCTGAAAGAAAGAATACAAAAGAGATGCAAAATACATTAAAAAAATTTAAGAGAGAGACCAAACTGCTATGAGTCTGGAAAAGGGAGTTAAAGATTTTTGGTAAGTGGAAAAACGGCAATTGAATGTTACAGAGTTCTGATTCCTGGGACATGGACCATGAAAGGTGGATTCTAAAAGAAAAATTACAAAGTGAAGGAAAGGACTGAATCAGTATCAGCATACAATCAAAGACTATGTCATTAGCTATAAGAACTTCTTCCAGAGTAATACAGTTTTTTTTTTTGTTTTTGGAAGTGATCTCTTCACAACTAGAAAGAAACATCAAGACAAAGGAATCAGACTGAGTTTCTCCCTTAAATTTTGAACCTGGTCATTGCTTTCAGTGTTAGAGGAGGTCTACAGCTGTAAATAATTTACACTCCAAAAGTTACAAGAATGAGGCTGAGTGAAATACTAGTAATACTGGCGAGGAGCCGGGGAGAAAGGGAAGGTTAATTTGATATGTCCTATAGTATCCAAGAAGTTAGTTCACTTCATATGTGGTAAAGAGCAGATAAAATATACCCAAAATAAGTTTTCAAAATTAATCTTCTGTATTCTAATTTTTTCCATACTATTTTTATATAAATGTATCTATTGAAACTTGTAAAAAATTAAGTGACTAGAAACTTTTGCTACATACATCCTAATATAAATTTATCTTAATAATAAATTCATATAAAAGTATGATTATTTTTCAGCAGCTTTGCTTGAAATAATTTTATTTCTTAAAATTGGATATAATTGTCACTAATAAAACTATATTTTTCTAGTGTATAAAAATGCTAAGCATATTATTTATTGGGTATCATTAAAGGTGAAGATTTTGAGAGATGTAAAAACTTTTTCTCACTTTAAAGATAGTTGTCAGAAATATAAACATCTTTGTTGTTGACTGGTATTAAGATATTTGAGTGGAAAACTAAGATGGCATGACTGATTTTCACATTAGCACCGAGTTTTGACTAAGTATTATCTTCTCCAAACACCCATTCCCTTCTTTGAACAATGAAAACAATAATAGTACCACAATTATTCTAGTCAAACACCATATCTATCAATTCAGGCATGAATTTTGCCCATGACTGGAATTTTGCTTGTGTTTAAGAGAAAAAACATGTTTGCAAAAATGAGCACCTTGTCTTTAAGTGGTACTTATTATTTGTTAAATGGCCAAGTAGAAGTGATCATAACATTATTAGTTTGAAAATCTGATAAAAAAGGGAACATTAAAATACAATACAATTTAAAATTAGGCAGGTGATTTGCTAGCATCCTCCAAAAGGCAACACTGAAGTTATTTTTACTGATGCTTACATTGTGCCATTTTTTAAATCTACTTCCTTTGAATGGGAAGTTCTTGCCATTATTCCTAGGCTCTTTCACTCAACAAAGTTAAGATAAATACATATATTTATCTTACATATACATATAAACTATATTTATAAAGTACATAGTTTTATATATCCCTTTTGTATGGTTATATTTATAATTTATATATATTTATACAAATGTATATATATTTGTATAAAATGCAGAATGAATTCTCACTGATACTTTCATTAACAGCTAGAACTAGGATTTTTTACTAACTTCTTCCGTCTTCCATCCATGTCTCTTTTCTCCTGTGTTGCAAATCCTGGTTCTGGAAGACCCCAGGAATTACAACAGTAGCAGATCACAGCTCACATAATTTCTCATTTGTTTTATCCACAATATACACACAACAGTCTCAGAATAACAATACCAACACCTCCACCAAGAAAATGATTACTTAAAATAGTTTAAATTTGTTTGCAGGGTTTTTTTTGTTGTTGTTGTTAAATTATCATGATTTAAATAACTTGAGATATTTAATCACTGCGTGGTTATGCCACTAACTGGATATACATGTGAGTTCATTTGTTTCCTTTTATTTTGAAGTTTAGAGATTGATTGCTTTTTAATTTAATTCTGCATGATCCCAAAGTTGAATATACTAAGCAAGATACACTGAAAGAAGTTTAACTTCTGTCCTATTCTCTCCACCCAATAACCCCAATTGTTGTCACTTAATTTTATAGTTTATCCATTTATTTTTAATATGTCATATATGAAATATATGTATATGATATATTAAATATATGTGTATCTAGTCATGTCTTTCCTAGGTAAATTGTAGCATATTGTATTTTTTTTTCTTGTTTTTTTTTTTTTTTTTAAGATTTTATTTATTTGACAGAGAGAGACACAGTGAGAGAGGGAACATAAGCAGGGGGAGTGGGAGAGGGAGAAGCAGGCTTCCTGCCGAGCAGGGAGCCCGATGTGGGGCTCGAACCCAGGACGCTGGGACCATGACCTGAGCCGAAGGCAGACACTTAACAACTGAGCCACCCAGGCGCCCCGTAGCATATTGTATTTTTAAGTGTAGTTGACACACAATGTTACATTAGTTTCAGGTCTTCAAGTCTGTATGTCATGCTCTGCTCACGGCATGTATAGCTACCGTCTGTCACCATAAGCTATTATAGTACCATTGATCGTAATCTCTATGCTATACCTTTTATCCTTTTGTTCTTTTTAATACTATATTCTAGACAGCACTTTATGGTCATATAACAGAAATATCTTCATTTTTATAACTGGACAGTATTTTGTTGTGTTAATATGCTACTACTTATTCATCCATTCTAATATTGACAAATATTTGTGCTATTTCCAATCTGTGCTTTTTCAGTTCTTCTTGCAATTAATGGTATTGTGTATAAGTCCTTTTGTATGTTCACCAGTTTATCTTTGGTATTTATTTCTTCAAGGGGTATTGCTATTGCATGAAATAGTAAAAGATATATTTAATTTTGCTAAATAGTGCCAATTTTTAATGTTATATGAACTTCTTTTGTATTTTTCTTTAGAATTAGATCTAGATATGACCCTTATATTGCATTTGGTTGATACCTATTTTAAACCTCTTAATCTATAAATCCCTGTTCTTTCTTTTTTCCTTGAAATTTATTTACTGATGTAACCACATGTAGAATTTCATTTTCTTTCCTGTATTTCTTATAAACTAAAGCTATATTTTGAGGTTTGATTTGATTTTGGCAATGTGTCCAAAACTTCTGTACAAGAAATGTTGGATACTTCCATTAGGAGACATAATAACTGGATGGCTCTCCTTGTGTGATGTGATGTTGGTAGCCATTGATGACTATATCCTGGATTCCTTATTAATTAGTGATACACAGAATGATGATATTCTAATTCTGTTGTAATATAGCTGATTATTTCTTTTCCCCCATCCTTTTTGTGTTCTCTTTCTGGAACAATGATTAGATGTATTTTTCTATCTCCACATGATCCTTCATATTCTATAATCTCTATTTCATATTCTCCAAATCTTTTATTTCTGGAGTGCATTCTAGATTTTTCTTTTACTTCTATTTTTAAGTTCACTAATAGTCACTTCGGCTTGGTCTGATTGCCGGTTAATCACCTTAGCTTGGTTATCTACTGGTTAGCCACTTCCAGTTAATTTTAAAATTTTTAATCGTTCAATTTTTATATTTAGAATGTTGCTTTGTTTATTTAAGAACTACTTGGACAACTTTCATAACCTCTGGATTTTGTTTATACTTTTAAGACAATGACACACATTGAACTTACTTGTTTTTGGTCTGTGCAATTCTAATACTTGAAGTCTTACTAGTTTTTAATGTACTCTATTTTTTCTTACTGGTTTCACTTATCATGTCACATGTACTCATATATTTGCTGTGTTGTGTTGTGCATATGTGTGTGTATGTGCGTATATATGTTTATGTGACGATCATTTATAGGGGGACTTTATCTGGGAGAATTTTTGAGGTCTTGGGAGTACTTTCAATTCAGAACCATTTTAAAATAAATTTGCTGAGAATTTTAAGATTAATCAGGTCATGGAAGTTAATTTGCAAACTCATACAAGTCCAGCTTATATTTCCATATTTTCAAGAATATTTCTACCTTTAACATTTGAGACAAGCTCAAAACAGGCAGATATTAATTGATCATTTACATTCCATATAGCAGGCTAATTCATCATTTACTTTTATGCTGAGGTGATAATTATTTGGAGTTCTAGTTCAATGTGAGGATCTATGCTGTTGGTTCTAGGCTTTCACTTCTCCTGTGCCCTAAGATGTCCTCAAAATGGAGGTGCAAGGTTCCTGAATTTAGGAAAATACCTTTACAATGAAAGTTGACTTTAGCACTCTTCCTCCTTGATTTCTTAATTTCACTTTATATTTGGCCTAATATTTCTTAATTTCTTTACAGTTCAGCAAAACATCATTTCTGTTTTATACCAGCTATTTAAAATCTTATCATTAGTATAGAGTTTTAAGGGGTATTTAGATCATTATGCTGCCAGAAAGACAAAAATGTTTCATGACATACAGAATTTTAAAGTTAATAGAAGTGATAAACTATCCAAACCAAAAGACTCAATGTCATGTGCCTCAAATTAAACAGATTTAAGAGTAACTCTAAGAGTTCCTTGCCTGGACTATAAAACAAACAAAAAACATGAAGTTTCCTAAATACATCAAACAAGAGTTATACAATTGTTTGATTATCAAGGGGGCAAAATAAAGGTTCAAGGTTGATAAGTATATTGCAATGAATTAAATTGAAATGTTTCTTTGATTTTCTAAAGGAAAATTCTAGTTACTAAGTTACATTTGCTGGCATGTTAGATTTAGTAGATTAGAAACTAGAAATGATAGGGCTTGTATGAGGGTACTAATTAAACCACTGATCCAAAAGTTTAACAAGAGAGGTAGCTCTTTCTGGCAAGGAAGTGAGAGATATAACTCAAGGTGTTTGCATCTACAATCTAATAGTAGAAACACAACTTTATGATAGTTTGATGTACTTGGGGATCTTGAGATAATCGACATTTTTCTCTCCTATTGTACCTGTCTTAGCGTACTTCTTTTAATTAATGACAAAAGTTACAGGTCACTGGGTCCAAAGTTATTATTTGCCAGCAAAGGGATTTTCTTGATCAATATACCAAATAAAACATCATCTGGTTTTATCTAAGTGTTGTCATTTCATTTTCATCAACGATTTACTCTTGATGAGTTCACGTTGAATATCTACAAATTTTGTATGAATCTGATTGCCAAGAATGCCTTCCTTTATCTCTGAGAATCTTGTATTTATAGTTGAGTAGCTGCTGTCATTTGGTGTGAGATGTGCCATTTCAGTTGGCTATCTCACCAGGTGTGACCAGAGATGAACAGAATTTTGGGTATTATCAGGCCAAATCCTTTAAAAAAATAAGCAAAAAAACAAAAAAGACCAATGCACAGTGATTTGTGAAACTTTCCCCAAAGTCATTTAATTAAGATATGTTTATGTTACCAAAAAAACCCTATCCAAATTCCTGATGTATCACTGATTGAACAAATCATAGTGTTTACTGTAAACCTGGTACTTATCACCAGTGTGCTGGAAACTGAGGCTAAAAGTTGAATAAGGCATGGGAACTGCTCTGAAGGAATTCACAGAGTTGGGGGAGTATAACGATAAAGAAATAGTTAAGACTTTTGGTCAAAATAATTTCTTATAATAGCTTTCAATGCATCCTTTCCAAATTTATCACTGCAAAGATGAAAAAGGGGAAAACTTAAACACCAGAACAAAACAAGAACTGAGAAAACCTTGTGCCAGAATTTTGAAGAATTGTAGACAATTATACGGCAAACAGGGTGGGTATGTGAAAAAGTATTCATCAGCATCTGAATTATCCTAAATTTTGATAGAGGTGATTCTGAATAATAGCACAAAGATACTTTATGTGTTCCTTTTTAATGACATATACCAACCATCTAGTGAACTGGACTTTCACTCGCAAGTGTGTTTCCATGAAGTTGACAGATGTTCCTAAATACCTGGCTTTCACCCCCCAGTACCCTGGTAAACAAAGAATGCAAATGCCAAAAATTTACTCTAGCAGGAAATTTTTGTGCACACACATGTGTTTGCATCTTTATATAGGTGTGTGGGCTGGCAGTGTAGCAGAAAATTAGGAAAAGTACAGTTCTCTTCCAAAAAGAATTACAAGGAAGTATGATGACAGGAAACCTAGCTGTGCATGCTGGGAATTCTACCATTTTTACGTACTATGTGGGTGGATTGCATAACACAATTTAAAAGTATAAAGAATAATAAGTTATTTACGTTTTAAAACTGTATTTTTAAATGTGTATTTTCATGGCACTTTAATAACATATCACATAGTGGCACAATAGTACGTGAACATATTTTATTTTTTTTATTTTTATTTTTTTTTAAAGATTTTATTTATTTATTTGACAGAGAGAGACAGAGTGAGAGAGGGAACACAAGCGGGGGGAGGGGAGAGGGAAAAGCAGGCTTCCCGCAGAGCAGGGAGCCCGATGCGGAGCTCGATCCCAGGACCCTGGGATCATGACCTGAGCCGAAGGCAGACGCTTAATGACTGAGCCACCCAGGCGCCCCAAACATACTTTATAAATGAATACGTGTACTTTTATATTATGGGTTTATACTGAATATAATTTGCCGATGATTGCATAATCAAAAATGTTTGGAGATTACTAAGTAGAGAAGTAGAAAATCATGCAGTGAGGGAGGGAAAAAGGCAGATAAGTTATATCAGTAATTCTACAGAATTTATAAGGATTAAAGGGAGCTCTGATAACAGACAAACTTGCTGACTCTCACAAAGGCTATTATTTTGTTATAAAACAGCTTTATTGGGATATAACTCACATGACCTACAGTTCATCCATTTAAAGTATATAATTTGGTGGCTTTAGTATATTCACAGAGCTGTGCAACCATCATCACAATCAGTTTTAGAACATTATTATCGCCCAAGATGAAAGAAAACCAAGAAAGAACCCTGCAGACTTTAGCTGTCACTTCCCATTTCCCTTCAACTTTAACAGGACACAAACAATAATCTACTTTCTGTCTTTCTATATTATCTCATCCTGCACATTTCATATAAATGGAATCATAGAATAGGTTGTCTTTTTCTGGCTTCTTTTACTTAGTATAACGTTTTCCAGGTTCCTCAGTGTTATAGCATGTATCAGTACTCCATTCTCTTTTTCACTGCCAAATAATATTCCAATGTATAGATATACCGTATTTATCAATCAATGGGCATTGGGTTTTCCTCCCATGTTTTGGCTATTATGAATAATACTGTTATAAGCATTTGAGTACAAGTTTTTATGTGGATGTAAGATTTTATTTCAATTGCATCTACAGCCAGGAGTGGAATCAATCACTGGGTCACATGGAAACTCCATGTCTGACATTTTGAGGAACTACCAGACTGTTTTCCAAAGCAGCTGCACCATTTTATATTCATACCAGCAATAGGTTAGGATCTGTTTCTTCCATGTTCTTCATCAACACTTGTTATTATACGTCTTTTTTATTTTAGCCATCCTAATGGATATAAAGTAATATTGCATTGTGGCTTCAATTTGCATTTCCTAATGACTAAGATGCTGAACATCTTTTCATCTGTTTGTTAGCCATTTGTATATTTGTTTTGAAGATATGTATATTCAAGTCCTTTGCATATTTATAAATTGGGTTGTTTATCTTTTCGTTGTTGACTTGTAAGGGTTCTTTATATATTCTGGATACTAGGCCATTATCACATATGTGATTTGCAAACATTTTGTCTCATACTGTCTTTTCATTTTCTTCATAGTTTTCTTTCATGCATACAAAAGTTTTAAATCCTGATTAAGTTAAATTTATTTATTTTTTGTTGTTGTTGCTTGTGCTTTTGGTGTCACATTCAAGAAACCACTGCCAATGGGGCACCTCACTGGCTCAGTTGGTTAAGTGTCTGACTCTTGATTTCGGCTTAGGTCATGATCTCAGAGTTGTGAGGTTGAGCCCCATGTCGGGCTCTGTGCTGGTTGTAGAGCCTACTTAAGATTCTCTCTCTCCCTCTCCCCTTGTCCCTTCCCCCTCTTGTTCTCACTCTCTCTCTAAAATAATAAAAATAAATAAATTAAATAAAAATTTAAAAAAGAAACCATTGCCAAGATCCAGGTAATTATTTGTCCTTATGTTTACTTCTAAGGTTTTATAGTTTTAACTCTCAAATTTAGATCTTTGATCTATTTTAAGTTATTTGTGTGTGTGTGTGTGGTGTGAGGTAAAGTTTCAGTGGCATGTGGAATCCAGTTATCCCAGCACCATTGGTTGAACAGACTGTTTTTTTCTCCATTTAATTATCTTAGCAATCTTGTTGAAAATCAGTTGGCCATAGATGTATAGGTTTATTTCTGGACTCTCAATTTCCTTCCATTGATCTGTAAGTTTATTCTTATACCTTACTGTTTTTATAGGGGTGGCTTTGTAATAAATTTTCAGATTGGGAAGTGTACATCCTCCAATTTGTTGTTCTTTTTCCTGAAAAAGAAGTAATGCTGATTATTTGGCTGTTTGGGTACTTTGCAATTACATATGAATTTTAAAGTTGGATTTTCCATTTCCACGAGAAAAGGGTGTTGTGATTTTGATAGTCCCTGCATTGAATTCAGTAGAGTTTGGGGAAGTATTGCCATTTAACAATATTAAGTCTTCTAATCTTTGAGAATAGGATGCCTTTATTTATTTCTGTATTTGTCATATCTCTCAGCAATGTTTTGCAGTTTTCAGTGTACAACACTTGCACTTTCTTGTGTAAATTTATTACTAGGTATTTTATTCTTTGGGGTAGTATTGTAATTGGAATTGTTATTTTTTAAATATCCTTTCGTATTGTTTGTTGATCGTGTACAGAAATACAACTGATCCTTGTGTTGTTCTTGTAATCAACAATTTTGCAGAATTTGTTTATGGGCTCTAACAGATTTTATATGGACTCTTTAGGGTTTTCTTCATATGAGATCATTCCACCTGTGAATAGAGATAGTTTGTATCCAGTTCAGATGCCTTTAAATCTTTTTCTTGCCTAATTACTCTGGTTAGGACTTCCAGTAAAATGTCGAATAGAAGTAATGTGAAAGTGGGCATCCTTTCTTTTTGACATATTAGAAAGTTGAAAGAGGTTTCAGTGTTTCATAATTGAGTTTTATATTAGCTGTGGGTTTTTCATATATACCTTTTATCATGTTGAGGACATTCCTTTCTACTTCTGGTTTACTGAGTATGTCTATCAGCAGGTTGTCAGATTTTGAAAACTGCTTTTTCTTTATCTATTGACATGATCTCCTGTGTTTTTTCCCTTCCTTCTATTATAGTTTTGGGTTACATTGATTTTTATATGTTGAAACACCTTTGCATTCCTGGAATATATCCCACTTCTTCATGGTATATTATCCTATTAATATGCTATTATATTCTATTTTCTATAATTTTGTGGAGGGTTTTTACAACCATATTTATAAAGGGTGTTGGTCTGTAGTTTTCGTGTGATGTCTTTGGTTTTGGTGGCAGGATAATGCTGCCCTCATTGAATCAGGAAGTTTACCTCCTATTCTATTTTTGGAAGAGTTTGAGAAGGATTAGTATTAATAATTTATTTATTTAGGATTCAGTAGTTAAGCTATCTTCTGGTTGTGGGTTTTACATTTGAGATTACTCATTTTTCTTTACTTGTTACAGGTCTATGAGATTTTCCATTGACTCTTGAGTCAGTTTTGGTAGTTTCTACATTTCTAGGAATCTGTCCATTTCATCTAGGTTATCTATTTTTTGGCACACAGTTGTTCATACTATTCTGTTATAATCTCTTTTTTATTTCTGTAACATTGGTAGACATGTCCCTACTTTCATTTCTATTTTATCAATACAATTCTTGTCTTTCCCCTTCTCATTATTCTACTTAAAGACTTCCAGTTTTGTTAATCTTTTAAGGAAAAAAAAAACTTCTGGTTTTGTTGATGCTCTGTATTGTTTTTTCATTCTCTATATGTTTATCTCTGCTCAAATCTTAGTTTCTTCTTTCTGCTAGTTTTAGGTTTAGTTTTTTTTAATATACTTTCTTAAGGAATAAAATTAATTTATTGATTTGAGCCAGAGGATTACTTTGTTTCAGAGGATTTTCTCCTGGTAAAGTATATGGTTGCTCTAAACCTGTGCTTATCTTGCAGAGTTCAGTAGGTAGTTTCTGACAGTTTTAGCAAGTTTGCAATTTCTGAGCTCCAGAGTTGCCTGTTCCACTGTTTTAGCTGATGTTCTTTGGTTCAGAAACATTTTGCATTCATGTGGAATGAACATAGCTCTTATCATAGGTCTATGTTATGGGTCTTGCCATAGGTCTATGTTAACTTTTCCGTCCCCTGTCATGATAAGGTCTAAAAGGACCTAGGCACGGTTGGAACAATGACATAATGCTAATCACACTGGATGAGGAAGAAGTGACTAGTATGTTGATGGCTTTGCTATGGGGCATGCCCTACCAAGGGTGAAGGAAAAACTCTACCACATTAGTAAAATTTTAGGCATACAGGATAATACATTCAGGTTAGCATATCTTGCATCTCCCACCATGATAAAGGAAGCATAACTGAACTTTTTGTCATTTGTAGTAATTAGCTAGCAATGTTGTGAATGGTACATAAGAAGATTACTTATTTGTTCATGGGGATTGTAGAGAATAGTCTTATTTGTGCTTTTTATAATTTTCTGATCTCTTAAGAATAAGTACTTATTATGTTTTAGCTATTATTTTTCAACAGAAACATTTAAATTCTCATAAAATTAATAAGAATGAGTGGGTAGACAGAAGAAATTTGGACATGTAATTTTTCCCTTGCTGAAGTCAAGATTCTTTATCTGTAAAATAATGATTTGATTATATTAGTTGTTTTCCAAAGTGCTCCTTAGAGTCTGGGGAGTCTGTGGATGACCTCCAAGGGCTATTGTTGGAGGAAATTAGATGGGAAGAGAGTTTCCAAGCAGGCAGTTTTCCAAGTCCTCCTCCAAGAATTAATGGGAAAAGTTCCACTTTTGATATACATGACTTCTGTGTAATATATATGTGTTTTTTTTATTTTTAAGAGAATGTACTCCGTTACTTTAAAAACATTTTGAAAGCTAATATGAAAAATAATTTCTTAAGTTATTTGACTATATGCTGTCAAAATATTGAAATATGATTATTATTTTGTTATTTTTCAAATTACCTAGAACATCATCTGAGCTTGTCCTGAACAGTGATTTGGGGAATAAATGGAAGACAAAAGCATTGGGTTATGTGTATTTTAAAACTTTTAATAACAGCATATATTCCTGAGCCCTTGTAGATTATTCTAATTAAAGTGATAGTATGCATTAGTTTCAAATTTTAAGATCTCAGAGATATTATAAATCGGATACTTATAATTAAGATGATTGTCATTGAGGTATTTTTCAAGGTTTCTAGAAATCAACAGATAAAGGAAATTGTAAATACAAAAGCTCCTTATTATAGTTGTCTTGTGTTAATTTCTGTCTTTTAACTGGAAATGTAAATTTTCACTAGTTTGAACCAATAAGAATGCAGTTTTTTTTCTCCAAATTTTTATTTAAATTCTAATTCATTAACATATAGTGTAATATTGGCTTTAGGAGTAGAATTTAGTGATTCATCACTTACATATAACACCCAGTGCTCATCATAACAAGTGAAGAATGCAATTTCTATCTGAAGAAAAAAAAAGTAGTCCTATTGTTATACTATACATTATTGTCATTGAATTTTTTGGGAAATATGTTTAATAATATAGGCCTAATTTTAACATACTTTTATTTTCATATCTCTAGGATTTAGGTGAAATTATACTTTTTTCTTTGGATCATTACCAAAAAAGTTTCCATTTTTATTGATTTGGGACATTTTAAAATGCATGAAAAACTCAACATACACATATTTGTGACCTTATTGTGTAGGAAAATCCAAAATAAGATTGCCTTTCAAAAATATATTTTTTAAAAAATATGAGCCTCGATTCCTTTTCTTTCTTCCTTCCCATAGTTTTTTGAAGTCAGAAGACATTATGCCTGGGTAATGGAAGATATATAATGAAAACATTAGGGCCTTTATTTAATTAGCTAATGGTAATATATATTTTATTTTTCTCTAAATTAAATGGATGTTTTGTACGTCTTTTGCTTTTGCAAAATTTCAACTTGCTTTCAATAGTTGGACATAAAAGAGATTTGAATTCATCAATTTCAATTAACCAGAATTGAACAAAATCCTGCAGGACATTTACTCCTTTTAAGTGTTTAGAATAAAAAGAATATCATTCATTTTTTCATATTGTATAATTCAATCTATATTATTATTATTATTATTATTGTTACTATTATTATTACACCTGCCATTTATTTAGTGCTTACAGTATGCCAGACTCAGGATTTTATTTTGCAAATTCAAAATAATCCTTATGACAACATATTGGCCAGTTTTTGCAGATGAAGTGATGCTTAGGGGAGGTTGGTGAAGTGGGTACATCTGTTTACCCAGCAGACCTGGCCCTGAAAGGACCCCTGATGAGAGACTTGTGAGGGAGATAAAGCCTGTATTTGGAAAGGGTTTCCTACTGTGGTATGTGGAGGAGAGCAGGTAAGCAAACTCTAGATATCCACTATCTTTAAAAAATGTATTTCATTTTTCAGTGGATTCTTTAGTATGTTTCACTAGCAGTGGGGTCTCTATCCTTTATTATTCAGTGGCTTTTTGTAGTCTTGAATTTTCCTGAAACTTTGTTCTACTTCTCTCCCTGCCTGGGTGTGCATGCTAGGAACCCTCCTCAGGGAGATTATCTACTTTATTTAATAGCATTTCTTCAACTAAGTGCATGGACCTAGAAGGAGTGATGCTCAGTGAATTAATTCAGTCAGAGAAAGACAAATAACATTTGATTTCACTCATAGGTGGAATTTAAGAAACCAAAAAAACAAAGGGAAAAAAATAAGAGAAACAAACAAACAAAAACAGACTCTTAACTATAGAGAACAAACAGATGGTTGCCAGAGGGAAGGGGGTGGGAGATGGGGGGAAATAGATAAAGGGGATTAAAAGTACACTTACCGTGATGATCACCGAGAAGTGTATAGAATTGTTGAATCATTATATTGTATACCTGAAACTAATATAACACTGTATGTTAATTATACTTAATAAAAAATTTTTAAGGCATTTCTTCAGGCATTTTTCTGTCTTTAAGCAGCTGTTGTGTGTGTGAGAAGGAGAAACTAGGTCCCAGTGCCCTGTGGTCAGGCAGGTAGCCCAGTCATGATCTTGGTGATAAATACATCAGTTTGGGTTTATGCTGCTCTTGGATTCTCCCCAGACACTCTGGCAAGATTGACTTTTACCTTGTGGCAGCTTTCTCTTTTGGATGTTGTGTTTTGTAGTTTCCCCCACATTGGTTTCCCTGTTATCAGATCCAATATGCTTTTGATGTTTAGAACTTTCCAAAAATGTCTTGTCTGATATAAGCCCTCTTTCTTGATTTCAGCACTGTTAGATGAGTTTATTTTTAATTCAACAACAGCCACATTTTTGCCATGTCAGTGGGATACAGCGTGTGAGGAGAGGAAAACATGTATTTGGAGTCCATTATATTAAAGTCTGCTGATACCATAAATGAGTTTTATGAAGTATCTCATCTCAGGCTTAAAAACTGATACTCAAGACTAGGCTTCATGTTTTGCTCTTTCTTGAAAAGAAATTTTATAACTATACTAATGGTGCCTTGATCATTGTCTTTTTTTCTACTATCTCATAGGATTTCTTTCATTTTTGAATAGCTTTGGTTTATCTCCAATATACTCTGTTTTAAATATTTATTAAGAGATTTCAAGCCTGGTGAATAGTGTGATAATAATGCATGTTACAAAAAGATTAAGGTTAATCGAATATAGTACTTTAAAAATTCATGCCTCATAATTATAAGAGACTTGATGTTTTTATTAGAATGTTTTGCCATTTATAGAGATCCTTATAAGATAAATGATAATTTTCTACACATATGTATGCTATTTCCCAGATTTTCCTTCAGTGACATTAAGTATATGGTCTAACATAGGAAACATACTGGGCTTAAGAACAAACCCATATTTCTTAAGACTTGACTCACAGTTTCTTTAAGACAGTAGATTGTGCTAGAAAGCGTTACTGTTTGGTAGCTTTTTGTTGCATTTTGATCATAGCTGGGATTTATTACCAAGAAATGGAAATACCTTACAATATAAGGAAATAACTTTTTTTTTCCTTTCAGAGTGCAGGTAATTCTTTTTTACAAGAATTCGAAAGGACAGATTAACAAAAACAATGAATTTTGGCAATAGTTAAAGGAAACTTATGTGGAGAAAATGTATTCATAAACCTTAGCAAATAGTAGTTTACTGCTTCCCAGAATATTTATTAACATTAATCAGAACAATTATGCTTTGAGGAGGATTAGTTCTGTCTTGAATGAGATGATTTAGCAAGGTTGTCCAATGATTATAGTTTAAGGATTCAGAAATTAAATAGATTTTCTAAATCAATTTAGTAAAATTAATTTTTCTCTGTGTGGATTATCTTTCCTCCATTTGGTCAACAAATTAAATTATAATTTAACATAGTTCCTGAGTAGAAAAAGTACTCTCCATTCATACAGTGACTGTTTAGTTGTGTTCTTTTGAGGAAAATACAAGATGTTTGGTCTTATCAGTTTAGATGTATCAAGGAGAAGAATTTTTGTTTCTTTGTACATAGTATTTCTCAAGCTGAATTAACTAAGAAGCATTAATTATAATACTATAAAACTGAGTTAGAAATGGGTTTCCCACGGGGCGCCTGGGTGGCTCAGTTGGTTAAGCGACTGCCTTCGGCTTAGGTCATGATCCTGGAGTCCCAGGATCGAGTCCCGCATCGGGCTCCCTGCTGTCAGCAGGGAGTCTGCTTCTCCCTCTGACCCTCCCCCCTCATGCTCTCTCTCTCTATCTCATTCTCTCTCTCAAATAAATAAATAAAATCTTTAAAAAAAAAAAAAAAGAAAAAAAAGAAATGGGTTTCCTATGTTACACATGGGTTTTGTAACATTTCTCTTTTCATCTCTTATGCATTTTGTACCCTAATGCATACAGACTACATGAGTGACTGTGTTTGACATGTGTGAGTAGAGTGGTAGTGTGTGTGTGTGTGTGTGTGTGTGTGTGTGTGTGTGTGTATAGGGGTGGTGGTGGTGGGGTAGATATTAAGGGACTCAAGTTTTAGTAAGATAAGCCTTTGAGGTTATCTAGTCTAATTTCTTGACTATATGTATATGAGGAAAACAAGGCTTGGGAGGTGGGGTCCCTTTCTCCAAGGCCACAGATGGCAGCTAGTTTCTAGCAGAACTGAGCTATGTCTTAGTCTCACCTTCCACTACTCCATCATTCTAAACAATGGATCTCACCTTGATAGCAGCTTTGCCCCTCAGGGAATGTTTGGCAGTGTCTGGAAACGTTTTTGGTTCCAAATGTCAATAGTGCTGAGCTTGAAAAATCCTTCCAAAACATGAAGTACATCACAAACCAAGGAAAGAACAGTTAACCATTTACTTCTGCTATGAGTTTGATCAAAATCCAGTGACTAATTTTTAATCCTTATTATGTCATATATATATTTTTTTTCCTTATATAAGAAGAAAGTATTTGTCTCTGGGCCATTTTCTCATAAGTAGGTATTCCCAAGGAGAGTTCCTGAAATGTCAGTTGCAAAGATAAATTCATTATAATTTCACAGTCTCACAGAGATGATTTTTTTATATCCTTATTATAAGCCTAGGTGATAAGTCTAGTTGGCTTTGTCAGAGCCTAATAAGTGTTGGTGCCGGAACAAAATCACAACTGCAAAGTGACTACTTAGAGAGGTAGCAAAATAAGTCATGACATCAGACTAGGCCATGCTGACATTTGCTTAGTGTTTGCATTTAGAATATAAAAATTTGCTTTAAATCTATTTTCTAGGTGTTGTAGTTAGGCCAACATAACTACTTTCTAAAATAATTCCTACTAATGATAGCTTTAATTTATTAGTGTTAACTACTCTTTTAAGCACTTTATTTCCATTACCTTCTTACCCTTAGAATCCACCTATAGGTTATACCATCCATTTTACAATCATAGGACTGAGGCTCAGAGAGGGAGCTCCTCAAGCACACCCAACTGATGCTCAAACCCACATCCATCTGTGATTAGGATATCTTCTTTTTAAAGGTATATTAAGGGGCACCTGGGTGGCTCAGGTGGTTAAGCATCTGCCTTTGGCTCAGGTCATGATCCCAGGGTCCTGGGATTGAGCCCCACATCAGGCTCCCTGTTCGGCAGGGAGCCTGCTTCTCCGTCTCCCTCTGCTGTTCCCCCTGTTTGTGCTCTCTTGCTCTGTCAAATAAAAAAAAAAAAAAGGTATAATAAGTATAGATCAAATTTCTTTTTCTTTTTTTTTTAAAAAAGATTTATTTTTATTTATTTTAGAGAGAGAAAGAGAGCACGCATGTCCATGTGAGTGGGGAGGGGGGCAGAGGGAGAGGGAGAGAGAGAAGCAGACTCCCTGCTGAGCAGGGAGCCCAGTGCAGGGCTCAATCCCAGGACCCTGAGATCAGGACCTGAGCCAAAGTCAAGAGTCACCGTTTAACTGACTGAGTCACCCAGGTATCCCTCAGATTTATTTTTCTTACAATTTTTTCTTAACCTTTTCTGTAACTGACAAAATACAAATAAAGTTGGCTTTGTGTTACAACTCAGACATTGTCATAGAAAACAGACATTGTGTTTGTAAAGAAAGTCTGGACATTGCATGACAAAAGTTCCTATTACTAAAACAGTGAGAGGGAAGAAAACATTTTCTGAAATGCTGCAATAAGATTCATATATGAACACTCATATTTATGTGGCTGATGCGTGTGGGTAGACACAGGTTAGTTTAATAAAAGATGGTGGCTTCCCACCTGGTCTGTCTTGATTAATGAAGAGCTTATTTATAAAATCACAGTGGACTCCGTGATTTCGTGCATATGCATTTCTAATCTATGGTTTCAAATCACCTAGTGCCTTTCAATCAGAACTAAACTGGCTTCCTTGCAAGACATTTCCAGTTACTTTGACAGTTACTATGCTTTTGAATAATTCTACAAATATTGTTCAAGCCATTAAAATTTTAGCAATTAAGATTTACCAGTATAGCTGAATTCAAGTAGTGACTAAGGTCCACAGAAAATCTTCTCTGTTTGTCTTACTTTTCAGTATTTCTCTATCCTACTTTGTCATCGAGAGGCACATATGTATGATGTTGTCACTATGAATTCTTTCAATGTATAAAAGTAGGAAAAAACCCCAATAGTAGGAGAAATTTAAAAGTCACCATATACTTACTGTTTTAGAAGTGTATCTTTCAGATTTATTTTTGTTTCCTTCATTTCTTTCACAGAACATCCATTCAACCATCATTTATGCATTTGTACCTTCACTCACATATCCATTTATTTGCTTACCTGCCAAAAATTTGAAGACAAATACAATATTATGTCCTTAAAAAACTTACAGTTCTCTGAGGAGAGTACTGCATATTGCAGTACTAAGTACATGCATATTGCCTTTGATTGTAGAATTAACTTTATGTGGGATTCAGGAGAAGCCTCACAGAGATCGTGAGAAATAGCTCTGAAATTAGGTAAAGATTGCTGTAGGAGTTTTCAAGCTTAGGGTTTCTTTTGAATTCCCCCAATTGCTGATAGAGATCTGGAGTAAAATCAGTTTTGATTAATATATTCCCCATTGTTTCTCCAGTTAGATAGTGTTATAACTTTCTATGGGCCTATAATTCCCGATTTAATAATAAGGCCACAGGAGAAGACTGATGACAGTGACTTAACCAGGTAGGTTCTCTCTTCTCCCCATCACCAAAAGCCTGCATGAGGCCAGTCATGGTCCTGGCTGCTTCTGCCATTCTCGATGTGGCTTTCATCTGAATTATGACTTCATGACCTCAAGATCAGTTCATGCTTCTTCATATCCGGCTTCCTATCCTTGTTCAAGGAAGGATAAAGAAAGAAGTGAAATGGAGAGGCATGCATATATTCAAAAATGCTTATCAGGCCTCCATTTCTGTTTTACTGCCAAAACTGTACCACATAGCTAAGTGTATCTATAATGGGAGTCTTGGTAACATAAGCTTTTTTTTTTTTTTTAACTATAGGGAGGAAACAAATAATACTAGGTAGGTAAAAGCAGACTTGACAGGGAGGACCTAATATATAAAATAAAATTGGAATCCACACCTACAAAAAATCAACTTTCACTGATGTGGGTTGAGTGCCGTAAGATATTGTGAACTTGCCAAGAAATTATGAAAACTCCAAGGCTGAATTTTCTCCTCCTTTTTTTATATGCTCCCCTTGCTTGTTATGGGATATGGAGTATTAAGATAATGAAGATGCTTGTGCACTCTGTGTGTGTGTGTGTGTGTGTGTGTGTGTGTTTAAGCCACTCTGTGTGTGTGTGTGTGTGTTGTGTTTAAGCCACTCTGTGTGTGTGTGTGTGTGTGTGTGTGTGTTGTGTTTAAGCCACTCTGTGTGTGTGTGTTTGTGTGTGTGTGTGTGTGTTGTGTTTAAGCCAGGTTGGCAATGTACCATTTGAACTGAGATGGAGACTTGGATAACTTTGCTTCCATTTTGCTGGTAGGTCCTGTCAGTCAACAAAGCACTTGTGAGCCAGACCTGGTAATAAGCACAAAGCAAGGTCCTACTCCGCTTTCTTACCCCAAGAGAAGAGAGGTTGTGTGGGAAAATGAGCCTTCACTCGACAAAGCTTTAAATGAGAAGATGCTTTACATATATAGTTAGATTTTACTGATTTACTAGTAGTTTATAAACTTGAGAGTAAAACCTGATGTGGAGAAACAAAAATCTGATTGGTGTGGGTTCAAAAGAGAGGGAAGCAGATGAAATGGAGACAGAAATGGACAATTCTTCCAGGTTTTACTCTAAGAGTAGTCACTGTGTGTGAGGGGTGGAGTGGTATAGGGTCTTGGGAATAGTAAAAAGGTTTCTAGCTTGACAGACTGTATGGGTGGCAGCATCATTATTTAAGATTGAGAATACAAGACACAGGAGAGGTTTGGAAGAAATATAAGAGATTTACTCTTTGGGAATTACTGAGGGATTTAAATGGCTCCTAATGCCCATTCTCATTAGACTGTTCGACATCCAGAGCTCAAGCTTGATAAACTATTATGGACTGATCTATGTATTTGGGAAGTATATGTATATTAGTGCATTTTCTAGGGCTACCATAACAAATTAGCACAAAGTTGGTGGCTTAAAGCAATAGATATTTATTATCTCACAGTTCTGGATGATAAAAGTACAAAACCAAGGTGTCAGCAAAGCCATACTCTCTCTAAAGGTTCTAGGGGAGGGTCCTTCCTTGCCTCTTTCCAGATTCTGGTGGTTGCCAACAGTCCTCAGCTTGTAGAAGCATCACTCCAATCTCTGCCAATGTCTTCTCATGGAATTTGCCCCTGAGTGCCTGTATCTAAATTTTCCTCTCTTTGTAAGGACACCAGTCATTCATTGGACTAGGGCCCACCCTCATTCACTTGACCTCATTTTAGGTTGATTACATCTGCAAAGACCCTATTTCCAAATAAGGTCACGTTCACAGGGGCCTGGGGAGAGGACTTCAACATATCTTCAGAGGACACAGTTCACCCCACAATGATATGTGTGGCAAAAGAAGCCATAAAAACAGATGTGATCACCCAGACAGAGGATGTGGAGTGAGACTAGGACCAGTGGTAATCCCTTGGAAGTACTCCACCTTAAAAAGAAAGTAAACTAATAAAGGGGGGGGAGGTGTGTAAAGACATGGTATAGTCAACAGGACAGAAAAAGTAATCCAGAAAAGTTTCATTTTGGTAAATGTATTGTAAAGAAGATTTGAAAGGAGGTTTAAAAATCTTTAAAGATTTCAAGTAGCATGAGTACTAGGAATAGACCACTGTAACTCTTGCTAAATATGGGGAGGAGCAAGTTTGGGAACAGGTGAACAATTTAGGACACTACAGCAATCCAGACAGATTATGATGGCTGCCTGAACCAGGGTGTGGCAGTGGGAAGGAGAGGACTGGGCATGTTACTGAAGTAAAGTCAAAAGGAACTGGTGCTGGATTGGATATAGAATAGGAGTCAGAGATGACTTCCAGGGTTTTTCTTTAGCACACTGTAAGACTGACTGATAAACAATGCAGTGAGTCCATGGAGAGAAGATTTCAGTTTCAAATATATTGATGACATATCTGTCAAATTTTTTAGTGACAGGGTCTACTGTGCTGATGCATGTAAGTGTCAGAGACTCAAAAGAGGATTGAATCCAAATGTAGCTATTTGGAAGTTATCTGAAAAGAAAGATGACAATTCAGACCATGAGAATGGGTGACATAGAGAGAGAGAGTCGATTTACATGGGAATATACCTGATGTACACGGAGGGATGGGAGAGAAAAGAAGCACCACCAAAGAGACTGGGGAGAGCCAGGGACAAAGGTCAGGAGGAAGACCAGGAGAGTGCTGTGCTAAGATAGAGAAGAGAGTCTCCATGTCCCCAGAGCTGTGAACAGCGGCATCAATGGCTGCAAAGACAAGTAGAATGAGAGCTTAGAGGAGTATATAAACTTTAGAAAAACCAAAATGTGCATGTTATGTGAGTCCATGTGGGTGTGTGTGTGTGCAAGCATGTGTGTTTGCAGAGAGTCATTTTGGTGCATTAAAGGGAGTAGATGGCAAATTAAATGGGGTTTTTGGCTGGAAAGAAATCTTTCTTTTCTTTTCTTTTTTTTTTTTTAAAGATTTTATTTATTTATTTGACAGAGAGATAGCGAGAGCAGGAACACAAACAGGGGGTGCGGGAGAGGGAGAAGCAGGCTTCCCGCCGAGCAAGGAGCCCGATGCGGGGCTCGATCCCAGGACCCTAGGATCATGACCTGAGCTGAAGGCAGACGCCCAACGACTGAGCCACCCAGGCGCCCCTGGAAAGAAATCTTTCAATCACGTAACCATGAAATGGAGGGGAATGGTATCTACAAATGAAAATGACCGAATTGACAGGGAAATACACGGACGTAAATGAAATTGACTGAAGCCTTGACAATGTTTGAAATCCAATGGGGAGGGGCACCTGGGTGGCTCAGTGGGTTAAGCATCTGCCTTTGGCTCAGGCCATGATCCCGGGGTCCTGGGATCGAGCCCCGCATCGGGCTCCCTGCTCCATGGGAAGCCTGCTTCTCCCTCTCCCACTCCCCCTGCTTGTGTTCCCTCTATAGCTGTGTGTCTCTCTGTCAAATAAATAAAGAAAATCTTTAAAAAAAATAAAATAAAATCCAATGGCTAATTCCAGACAGAAGAGAGAGTTCAGAGGAAGAGGAGAGAGAATGGTGATTGAGCACATCTTCCCCCACCAAAAACGGGGAAAGGAAACCCAAGCTCAGAGGGTTAGTTCCCATTCTATGGGAGAATGGTCACCTCTCTGTTGCATTGAGAGGTAAGGGAGAGAGGATGCTGTTAAGTGAAAGTAGATGGCAAATACGTTATTCAGCTAAGAATGATCATCCGAATTAAGGAGGGAGGAAGAGTAAAATGACTTGGAGACGTTAACTCTAACTTTCAGATGCAGTGTTCATTGCTATTTATAAGGAACATGTTGATTGTGTTTCTTCTGCCCTTGCCTCTTTCTTTGGGCCTTCAGTCCTGGTAGTGTCAACCAGAGAAGCTCTCCTTTATGTGGTCTGCCATCACCCCTTCATCAGAGCACTTCCTGACAGCTGTGTCCTGTCACTGGAAGGCCACTCCCTCCCTCCCCCACCACAGGGCCCAGTGAATTCTCCCTGGAGGGCTCTGGAGATGCAGCTCCCAATTCCTGCCACATGGCTGAAATCCAGGGTTTTGACATACAGTTTTTGTATCATGATTTGCTTACTCAAATATTTCATTAAGTATTCTTTCTTTTTTTGGCAATCTAATAAAAATCACATTGGACCAATGATATGTCCTATTGTTCCTGTGATCTGTAATATAATCTCTAAGTCTTGCAGATAGATACTTTATTAGTTTTTTTTTTTCACCATTTTAGTTTTTTCTATTACTATTACAAGTTATACCTATTGCTCTTAAACGTTAAATGCTTGTGGATGAAGGGGTAGGTATTTTCTTCCTTTTTCACTCAGTACGTGGTTTCAAATGGGTTAGGTAGAAAGCTTTGTATAGCGGTACTTAGTTAGGGAATGTTAAAGTGATTTCATTTTGGTTCGCTCACTTGTGATCCAAAGAGGGTGTTGTGGTATTGGTTTTGATAAAACTTCACAACCAATGGGAATCTTTTCTGAGTTAGTGTGGAGTGGCCTTAATGCTGGAAACAATCCTGTTGGCCAGGACCCCAGAGCTATACAGATGAGAAAAGGATGCAGGGAATTCTGTTGTTTACACATGTGTCACTTAACACTGAGCCGCTAGAGCAGCCCAGCAAGCCCAGAGGGTAAGATGCCTAATAACCTTGTGGTTTTCTATTTCATTATTATATTTTCCTGCTGGAGCAGAGCATGTGGTATTCTCGGAGCAAAGAAAAAGACAGTTGCTTATAAGATGCAGATCAAAACTACTGTAGGTCTGGGAAACAGGGATTTGGAGTTTCTTCTTAAAGTGGACTTGATTCCTACCCTCTTTCTTCCATTTTCCACTGTTGGTATTATTTATCCTGACAGCTTACAATACTTTTCCTGTTTTTAAAAAATAACCATGCTAAGCAAAACTCAGGTAAGAATTTCAACTCTAAATTTAGACATTCGTAGATTATGTTGATAGTAAAACTTTGTTTTGTAGTTCCAAATGAATACGAGTTAGTCAATGTGTTTGAAGTAATCTATATTCTTGGAGTTTTAAAAAAATATAAAACTGTTATGCATACCCTCATATTTATGTCTCATGCATTCAGAGTTATTTCCATTTTGATGGATAGTCCTCATGCTGAATTCCTGTTATTGTTAACAGAAAAGTATACTTCAAACTTAGAACTAATATTGATTTCCTTATATAAGTTACCTGGGTAGTATGGAGGAAAGAGGGACATGGAATCAAATAATAAAATCCTGTACATAAAGAAACAGATCTTTATATGGAAAGTAATGATAGAACTAAAGGGAAAAAAAAGATCTCTGGAAACCATTGGGAAATATTTGTTAATGTTTTCCACAAAGATAAATTATAAAATGAATGTTGAATGGGTAAGTCTATTGAATAGAAATATAATGAAGATATTATTTAAAAACAGATACATGTCAGTAACATATGCAGTTGAAATACACAATGATATTTCTCGATACTCTCATTTATAGCCACATTAGTTTTCTGTTTTCTGAAATCATGCGAAAACACTTTTGCTAATACTTCTGTGGAATTGGGTATTGTTACAACTGTTGATTAAATGCCTTGTTTTTAGTCATTTTTGTTGAATATCCTTGCATATACGTTAAATATTCCTGAATTCTGACTTTTATCCACATTTTCACATAAGCATTAGATTAAAAAGGAGTCTTAAAAAGCTAGAGATACAATATCTGTGCAATTTTTCTGTGATTTTGCAATATTGATTTAAGGTATCAATAAATCAATTTGCATGACATTTACAAAAATGCTTTATGTGAATTGCTTTTTTTCCCAAAACTTAAAAAAATAGTTTTCTTGTAAAATGACAGATCATATAATGGTCTCTCTTTTGTATTCTTCATGTTTTTACTGGATTTAGTAATTGCTTGATCGCTGGGATATAGCTTCCTGGTTCCTTGATTTAGTTGTGGCCTTGAATTTATGAGGGTTTCCTCTAATTATTAGAGCCACAAATATAATGACAGTGATTCTTTAAACTTAAAAATGATGTAAGGACAACTTCTATTTGAAGAAATACCATTTCTCTTGGGCTGATACTGCAAGGTTAATTGAATTTTTCTATAATGGAAAAACCTTCAAAAATCCTCTTTTTAGCAAGATTTTAGAGAAGCTTTAAAAGAAAAGTCCAGCTTCCTGAGCTGAGTCTTGAAAAATCAGTGGAATTTAGATAGTTGTTGAAAAACAAAATACCATTCTACTTTGTAGTAGTAGTTGGAGCAAAGAGTTTTGAGGCCTGAGTTAATATGAAGCAGGGAAGATGAGGGAGGAGCCTCATGGGAGAAGAAAAGAAATGCACCGTTGTGAGGAGCAGGACAGAGTTGTGCAGCACAGAACACTGTGTACCCTGAATATGCAGGGTAACTTTCTCCCTATATATTGTGCAATGGGGGCAATTGCAAGTTTCTGAAGAAATGGGGAGTATTTATTCCTCTTTGCTTTGTCATCATCATCATCATCATCATCATCACCACCACCACACTACCAGCAAATAATAGCATTTCCTATGTGTAAGATAATTTACATACATATCTACAATTTTGATAGTTGGATAATAGAATGAACTTCATTTTACATATCTTCATTTTACACATGAAGAAATTTGATGTTCAGAAATGTTAACTGATTTCCCTAAAGCCACAGATATAGTAAGTTCTGGAGCAAAGATACCAAATAATGTCTTTCTGGCTCCAGAGCTATTCCCACTCTGCTCCACTGGTATTTTAGGAACGTGAGTCTGGCAGAAGTTAAGCAGAATGGTTTGGGGTGGCGTTGGGGTAATAGAGTACAGGGAGGAGGCAGTGAGACAACATTGTAAACCTGAGGTAATCCCAGTTCTCTCAGGTGGTCCACTCTTACCTTCGGGAATAGAAAGAAGAAATTGATACTGAAAATAAACAGTTTTATATTTAAATTGGCTGTTCTCGTATCCAATTCTTATGCTTTCCTCTGTATTTTCTTGAATGTTGTATTCAAAGAAGATGTCTTTTGATTTCTCAGAGGAAATTTAATCACTCATTTTCATCAGATATCACGTATTCATAAAAAAAATGCACGCGGTCACTGGAAATAATATTGGGAACAGATTGGCATCTATTGTTTCTTTTTGATGTGTGATATGAATGAATGCTGTGTGACCACATCTTCTTAAAATTATGGAAAGACTCAACTATTATCAAATAAAAGTATCATTTAGTTTTATTTGAATGGGTGAAGAGCATATATAAAATTTATGTTACTAATAGGTAATGCAGAGTACAGTATGTCTGTAGTAGAAAGAATAAACCCCATATAACATTTTTAACTCCTGTATCTAAACCTTGAACATATTTTACTTTTTCTCTAAATAGAGTATTTTTAAAAATGTGTATATTATAATTGTATAATAATGTCTATGCTATCATTTTAGAAATGTACTATCTACTATTTTACAAGTTCATTGTCATTTAAGTAGGTTTTACTGGAGTAATGCCTTTTTGCCGTATGCCCAAACAGATGAAGATAGTTGAAATGTAAAGATTCATTTCTTTAAATTTATCATTACTAAAACAGTAAGTACATTTCTCAGTTCAAATACTTTCATCACTGACCTTAAGACATTTCATTTTAATTAAACAGGTCTAGGCTTTATTCCAAGATTATATTTTATAGAGTGCCTTTTGCGTACTCAGTGCCTGGTCCTCAGTGTTTGGTCCTCAGTGCCCTGATCAACTGTAGATGCACAATTGTTATCAAGTGCTGTAAAAAGGAAAACTGGGTATCCTGTTGGAGGAAAGTAGCCTATCAAAGAAAAGATGGGTTGTGCTTAATGCCATTCCATTAAAGTCATAGCTTTGCAGATTACTGATATTTTCATATAAGTAAATATCTGGGTGATTCATATATGATGATATTTGCTAAGAGTTGCTGTTATATGTAGAGAAGATAAAAAGATATTTGATGTTAAAAACTGATAGAAACATTTTTTTGGTAGCTGAAGACAGAAGTAGCCTTTTGAGTAAAGACCATGTTCATTGCAGAGCTTACAAGTGGTATCTTACAATCTTTTGTCTTCAATTTGTAGAATTAAGCATCTCCCCCCCCCCCAAAAAAAAAATAGAAGTGCTGGAGCACTTCCACATTAGAGCTAGAGCTACCAGAGCAGAATGAGGAGCAGCACTCAGTGAGGTAGGAGGGAAAACAGAGAAGAGTCTTTCAGAAGCTAAGTAAATGAGTCATTCTGGAAAGATGAAATGGCCAGTTATATAAAATGCTATTGATTGGTCAAGGAAAATAGGACTTAACTGTTAATTAGATTTTGCAATACAAAAGTCATTGATTTTCTGTTTTTGTAGAGATCTAGGCTTGAAAACTGATAGAGTGAGTTCAAGAGAGAATGAGATGAGTGAAAATATCTTCTAAAGATTTTTACTAGGGCGCCTGGGTGGCTCAGTCATTAAGCGTCTGCCTTCAGCTCGGGTCATGGTCCCGGGGTCCGGGGATCGAGCCCCACATCGGGCTCCCTGCTCGGTGGGAAGCCTCTTCTCCCTCTCCCACTCCCCCTGCTTGTGTTCCCTCTCTCACTGTGTCTCTCTCTGTCAAATAAATAAATAAAATCCTAAAAAAAAAAAAAAAAAAAAAAAAAAGATTTTTACTAAAAAAAAAATGCCAGAGAAATGTGATGGCCCCTAGATGGAGATCAAGATGATTTCTGTTTTTCAGGTCATAGATATTATAGCATACCCATTTGCTGATGAGATTGATTTAGGAGGGAGGTTTAATTTGATTAGGTAGGAGAGAGAGGACTATATTTGCAGGAGCGAAGTCTTTAAGTCAGTTAGAGGTGATTCAGATAGAACATACAAATGGGAAGTTTGGCCTTATAGACACGGATGAGAATGGGAAAGTGAATTGATGGGGGAAATGTAGTAGGCTTGGCTTGGCAGTGCTAAGGGCTTGTTTGATATTCAGAGTCAAGATCTGAAATGAGACCTGAAAGTGAATGTTTTCTCTAAGTATCAGCAGGTGCTCAGGTGCATTTATAGAGCAGGCCAATAGTTGGATGCCAGTCAGAATTGGAGTTTTCTAGCTGAGGGTAATTTGTTAATAATGGAGCTTGGAAAAGGGAGGGCAGTGTCGATATGAAGTAGGTGATAAATAGTTAGAAAGTAATGGGATCAATTAATAGGACGTCCAAGTTGGGTCAAAGAAGAGAGTTTTGGGGACAATAGGAGAAGGTAATCAGAAAGGTGCTTAACATTGAAGCGGGAAGAAATGCTGGTATGGTTACAGTGCCTAGGGTCTATACCAGCCAGCAGGTGGGTGAGGTGAAACTATTGGAACTAATAGGAACTGAGAGATGAGCATATTATAAGGATACTGCATGTGAAGATATTTTGGACGTTAAATTAGTTTTCATACCTGAAAACATTGTTACTTAACCAGTTAGTACCACAATTGGTTTTACTAGATACATCTTATTTTTTATTAATAAATATTTATTATAAGTAAAAATAATTATTTTTTAAAATTTATTTAAATGTGAAAAACACTCCTGTTATAAAAATACATGGAAAAACATGATATTTTATATATGGATTTTATTATGGTAAAAAGATAAATATCCACAACTGGACACTAATTTTAATACCCATTCCCATGCTGAGACTCTAATTTTGTTAATGATTTCATCCACTTACTTTCTTGCTATTTTTTTAACATATCCATCACCTCATATAGTTACCTATCTAAAATTTTTTAACTGAAGTATAGTTGACATATAATATTAAATTAAGTTCAGGTACACAACATACTGATTCAACAATTC
The DNA here is from genome assembly GCF_004348235.1 of Phoca vitulina. Taxonomy (NCBI): domain Eukaryota; kingdom Metazoa; phylum Chordata; class Mammalia; order Carnivora; family Phocidae; genus Phoca; species Phoca vitulina. Next base: position 8,788,556 of record NW_022589730.1, on the reverse strand, counting down.
TATACCTTTTGAAATGCTCACCATGATAAGTGTATTACAGTATTATCGACTATATCCCCTGTGCTGTCCTTGCTATTTCTAATGATGTTTTACTTGGTCTATAAACTGTATTATAGATTCAGGGAAGGATAAGATATAGACACAGAATTTTTCACATCTAACAAATTTTAGGCTCATAATTTTTCTAGATGTTTATTATTTTACCAATGTTTTGGATAAAATTAAATTATATTTATTAATGATGTTCAGAAACCATGAATCATTATTATTCTTGGGCTTTAGTTCATCATAAAACTGATATTTTAACAACTACTAATATTTTAGTATTTAATAATTATGTTTGTCTAAAAGCCCATGCTGTCTAAACAGCTTCAAATAAATGGGGTTTCTTTTAAAGCTTAGATGAGAATGTTGAACAGTCCTATCCAGCGTTTTGAACAATGTCCATTTTGCTTTGATGTGACTATTGCAGCATCTCTTCTACATTATATGACCAAATGGCAAAGAATGAAAATGTCCTATTCATTTATATTTGAGTGGTAGCCATGACTCTGATGTGTGTTTACATTATCAGTAGAATGTATTTTTCAAACATATATTTGTAAATAATGTTATTAAGAATCGTCTTAATTTGAAGCATAGATAGGAAGCCTCTGTAAGATAGAGACAGAAGTTTTGTGAGAACACGCTGGATATATGTTTGAAAAAAATCAAAACAAAGTTTTCTATTTCTGTAAAATTCTCTATGAAAAAGAAAAACACTTAAATTATTTTTGGATGTTCTAGAGTAGAGCTGTCCAACAGAAATAGAACTCAAGCAACATTTACAATTTAAAGTTACATTTAAAAAATTAAAAAAATAAATGTGACATTGATTTGAATAATATATTTTACTTAATATCTTTAAAATATTACCATTCTAAAATGTAATCAATATAAAATCAGTGAGATAGTCTACATTTTTATTTTCCACACTGTGCCTGATTTAGATTTATACTGCATCTCAGTTCAGTCTACCTTCATTTCAAAAGCTTACTAGCACCATCAGGCTTGTGACTATCCTATTGGACAGCACAGGCCATAATACTCCGGAATAGAAATAATTACACAGTACTGTCTCAGCGAGTGTAGGTCATGTTGAAGGCATTACATTTATCTCCTTGTAAATGAAGATATGTGTTTGAGTGACCTTCCTAAGGAAAAGATTTACCCCCGGTTTTCTGATACTGAATCCAGTGTTCTCTGATTTCCACTATGCCATTCTGATGATGGTTATGTTGATGTATTTATATTATATTAGTTCTGAGCAGTATGTAAAATATGGTGACCTCTGGAAATTACTGGTACGAATGTGTTCTCCCCTTGCTACAATTTAAGAAAATCTAATTGGTGTGAAAAGTAAGCAGTAATGAAAATGATCAACCCAATTCTAGGATTCCACACATTTCTTTGTTTGTTTGTTTTTTTATAAATTAAATGAAAGATCCAAATCTGGTAGGGCAGAGAGATAGAAAAAAGTAAAAATAGAGGTTCAGAGGAAGATTTAAAACTCTGGCATTATAGGGATTATTTGAGAAAGAGTTGAAATGAAATATTTATATGACTGGGAGGGTAAATAAAAACATAGCAGCTTTTCAGAAATGTAAGTAATCTGGGCGCCTGGGTGGCTCAGTTGGTTAAGCGACTGCCTTCGGCTCAGGTCATGATCCTGGAGTCCCGCATCGGACTCCCTGCTCAGCGGGGAGTCTGCTTCTCCCTCTGATCCTCCCATCTCTCATGCTCTCTCTCTCTGTCTCATTCTCTCTCTCAAATAAATAAATAAAATCTTAAAAAAAAAAAAAAGAAATGTAAGTAATCTGGTCTTCAGCTTTTTGCAGTTCTCCTTGCACATGTCTTACACTTTCTATTTTAGGGACTGGAAAGCCAGATCTCTTGAGAGATGTAAATACTGGCTATTCACTTCCTGTTGTTTTGACATTTTTAATCCAATCCCTGTTCTTTACTAAGGGAGTAAAACACTATGCCTACAATAAAAGAGATGACAACTGATTTCAAGATCCATTAGCAATTCGCTAGGAACTCTGCTTTATAGTTAAATTGCTTTTGTCTTTAGTGTTATCTTCTCTCACGCCAAAGGACAAAACCCAAAAATATCAACACTTAAAAAAAGATGATTGGTGGGGCGCCTGGGTGGCTCAGTCGGTTAAGCTTGTGCCTTCTGTTCAGGTCATGATCCCAGCGTCCTGGGATGGAGCCCCACATCTGGCTCCCTGCTCAGCAAGGAGTCTGCTTCTCCCTCTCCTTCTGCCTCTCCCCACTGCTCCTGCTCTCTCTCTGGCTCAAAAAAATTTTTATTTATTTATTTGAGACAGCACAACCTGGGGAGAGGAACAGAGGCAGAAGCATACTGCCTGCTAAGCAGGGAGCCCTCCACAGGGCTCCATCCCAGGACCTCGGGATCATGACCAGAGCCAAAGGCAGATGATTGACTGAACCACCCAGGCACCCCCCAAAATAAGTAAAATCTTAAAAAAAAAAAAAAAGATGATTGGAGACTCTATGTCTAAACAGACTACAAAGATATTTTGGCTAAAATGGAGATTGTATGGACGGGAAAAATGTTTCATTAGCATGTATATTAACTGATCTTCAAATCAAAATCTAACGTAACACTTTTTAGTATTTCATGTCTTAAGATTATAAATGAAATTTTCCCAGTGAATTCAAGATTTTGAATCTCATTACTATAAGAGGTAACTTAAGTATTACACAACCACCAGATTTTTTTTTCTGGAGAAGGCATTTTCCTCCAAATAATATATCTGAAAGCTGATTACTTGTTTTATTTTACGTTAAAATTGAAAGAATTAGGGTGCCTGAGTGGCTCAGTCGTTAAGCGTCTGCCTTCGGCTCAGGTCATGATCTCAGGGTCCTGGGATCGAGCCCCACATCGGGCTCCCTGCTCCGCGGGAAGCCTGCTTCTCCCTCTCCCCTCCCCCTGTTTGTGTCTCTCTCTGTCAAATAAATAAATAAAATCTTTAAAAAAAATAAAATAAAATAAAATAAAATTGAAAGAATTAGAACAAAATATATGATTGATATCAATTTAATCTTAGGCGAGTCCATAGAAATGTAACAAGGCTATAAATCTAATGCCAGTAACTAAGATAAAAAATCAACATTTTCTTTAAACATCAGTGTATTATCATCTGCTGATCCGATAATTTGTGATGATATATATGTATATATTACTATTTCTCTTTTTGTTATACAGTATAAGAACATTCAGTTTTAAACAATTCCATTGTTTCTCCTTTGCTTTTTTTATATTGTTTTATTTCAGTGTTTCTGAGTATTAGAATCTTCCTTACCAAGAGAAAATAATTGATTTAATATCTTTATAGTACCTTACGGGAATGTAGTGCTATAAGTGACTATGTTTTAATTATATACAAAATCAATTTTACATATCCCTTTTATGTTTTTTCCATTTATGTCACAAGAGATACAATATAATTTCTGAAACTTATGCTGTTCCTATTCAGAGGTAGATAGCCTTGTGATTTCAAAATAGATTAATCATGTATTTTAAGAAAAACCATAATTATGAACCTTGGGTAGGTCCATATTCACTAATAATTTTATTTTCCAAACTTTCTCTGTAGTCACATTCATAAAGACTTATAATTCAAGGACTAAATCTGACCTGCAGAAATTTGGAGTATTCAAGGACTTAAATGAACTCCTGCAGTATTACACTTTGAACACACTGCCATGGGTGGGTGGAGGCAGCTGGTTTCCTGTTTAAAATATTTTTGAGAACTTTTAGAAAGTTCAGTTCATTCTCAGCCCAGAGTTCCTTCATAAAAGAAGAGTTGAACATGTGTAAATATTTATATTTGGAAGATTACTCAGGAATATGTGATTAAACTCCAAAAATTGGGTTAGTTTGTTTGTGTTATAGTTTATGAAATTCTATTATATCCAGTTCTTTCAACATGTTCAAAATAATTTGTTTTGATTCTTTCATAACAAAATTTTGGTTCCATTTTAAGATGTGAAAACATCTTGATAATTTGCTGCAAATGAATCTTTGGAGGAAAAAAACCTAATATATGCTTGAATTTCTGAGAGTCACATTTCACATGTAAACACAATGTAAGTTCCATTAGAACATTCATTTATTTATTTTTAAAGATTTTATTTACTTTTTTGTTTAAAGAGAGAGCAGGAGCAGGGAGGGGCAGAGGGGAAAGGAGAGAGAATCCTAAGCAGGCCCTAAGCTCAGCACAGCGCCCAAGGCGGGGCTTGATCTCATGACCCTGAGGTCATGACCTGAGCCAAAATCAAGAGTTGGATGCTTAACAGCTAGAGCCACCCACACACCCTGAGAACAGACATTTAAATCCATTTATTTCCTAACGTACCTTCAAAGCCCTAGAACAGTGTGCCTGGCACATAGGAGAAATTTAGTAAATATCTGTCAAAGGACTACATGAGTATTCAAAGCTCAAAAGCTAAGAAATGTTTATCCTTATTCTATGTTAGCAACATGCAGAAATGAATAGACATTATTATATGCACATATGTGTAGTTTTAATAAAACGATCATCAAAATACACTGTTACATACGCATTTGCTGTTTTTGTCTTTTATTTTGCCTTTGTTTTCACATGAGTTGCTGACAAGATTTTAAAACCCTAAAGTGGCTAAAAATTGAAATAAATATGGGTACTTTTAAAAGGTTAAGACTACTATTGTTAAATTAATTAAACAAAGAGGCCATTAGACTGATGTCACTCCTGTGCTTTGGTGACCTACATAAGCAAGCCAAAATCTAAGCCTGGAGGTTAAAGAGATTGAAACCAAAGGACAGCCAATCACAAACAGCCAACTAGGGTTTAAGCTATAGTCAATCATTAATTTCCTTACTTTGCTTCTGCCTTTTCTCTACAAAAGCCTCTCTCTGAACTCCTATGAGTGGAGAGCTCCTATCCACTTCTAGTTTGGAGCTGCACCGATTTGAATCAAGTTTTGTTCAAATTCTTAAAATGTTTAATGTGCCCCAGTTTATCTTTTAAAGTTGTATAATTACCACTGCTCACTTTTGATTATGTGAATTTGAGTTTGTATAATAATTTTTCAGTCAAATTTAGAGTGACAGGGAGGTTTGCAAAAGTGTTCTTGCATCTTTGCATCTTTGAATGCATCTTTGCATCTTTGAATAGGGTGCATTATGTAAAGGGATGCTGGTTAAAAAAAAAAAATCTAATAGGACCAAAAATTTGTAAAGAGATAGTAAGCAGTGTTTTTCACATGGATTTCTTAGCTCTATCTTTGTTTTATCAACCAAGGAAGTTATTTGTAAATCTCAGGGAAGAACTTTCATAAATGGACAGCATTTCCATAAACACACTCAGCAGGTGGTAAATACCTGTTCAGATGTCACTATGCATCACACATATGACTTCCATCTGATTAAAATAAAAATGCAGGGGCTCCTGGGTGGCTCAGTTGGTTAAGCTTCTGCCTTCTGCTCAGGTCATGATCCCAGGGTCCTGGGATGGAGTCCCGCATAGGACTCCCTGCTCAGGGGAGAGCCTGCTTCTCCCTCTCCCTCTACTGCTCCCCCTGCCTGTGCTCTCTCTGTCCCCGCTCTTTCTCTGTCAAATAGATAAATAAAATCTTTAAAAAAAATAAAATAATAGAATAAAAATGCAACAACAAAAAACCCCAAAGTATTTGTTTCGCAGTTCTACAATGTCATTAGAAAAAAAATTTCTTCCAATCTGCCTTAATAATCTAGAAAATAAAGTCTTTATTATTAGTTTCTTAGTCTGCTTTGCTTTTGAATGCTTCCTGAATGCAGGGTATTCTCTGGGTATTGGTAAATTTAGTGATTTTTTTTTGAGAGAAACTCTATTTTGAAGAATTTTCTTAATTAGGAAGTCTAAATATAAAATCATACAGAGCTTCCATGGAAAATTTCAACAAAGCAGTTTTCTTGCTGTATTGATACAAAGCAAACTTTAAGAAAGTGAGTGATTTAGGCAGGCAGGGGAGTTTTGAAGGGAATAGCCAAAGTGATTAAGTGATCGAAAGGCAGAAGGCTTTGTGGAAGGTTGGAACAGGAGAGATAGCAGGGGTGACAGGTGATGGTCTTGGTGTTTTGTGATGCATGAAGGACAGTAGTCTGCCTCTCATAGGTAAGGAGAAAAGCTGAGTTAAGAGAGTGAATGTCTGGAGCTAGAGGAGACAAATATTAGACTGACTTCGTATTTAACGCACTGAGCATGTTCACTTATGTGGGAAAATGATTCAGTCACCAAATGTGGGTATCGTTTGTTACCTATGTTGGAAATATATAAGATTTTCCTACTGACAGAGAATGAGATAGAACTTCCATGAAGTAGAAGCATAAATATACTTAGAGTGTTAGATTTTCATTATTGCATTATCAGTGCTTAATCTTTTATTGTTAAACACTGTATTGTTGCAAATAAGGAGATTGCAAAAGCTGTAAGTCATGGTTGAGTTTACAGAAAGGAAAATCAGCTTTTCGTATCTCTATTAGGAAGTGTCAGTATTTTATTTATTTTTAAGATTTATTTATTATTTAGAGAGAAAGAACAAACATGAGCTGGGGGAGGGGCAGAGGAAAAGGGAGAGAATCCTCAAACAGACTCCCTGCTGAGTGCAGAGCCCCACAAGGGTCTCAGTCCCACATGGATGTCAGGTCATGGGATTGTGACCTGAGCCGAAATCAAGAGTTGGCCACCCAACTGACTGAGCCCCCCAGGCACCACCAGGAAGTTTCAGGATTTTAATGGGAAAATATATTTGAATCATTTTATTTAAAAAGATTCAAAATCCACATTACATTAATATGTCAAGTAGTCTTTGTTCTACTTTATGAAAAGTGTTAAGTTTTTAAGAAGTGTATTTTGTAACAAAAATTTAAATGTTATTTATTTCAGAAGAAACTTCCCTTTTAGGTCCTCTGAGCTTTATAATCATGTAGAAATTGTGGCTCTATGTGATCGCTTGTTGATGGAAGTTATAAAGCAGTAGAAAACAGCTGTCTGTGGTGGTTCATTTTAAGTAATAGAAAAGCATCTTAGGGGCGCCTGGGTGGCTCAGTCAGTTAAGCGTCTGCATTTGGCTCAGGTCATGATCCCAGGGTCCTGGGATTGAGCCCCACGTCAGACTCTCTGCTTGGTGGGGAGCCTGCTTCTCCCACCTCCTGCTCTTTCTCTCTCTCTATCTCAAATAAATAAATAAAATCTTAAAAAAAAAAAAAGAGGGCGCCTGGGTGGCTCAGTTGGTTAAGCAACTGCCTTCGGCTCAGGTCATGATCCTGGAGTCCCAGGATCGAGTCCCGCATCGGGCTCCCTGCTTGGCAGGGAGTCTGCTTCTCCCTCTGACCCTCCCCCTTCTCATGTGCTCGCTCTCTCTCATTCTCTCTCTCTCAAATAAATAAAATCTTTAAAAAAAAAAATATTAAAAAAAAAGAAAAGTATTTTAAATAACATAGTAATGAATTTGAGGAGCTCCTCTGTATGTTAACGTTAAATATATGTGTAGCATAAATTATGTCTTTACATGTTGAGTATTAATTGAGTAGGTTGATATTTTGAATAAAACAAGAAGAAGAAAAAAATCAAGAATTTAATGACTGTTTAAGAATGATCTATTTTTAAAATGCAAAACATACATATTTTAGCTCAAACTGGAACTTCTACATTTTTTTGTGAAAGAAATATTCCCTCCGAAGAATTAATATAGGAATAGAGTATTGACACCCAAAGGAAGTTGAAGTACTTTGGTAATCCAAGACTAAAAGCTTGGCTAGAATGAGAAGTGAGATCTCCAGGTGTGCAAGCCCAGGAAGCTTGGAGAGGCTGGAGTGGAAAAGTGAGGAAGGGAGACCAACAGCTAAGACTGGTGTTGCTGCAATAAGGATTCTGAACTTAATCCTGAGAATAAAGGGAAAGCAAGTTGAAAGGATTTCAGCAAAGATGAAATAATCAGATTAAAAATATAAACCTATCTCTGCAGTTGGTGAGTGGTGAGCAGTACTGGAAGGGAGAACTGCTGGTACTATTCTCCAGTAACCTGTGTGAGGGGGCTGTGTTTGGACTCAGGGGGCTGAGAAGGAGAAAAGTAAATCTAGATTAGAAACTGCCTAGACAGGGAAATGAACAGGACCTGGTAATGGATTGTAAATAGATGATGAAGAAGGATCAGTAAGGGAAGTCTAAATGTTTGGCTTACACAAACTGAGAAGATGGTGGTGACTTTGATTAATGGGAAAAAAAAAAATGGAGGAAAGCCAGTTAACCTTCAGTAGAGTAAGAAATGGAAGATCCTTCCCTAAACTCCCCGAAGCAGCAAAATTCATGCTTTCTATTTCCACATAAACACAAACACACACAGCAAATAACTCTTTTCATTTCCAACAGGCCTGAGGATTCCACATGAATAAAATAAGATTAATTTGTTAAGGCTCAATGGACATGCATAAACATAATTGCATGCATATGCATTTTGGCAGTTGTAAGCTCTTTTAATTGAATGGTTCAGTTGGTTTCCTCTAGATTCATTAATTGAGTATCTTCTATGTTCTAGCTCCCTCTAGGTTCATTAATTATCTTCTATATTCTAATCACTGTGAACACAAAGATAAATAAAAAGCAAGTTGCAGATGCTCACTGAAGCTCATAGACTGGTGGTAGAGACAGATATATTAAAATTACTATGTGATGTCATAAATCCAGAATAAAATAATTAACCAGAGCATGGGGCCACAGATAAAAAAAGGAACAAACTGACTAGGAAACTTAGTTTAGACCCATCATTTTTCTCATTATTAGCCATCCTTTCCTCCCACCCCCATCACATGCTCAAACACCACACACACACACACACACATGCATGTGCACACACGTGCGCACACACACACAAATTACCAAATTGAACTGTATTTGGGTTTTCAAATAGTTTCTACATCAACATCTTTTTATAGGCACAAGATCTATTCTTTTAAGACTGCGTAACTCATATATTATAAGTGTAAGCTAAGAGTTGATGACAGGACCAGAGTAGAATAATAGAACAGCTTGCTTTTAATGTATGTGAGCCCTTTATATGTGAATTGTGCATCCTGTTTGGACAGGAACCAAGGAAACATCAGTTTGAGTTGTTTATTTCAGTGTATCATTTCATCGTTTCCATAGCTTCAGATAATTTGGAAATGGGATTGCTTCCATTCCTCTCTTCTTTGTTTTTTCCTTAAGTGCTTTGCTTTCTAAATTGTATTAATCTCATTTTTTCCCGATTTCATTTTAGCAGATATTTTATTGCCCAAAGGAGAGAGAGAAAATAGAATAAACTGTTTAAAGAGCTGATTGTCAGAATAATATCTATCTTCACTGAAAGCTTGGTACTAGTAATAAGAAATGTGTGAACATTGGTTTAATAGTCTGTATTTTAGTTTTAGCCACAAATTCATGATATACAGAAAGGGAATCTTATGTAGTAAAAAAGAATCATAAAATAATAGTTACCATTTATTGAATGTCAACACTGTGCCTGGATCTTTTTATGTATAACATCACTGCATTCTCAAAGCAAACTGATGAGGTAGGTATTATCACTCCATGTTTATTGTTAAAACTAGTCTGGGAAAAGTTGACTTCTCCAAGGTCTCACACCTGGTCAGAGGTTATATCAAGTCCCTTTGCATTATACCGTTCTTCCTATTTCCTTCTCACTTTTTGGAGTAACAAAAGAAATTATAGAAGTTTTCTTCGAAAAACTATTAGCTATTGTAAAATTAGGAATAATGGCTAAAAGCAGCAGTAAATAGTAAAGAGATGTTTGACTAACTTTGAGGTATAACAAAATGGGAAAGAAAATGTTTTTATATTCAAGTTAACTTGTGTTATGATTAACAAGATGTGCCTGCCTGCTCTGTTATTTTACCTTGTGGTAGTTATATTTAAGCCAGAACAGTCCCAAGGTAATCAGAAAGAATACTTTCTTATTCACTGTTCAGGAAAAAAAAAATCTATCTTCATTTTTTTTTTTTTTTTAACTTGTAGGGACAATCTGCTGTTTTAAAATGTTACATGTTTTTTTTAAATTTTTTTTATTAACATATAATGTATTATTTGTTTCAGGCGTACAGGTCTGTAATTCATCAGTCTTACACAATTCACAGTGCTCACCATAGCACATACCCTCCCCAATGTCCGTCACCCAGCCACATTTTTTTTTTTTTAATTTCAGGTTTTTTATTACTTTTATGAAATGTTTAATTGACTTATGATTATATTTGTCTGAGAATTCTTCTGACTTGTGCAGATTATCTTAAAGCATAGTAGAAATTTGAATATGGGTTTGTTTTCTAGATTTTATGCAACAGAACTTAGTGGGAGACTTGGGACTCTGAGGTCAGATCTTTTATGCTGCCAAAGATTGTTAGAAATTTAAAAGTAGATCTGGCTTTTGTAAACATAATGAAAAAGCGGAATTCAACATTTGAATCTAGTCTTCTTCCAAAATATCAAGTTACTTTCTTTTTTCTGTTTTCCATTTTAATTTAAGCATTTGGAGAGCAAAATAATTATCTTGATTCTTTTTTTATGTGTCCCAAATTTTTGAAAATGGAAATATGTTCAAAGAAGATAGAAGTGGTTCGGTTTATCTCCTACCACCCCCACCCCCACTACAATTTGTCTTAACGCTCATTATTTTGAAGCAAGCCCAGATAATCTTGTTGGTTATCTTTTTAAATTAAACAAATTAAACATTTTTATAAATGCAAGAAAGATAATGGTGAATGGAGCCATTATCAAGCATATGATCATAGTTTTTGTGTGTGTGTGTTTAAGTGAAACAGGACAATTAGCTGTTTTGTCATGAAACTTGTTAACAGCCTTACAATCCATTTGTTTGCTGAGACTCGTGCCTTCATTTCCATTAAGAGGAGATATATTTGATAATGAAATTCCGATATCCTGAACATAACTGTTTTAATAAGCATTAATTTCATATGACAAGGAAACATCTGGAGAATTTAATCTGGGTGATTCCATAACTAAAGCATGAATCAGCTAGTATATTATGTTATGTTTCTTTGCATTAAAGAGACATGATTAGAGAAAGAAACCTAAATTTTTAATTGTATATTATATGTACAGATTCCATCAAGCTTTTTTTGAATTAAAAAGTGAATTTATTGGGAATTTTTGTATTTTATGCCCATTCATAATCTGCATAATAAAACTATTTCAGTACAACTAATTGGGAATCATTTAGTTTAAGCAAGGTATTGTCCTTTCAGGAAACATGTGTCCTTTCCAGCAGACCTGATTGATCTACAGTTTGCTGACAACTGTGAGCTGCATTCACTAGTTATGTTATCATGTTCTTCTCCCCCATTGTGTGACCAAAGACATTAATACTTTTTCCTCCACTGCAAGCAGGGGGATATTTCCCCTCTTCCGTGCTGTCCCTGTGCTTCCATTAGAGCACACACTACAATATATTGTGATAATATTTATCATGTATTTTCTGCCCCCTAATCTGAAAGCTTCTCGATGGCTAGAAATGTGGGTAGATGTAGTATTTGTAAAGATAGCCTGGCAACTGGCGGCTTTCTTAGTATCTAAATGATGAGGCTGAACATTGATGGCTTCACGTAAAGTGAACAAGCTGTGTACATATACCACTCAATGAATTTTTAAAAAGGACACACCCATGTAGCCACCACCCAGATCAAATAATAACCTTGTTAGCATTCTAGAAGCCTTCCTCAGGCCTTCTCCCTTTCATTACCATTTTAACCAGAGGTAAACACTGTCAATCTCTATCATGAGGAGTAGCTTTGCCTCTGTTTGAACTTGTTATAAATGGGATCATTCAAAAGGTATCATTTTGTACCAGCTTCTTTCACTTGACATTCTGTTTATGAGATGTATCTCTCTATAGCACAGTGCATCCGTTTTTATTGTTATATAGTATTCTATCCATGACTATAACGAACTTCCATTTTTAGTTTATGGAGAATGGACAGATTTAGTTTTGAGCTATTAGGAATAATGCTACTATGAAAATTCTTATGGGTAGTGGTTTTACATTGCATTCCCTTGATAGCTAATAATGTAAGAACATTTTATATGTTTAGTGACTATTTGAATATCATCTTTCATGAAGTATATTTAAACATTTCTGGTATGTTTTTAAAAAATTATGTTTGATTTTTCTTGAAAATTTCTAGTAATTCTTTATACATTTCAGATATGAATCCTCAGTGGGTATACATATGGCTAAGATCTGCTCCCATGCAGTTGTTTGCATCTTCATTCTGGTAACAATATCTTCTCATGAACAGAAATTCTTAGTTTTAATGAAGTTCAGTGCATAAACATTCACCCTAATGCTTGCTATCCTGTTTGCTTTCTATAAGGTAATGAGATTTTCTTAGTTAACTTTATGAGGAGCTTTATTTTTTGTCTTACTTTGAGGTCAGTTCTCTGATGGAAGTGATCTTTTTATATGATGTGATATAGCAGTTAGTTCCATATGGATATACGGTTGACTAGCACCTTTTGTTGAAAAAGGGAAAAATAATTTCTCATACTGAACTTTCATAAATCAGGTACCACTGCGGTGTGGGTCTGTATTTGGACTGTGTTCTCTTGTGTTAGACTGTTTGTTTCTCCTTGTGCCAGAACTTCATTGTTTTAATTATTGTAGCTTTATATTGTTTTCATATCCAGGTGTGTAATTCCTCTTTCTTCTTCTTTAACATTTTCTTGGCATTTTTCACTATTGACATTTACAAATGAATGTTAAAATCAACTTGTCAGTTTCCATAAAATCAACCTTCTCAGGTTTTTTTTTGTTTTGTTTTGTTTTTATTTTTATTTTTTTTTAAAGATTTTATTTATTTATTTGACAGAGAGAGAGCAGGAGAGCACAGGCAGGGGAGAGAGGCAGAGGGAAAGGGAGAAGAAGGCTCCCTGCGGAGCAGAGAGCCCAATGCGGGACTCGATCCCAGGATCCCAGGATCATGACCTGAGCCGAAGGCAGTCGCTTAACCAACTGAGCCACCCAGGTGCCCCTCTCAGGTTTTGACTGGGATTACATTGAATCTGTAGGTCAGTTTGGGTAAAAGTGTCATCTTTACAATCTTAAGCTTTCCAATCCATAATCATGACATAGCCCTTCATTTGTTTAGATATTCTTTAGTTTCTTTCAATAAGGTATTATAGTTTATAGAACATATGTTTACCTATCTTCTGTGATATCCCTAGCCATTTTGATATATTTAATGAGATTATAAAATGGTATTGTTTTAAAATTTTTATATTTGATATGTATTTGTTTCTAGAACATAGAAATACACGTGATTGTGTATATTGACTTTATATCAAGTAATGTTACTAATTTCACTTATTAGTTCTAATGGTGAATTTATTTGAATTTTTACTTATACAACCATGTTACAGTACAGTTTTATCTCTTCGTTTCTATTCCTGTTTAATTTTCTTTTCACTTGCTATATAATACTCAGCAGTAATAGTAATAGCAGGTACCCCTTTCTTGCTTTTCATTTGCGGGGGAAAGCTTTCAATAATACACTGTTCAGGATTATTGCTGTAGGTTTTCTGCAGATAACTATTATGATATGACATGTTTTCCCTTCTGTATTTGGTTTGCTAGGTTTTTAAATCATAAACTAGTGTTTATTATCGAATGCTTTTTATTTATCTATTGAAATTCTTCTCCGTTTTATTAGTATGGTTTATTAAATAAATTGCAATAATTGATAAGCAGATGCTAAACCAGTTATGTCCCTGGAATATATTCAACTTCTTTGTGATATATTAATCTTTTTAATCACTAGGTTTTCTTGCTAATGTTTCTGTTCAGTTTTTTATATTTATGTTGGTGGGAGATAATTTGTTACAAAGTTCTTGTCAGGTCTTGGTATCACGGTTGTTTTAACTTCATAAAATTAGGTGGGGTATGTTCACTCACTGTCTTTTAACTAGAAGTGTGAAAAATTGTTATCATTTCCAGATATGAAAATATTATCTTTATAAATTCTTTATAAATAATCTTTGCTGGATTCTAGAGACACTTTTCTCTTAAATGTCTCTCATTCATTTAATCTTTCATTCAACCACAAATATTTACTTAATGTTTAGTTTAACTCACACACTGACCTCGCCCCTGGGGATGGAATGATGAGTAAAAACAAACATGGTCCTTACTCATATCAGTATCACAGCTTAGTCAGTGGGAAATATAGACAGTAATCAAATAATTTTAAAACATGGACCAAACTCTGTTAAACATTTATGAAGAAAAGGTACCAGTTCAGAATTCACAGTAGGTGGAGGCTTAGGGAGGCTTCCTAAGGAAGCTAACAGTCAAAAAAAGATCAATTAATTCACCTTCTCTTATTTGGACTGACATCTAATTCGTATGGTTAGAATGCTGCTAATGATAATAACTGTTGGTCCAGTGTGCTTTATTTTGCATGTTTTGTAGCAGATTTCCCAAAGTAAAGGAGTTTGGTAATCCAGAAGCAATTCATAGCCTTCACTCTAGATGAAAATCTGGCACAAAAACTGCATATTTAAGTCAAGAAAGGAAAACACTGACAATAAATGAGCCTCACTGGACTCTTAATAGCAATGACTAAAATAAATACTTGCTGCCTTTCTTAAATTCAGTGCAGTCATTTTTCTTACCGTTTTTTTGTTTGCAAATATATCAGAGTTTGCATTTTCTAGGTTGTTGTATTTTATATACTTGTTTCTGTCTTAAATTTCCTAAATATGATATTTATATTTTATATTAGCTATGATTACATTGGAAGCTAGCTAATGCAATACAAAGCCATGCCAAACAGACAGCAAGATAATATGCACAATTTGTTGCAAAGGTCTTTTTTAAAAAGATTTATTTATTTATTTTAAAGAGAGAGAACGGGAGGGAGGAGGGGCAAAGGGAGAGAGAATCCTGAAGCGGATTCCCTGCTGAGCACAGAGCCCATCTTGGGGCTCAGTCCCAGGACCCTGAGATCATGACCTGAGCAGAAATCAAGAGTCGGCTGCTTAATCGACTGAGTCACCCAGGCACCCTGCAAAGTTCTTTTTTAAAGAATTATTTCTTAGGGGAAAAAAATCAGTAATATTTAAATAGTAAGTTAAACAAATTATTTAAAAATTTAAAATATCAAATATATCATTTTGAATAAAGAATAGAAATATCACCTAATGTAATTTTAAGTAAAAATAAAATAAAATATCTAAAAATAATTTCAACATTCCCTTAGGAGACAACTGTCAAAGAGTTGCAAGATTTGCATTATTCTTTTTGGAACATAAATGAATTTGGAGGTTTTGCTAAATACGCTAAGTTTCACTTTAAACTAGTAACTTGTAAAACTGTGAAATCAGAGCCCATTCTAAATATCACAGGAATTGCTTTGGCAGTTTCCCAACAACAAAGGAATTTTTTATTATTTAAAACAAATTTTACAGATGCATAATGTTTAACATATCAAATTGGTATTTTAGTTTGAAATAGAGGATTTTAAAATATGATTTTTAATTACATTCCTGAAATAGATTTAACTAAAAGAACAATAACCAGAAAAATGAAAATATTGATATGTGCATATCATCACTTGAATAATACAGAAGAACCAGACTAAAGTGGTATTATAAGTATTTGGAAATCTTTTTTGTTAGGCCAGGGACTGTGCAATTACAATTAATAAAAATTACTTATAATAATAAAAAATTGGAACAGATTTTTCTGAAGAATTTGTCTATCATACATACACCACTCTCACACATCTATATCTGCACTCAGAATAAGTAGAAAATAGAGAGGCATAGAGAGATAAATACAACCAAATATACTACTTGGGTTATGGTGAAAAGTAAAAAGAGTCATATATGTGAAATGCTTAAGAAAATGTTTGATAATTTCTCTTTCTCTGGATTTCACTGTAGATGTCAAACTCTTCAATTTATCATCATTTGATTTGCAGAAATTATTCTTATATAGAAAATGATAAATATTACAAAATATATTAGTTGATAAGCACTCAAAATACATGTTATCCTCAAATTGATTTCAATTAATAAAACTAAGAAACTTTAAGATTTTAATGCCACTTTATGTGTTCAAAATAAGCGCTACTAAACTTAAGGTGCTGTTAGCATGGACAGCTTTCCTCATACTATTGTAATTTGCATTGAAAAATGGGAAAGAAAAAGTCTAAATAATTTGTAGACAGTTTTCATTTTTTCAAAAGCAAAACAGTATCTTGATTTTAGTTGTAAAATTTCTTTTTAATAAATACATTTATTAGAATGTCAAAATGTACAAATGAGCATGCCCATTTTTACATATCAATATAGAGAAAAATCATATGTGTTGAATTAAATGTGCTATAGTAAATAGCAGCTTCAAATCTTTTGTAATTATAGGTAGCCATGTGCTTTTGAGTAACATTTTAGGAAAGTGAATCTGCACACTATTCTCATCTTCTAATTTTAAGTTATTAAAGGCATTTTTGCATGTCAGTTTATGTTTCCTGATACCATTACCTCTTCAAAGGGCCAACTTATACCAGTGAAAACCCAGAATATTTCTCCCTTGTTGGTTTTCAACTTTCCCAAATATCAGCAGAGACAAAAAATAGATTTTTCTGAAAATTAACATTTTTTGGTGAAAATTTCAGTATTTTAGCTATTTTAAAGTAATTTGTAATTTGTAAAGAAAGTTTTCTCCTGTCAAACCGATATCAGAATTTTAGAGTAATGACTAATAAATGGAAGCTCTCTTCCATAGTTGTGTCTATAAAATTGTTTTTAGATTTCAATTAGCTTAAATAAAATAAGCAAAAACAATAAAAGGTAATTATGTTCATTTGTGGTGTCACCCTGCTTACTCATCTTGTTGGCTTGGTTTGTGATGCCTTTCTTCCTTTTTGGATTGGTTATGTGGTGTTCTTCCTATAAACTAATGGCATGGGTAGCTGTCCCTTGTGATAAGCTTCAAAAAGACCAGCTGGTTTTACCTTATGTCAACACATGTAATTTAAACAAGATAATGTAATATTTCTTACATTTGATTCCTTGAATGGAATGTATTTTTAGTGCCATGGACTCTTTACATTTTAAGATTATCTGAAGCTACACCATGGAATTGAATAACTTTAATCCTATGATTGGCATTTGGATTGAGATTTACGGTTTCTGGTTTCCTCATTTTATATAACTTAACTTTCCAATTAGCCTGACTTTAATTGGTCAATTTTAACATTTTATTTCTTAAATATTGACACTTTGTGTGAGGTTAGAATAAATTGTGATGGATGGCAATGATAATTGATAATTCGAGGAAGTGTTTTTCATAGTCATATACTGCCTTTCTCTTTTGCTGCATAACAAATTATACCAAAATTTAGTGGTTTAAAGCATCATTTATTGTCTTAGTTTCTGTGGGTTAGAAATCCATGTGTGGCTTAGTTGGGTCTCTGAAGGGACTGCAATGAAAGTCAGCCAGGGCTACAGTGGTCTTTCGGCTCAACTTGGGGTGGATCTGCTTTCAAGTTTCCTCAAAATATTGTGGGCAGGATTTAATTTTTCATAAGCTGTTAGTTCGTTGCCTCAGTTCCTGAGCCTCTCCACAGAACAGCTTATAAAGTGGCCCTTGGCTTCATCAGAGTGACCACCAGAGGAGCAGTAGAGAGAGTGCTACCAAGATGGAAGTCCCACTCTTTTCATAACCTAACTTCCAAAGTGACATTTATCATTTTTGCAATGTTATATTCACTAGAAGCAGGTCTCTAGGGCCGGCCTCAATGAACAGGAGGGAATTACACAAGACTGTGACTACTGAAAGGTGGAGATAACTGGGGGACATTGTAGACATGTGCCCACTATACTCTTTTTATAGTAATAGTATAAAAATTTGATATGTGCATTGGGAGGAAACGTTCTGAACTGTTTTTCTTTACCATTTTCTCCAATTTCCTGAGGTTGAGGAAACATTTGAAGCGATAGAATGAAACAGTTATGTGGCTTGAAGTCATGGCCATAATCTTGCTTTTTATTGGCATTTATTTTTTATTGGCAAAACCTGACTGATCACATTGTTACATAGCTACTATCTGTATTTAAAATTTAATGCTGAGTTAAAATGAAAAAATTATATGCTATAATGCTCATGTTACTTAATAACCAATGCTGAATTCCTAATACAGAATGTCAACAACTTGGAACACCAATTTGAATGACAGTAAATTTTTCACCTGAATCTATGAAATCCACAAGGATGTGGCACATTTTCAAGTGCTGAAAGAAAAGAACTAAAAATCATATACCTGGTGAAATGATCTTCAGGAAATAAAGGGAAATAAAGATACCAGTTGAAGGGAAACTAAAGGACATTGTCATTAACAGACCTACCCTTAAAGGAAGTTCTTCAAACAGAAATAAAATGATAAAAGAAGGAATCTTTGTACATCAGAACACAAGGACAATCAAATGCCAGAAATATTATATATAATAGACTATTTTTATCCTAAGTTTTATAAATCACATTTGATAATTGAAAGAAGAATCACAGGACTATCTTATATTAAAGAAAGTGATATTTAAGAATGGAGGAGGTAGAAGCACCAAAAGGAAGTTTTCTTCATTTCACTCAAAGTGGTGAAATATTGATTTCAATAGACTCTGATGTCACATTTGTATATTTTAATTCCCAGAGCAACAAGTATGAAAAATGTACAAAGTGATACACTCAAAAACACTCTAAATGTATCAAGCAGACAATATCTTTAAAAATGTTCAAGTGATCCACAGGAAAGGAAAAAAAAAGAGTGACAAACAGGAATGAAATAAGGGAAACAGAAAACACATAATAATATGGCCAATATAAGTTCTAGCATATCAATAATTACCTTAAATGTAAATGGCATAAATTCACCAATTAAAAGACAGCAATTAGCAGGGTGGATAAAACAAAAGAACAAACAAAATAAACAAAACTAGAGAGGTAGACAAACCATGAAAGAGACTCTTAACTATAGAAAACAAACTGAGGGTGGCTGGAGGGGAGGTAGATGGGGGATGGGTTAAATGGGTGGTGGGTATTAAGGAGTGCAGTTGTTGTGATGAGCACCAGCTGTTGTATGTGAATGATAAATCACTAAATTCTACTCCTGAAACTAATATTACACTGTATGTTAACCAACTAGAATTTAAATAAAAACTTGAAACATTAAAAAAAAATGAGCAAACTATATGCTCTTAACAAACTCATTTCAAACTCAATGACATACAGAACTTGAAATTTAAAAATGGGAAAAAATACACCATGCAAGCATTTTTTTTTTTTTTTTTATGTTCAGTTAGCCACTGTATAGTACGTCATTAGTTTTGGATGTGGTGTTCAGTGATTCATTAGTTACATATAACACCCAGTGCTCATCACAACATGTGCCCTCCTTAGTACCCATCACCCTGGTACCCCATGCCCCCACCTCCCCTCCCCTCTGAAACCCTCAGTTTGTTTCCCGGGGTCCATAGTTTCTTATGGTTCGTCTCCCTCTCTGATTTGTTAAAATAAAAGCTAGAGTGGCTATATTAATATCAAAGAAGTTACTTAGAGTAAAACAAAACAAAAACACCACAGATCTACAGACAAAGAGGGTACTTCATAATGATAAAAAGCTCAATCCACAAGGAACACATAATGATGCTAAATGAGTACACAACAAAGTAAAACAGTTTTTAATTGCATGAAGCAAAACCTGATAG
This sequence comes from Phoca vitulina, assembly GCF_004348235.1. NCBI lineage: Eukaryota > Metazoa > Chordata > Mammalia > Carnivora > Phocidae > Phoca > Phoca vitulina. The sequence goes on along the minus strand of NW_022589730.1, from coordinate 8,768,694 downwards.
AGCTGAAAGGTGAAATTATAGCTGGGAACTTCAAACTCCTCACAGCAACTTATAAGGTAACTAATGAGTCTAGGAAACAAGACCAAAAATCAGTGAAGATAGAGGAGATCTGAATAATACAATCAACCAAAATCATCTAACTGTTGTATATAGAACATTCTACCCCCAAACTGTAGAATATACAGTTCAAGTGCCATGGAATATGTGCCAAGATAAACTGTGTCCTAGGCCAAAACAACCCTTAATACTTAAACAATGGAATTTATGCAGGATATGTTCTCTTACTATAATGGAATCAACCAGAAATCAACAATAGAAATATTTCTAAAGAAGTAGAAATTAAACAGCACATGTCTAAATAATCCCTGGGTCAATGAGGAATTCTCAAAGGAAATAAAAATTATACATAACTGAATGAAATGAAAGTATAGCATATCAAATATTTAGGAGACAACTAAAGGAATGCAAAGAACAAAATCTGTAGCACTAAATTCTTACATTAGAAACAAGAAAGGGTCTGAAAACAATAATCTAAACTCCTACTTCAAGAAATTAGGAAAAGAAGACAAAATATACCCAAATAAAGGAGAAGGAAGGAAAGGTAAGAGCAGAGATCAATGAAATCGAAAACAGGAAAATAATAGAGAAAATCATTGAAAACAAAGCTGATTCTTCAAAAAAAGAATAAAAACGAGAATATGAATATCTACCGATAGTAACAAAAAGAAAAAGAGAGTAGACATAAATCACCAATGATGATGTCAGGATTATAATAGAGAAATCACTGCAAATCCTGCAGCTACTGAAAGGAAAACAGGTGAATATTGTGAATATCTTTATGATCATAAATTAACAGCCTAGGAGAAATGGACCAATTCCTTGAAACCATAGCTATCAAAACTCAACCAAGGCATGGGGCGCCTGGGTGGCTCAGTTGGTTAAGCGACTGCCTTCGGCTCAGGTCATGATCCTGGAGTCCCTGGATCGAGTCCCGCATCGGGCTCCCTGCTCGGCAGGGAGCCTGCTTCTCCCTCTGACCCTCCCCCCTCTCATGTGCTCTCTCTCTCTCTCTCATTCTGTCTCAAATAAATAAATAAAATCTTTAAAAAAAAAAAACAAAAAAAACTCAACCAAGGCGAAACAGACAGTAAATTGTCTTACAAACATTAAAGACATTTAAATTTATAATTAAACGTCTTACAAAAATGAAATTGCCAGACCCATTTGGCTTCACTGGAGGATTCTATCTGTTTTAGTGTATGCAGGCTGTTGTAGCAAAATACCACAAAATGGGTAGCTTATAAACAACAGAAATTTATTTCTCACAGTTCTGGAGTCTGGGAAGTCCATGAACAGGGTACCAGTGTGGTCACATTTTGGCAAGGGCCTTCTTCCTGGTTCATAGCTGGTACCTTCTCACTGTGTCCTCATATGTGGAAGGGTCAGGCACGCTCTCTAGGGCCCCTTTTATAAAGTCACTAATCCCATCATGAGGGCTCTATCTTCATGACCAAAGCACCTTGCAAAGGCTCCACTTCTTAATACCATTATATCAGGCATTAGGATTTCAACATATGATATTTGGGCAGTGGGGGGTGGGTGGGGAGTGGTCACAAACATTCAGACCATAGCACTACTAAATATTTAAAATATTAACATACTCTTCCTAAAAATTAAAGAGGGCATATTTCCCAATTTATTTTATGAGGCCGTTGTTACTGACAAAGACAGTACAAAAAGAAAAAGAAAACTACAGGGCGCCTGGGTGGCTTGGTTGGTTAGGCAACTGCCTTTGGCTCAGGTCATGGTCCCGGGGTCCTGGGATTGAGCCCGCATCGGGCTCCCGGCTCGGCGGGGAGCCTGGCTTCTCCCTCTGACCCTCTCCCCTCTCATGCTGTTTCTCTGTCTCTCTTTCTCTCAAATAAATAAATAAATAAAATCTTAAAAAAAAAAAAAAAGAAAAAGAAAACTACAGACCATTTACATAAGCACAAGCTTATGTAAAAATCTTCACCAAAATCTTAGCATGACAAATTCAAAATGTAAACAAACAACTATACACCATGACAAAGAGGAACTTATTTCAGGTATGCAAGGCTGGTTCAACATTTGAAGATCAGCCAATGTAATCTCTCTCAACAAGCAAAAGAATAAAAGTCATTTAATCACATGAATTGATATAGAAAAAGCATTTGGTACAATTCAACACTCATTCATGATAAAAACTCAGCAAGCTAGGAAAGGAGAGGAATGCCTCAACTTGCAATAAAGCATCTAGAAAAAAAACGTGCAGTTATCATCATACTTAATATGGAAAGACTGCTTTTCCCGTAAGATTGAGAACATGACAAGAGTGTCTGTTTTCACCATTCTTATTTAACATTACTGGAAGTGCTAGCCAGTGCCATAATGCAAGAAAAATAAATAATGAGCATTTAGATCCAAAAGGAAGTTATACAACTATCCCCATTTACAGATGACATGAATATCTACATAGAAAAATCCCAAGGAATCTTCCAACAAAATAAAACTCCAAGAATTAATGAGTTCAGCAAGGTTGAAGGATATAAGAGCACCACACACAAAAAGTCAATTTATTTCTATACACGTTATAAGCACTAGAAAAGAAAAAAAATATTCTTTATATTCACTCCAAAGAAAATGCAACTTAATAAAACCTGTACAGGCCTATTTGCTGATAATTGCAAAATGCTGATGGAAAAATTCAAGGAAGATCTAAATAAGGCAAGCATACTGTGTTCATGTAAATACACTATATCTCCCCAAATTGACATATAGTTTAAATTCAATTCCTATTGAAACCACAATTTTTTTTGTATGCACATAGATGAGCTTATTCTCAAATTTATAGAGAAATGCACAAGCTCTAGAATAGCTAAAGCAATCTTGACAAAGAGAAATAAAATGGGAGGAGTTGCCCCACCAGATAATAAGTCTTACTATATAGCACAGTAATCAAGATACTGGGGTACTTGCAGAAGGGTTGTGATAGCACATAGGTTAATGAAACTGAGTGGACAGTTCAGAAATAGACCTAGATAATTATGCTTATATCATTTTTAACAAAGATACAAAAGAAATTCAGTAAAGGAAGGATAGCCTATCAACTGCTCAAGGTGTTGGAGCAATTGGACCTCTATAGACAGGAAACAATCATGTCTTAAACCTTACATGGTGATACAAAAAGAAACTCAAAATGGGTCATTGACTTAACAATAAAACACTATACAACTTTTGGAAAGGAAATGTAGGAGAAAATCTTCAGGATCTAGGTCTAGGTGAGGAATTCTTAGATTGGATACCAAAAGCAAAATCCATAAAGAAATAATGATAAATTGGATAGTTTCTATATTAAAGAAACTGTTGCTATGTGAAAGACCATGTTAAAGGAATGGAAGGAAAAGATACATATTGAGAGAAAATATTTGCAAACCACATTTCTGACAAAAGACTGTGTCTGAAAATGAGACAGTAAAAACGAAAAGTACGTTTAGAAAATGGTCAAAAGACATGAAAAGTCATTTCACTGAAAGTGATATACATAGAGTATGTAAATACATGACAAAGGTATTCTTAGCTATCAGGGAAATGCAAATTAGAACCACAGTGAACTCTGTACTTATCAGAACATCTGAAATTTTTTAAAAAATTGACAACACTAAATGCAGGAGAAGATGAGAAAATAAAATGGTATAGTTTTTTGTTGTTGTTGTTGTTTTTTGGAAAACAGGTTGGCAGTTTCTTATAAAACTAAATATGCGATTACTGTAGGACCCAGCACTTGAACTCATGGACATTTATTCCAGAGAAGTGAAAACTTATGTTCATGCAAAAACATGTATAGCAATGTTTATAGGTGTTTATTTATAACAGCCAAAACCTGAAAACAGCTCAGATGTCCTTCCACAGGTTAGGAGGTTAAACAGACTATGTGGCAGGTATGGACCACGGGATTCTCCTCAGCAATAAAAACAAAAACAGAAAAGCAGACTGTTCATATGTGCAGCAACTTGGATGATCTCCAGAGTGCTGTGCTGAGTGAATGAAAGAGCCAATCCCTAAAGATTACACGGTGAATTGCTCAATTTCTATAATATTTTAGAAATGAGAAAATTTTAGCCATGGAGACAATTTAATGGTTTCCAGGGACTAGGGACAGGGTGGGGGAACACGAAGGATATGGGTTCTGTCTTGACTGTGGTGGTAGATACGCGAACCTATACATGTGATAAAATTGTATGGAAAAAAATAGACCTAACAAGTCCAAGTGAAATTGGGAAAATCTGATTAAGGTCATTGAATTGTATTTATTTCAGTATCCTGTTTGGGACATTCTACCATAGTTTTGGAAAATGTTAGTATTGGGGGAAACTGGCTAAAGAGTACATGGAATATCTTGGTATTCTTTCCTACAACTGCATGTGAATCTACAATTTTCTCAATAACGAATTCAGTTATAAACAAACAAAAAACTTAGATTCTAACAATAGTCTTGCTATTGAAATGAATTAAAGCCTCCCAATGTAATTGTATTGGGGGGGACATATCGAGAAGGAGGGAGAGAGGGTGCCTGGGTGGCTCAGTCGTTAAGCGTCTGCCTTCGGCTCAGGTCATGATCCCAGGGTCCTGGGATCGAGTCCCACATCGGGCTCCCTGCTCGGCGGGAAGCCTGCTTCTCCCTCTCCCACTCCCCCTGCTTGCGTTCCTGCTCTCGCTATCTCTCTCTCTGTCAAATAAATAAATAAAATCTTTAAAAGAAAAAAAAAAGAAGGAGGGAGAGAGAGAGAACGAGAATCACCTAGTCATGATAAGGAAATAAAATGGTTACTATTAATCAAACAAAAATGAAAGTGTGGTCTACTTAAAGTTCTCAGTGGTAAGGTTGGAAATCCACATATGCTGTGAATGTCTGAAATACTGACACATACACACATAACAGTACTTAAGACACATTGCCTCCACCTCAGTGTCTTGACCAGTACTGGGTTCATGGTAAGTATTGTAGTAGAATGTTCTAATCCAAAAGAGAATTTAGGAATTAGAGCAGATTTACATTTGACTTAGCCTCTTTATATTTCTGTGGTATTCATTCCATACATTGTAATATGTTTTCTTTACAATATCTAAAATGTACACAGTCTCACCATTACTTATGGTCCTTCTGATGGTTTTTCCAGTGTTCTCCAGCTCCGCCATTTGTTGAGTAATTTGGATGCAAATATATTTAAATTTAGAGTTTAATTCAAAATCTCTATTTTGTATATTGTTGGATTGTCATTTGAGTGATTATATCCACATATGCATGCATATTTATGTATATGAAAAACTATGCTGTATATATTAGAAAGCATTATAAAGAATTAAAGTATAATCACATACCCTAGATAAAATCAATCTTAAAAATTTATATATTTTTACTGCAATCATAATTGCTTTAAAATTTAGGTACAAATATGCTTTCTGTGCAACTTTGCTACCTTAGTATTTTATCTATATTTTCAACATTGAAAATTGTTACTATTTTACATACATTGGTAGGCAGTATTTTTTAAAATATGCTTTTTTGAGGATAATAAAAAACCCAAGAATTCATCATTGATAAGGCAATGGACTTGAGTATAAAACTACCCTCATTTCTTGTGTAATATTTAAATCTCCATTGCTTCTGGGTACTCATGTACCATGAGGTACTTAATAATCAAAAGCATAATCATTTGAAAAGATTGCTGTGGGTTAGGTGAGAAAGGATAGGACAAAATGTGGGAAGATTACTGTTTTTAAATATATACCTTTCTTATTTTGCTTTTCTCTTGATTTCTCAGTTTTTCTATCTCCAGAATATAAAAAAAAATTTAAAAAACCCTCTCAGCTATCTAATATGTGGATTCATTACATTTATTACAAAGATGCTTAGTAAAGATTAATATTTTAATTTTAGAGTAAAGATATTCCAAAATAGGAGAGACGGTTCCGTTTACTCAATATTAGAGTGAAAATCTCATCTGTCTTTGGGGTAGTTGAATTCCCTGTCTAACTTCTCAAATGTTTTGTGTTATGGAAACCTCAAATGTATTTTGTTAAATTCTTTACCCTTAAGGTTTAGACTCAAGTGTAATTTAAAGGAAATTCCATCCATATGTTTATAATTTAATATTTTAGGCTGGTTTTTGCTTTTCTTTTTTATATTTGGTGTCCAAGAATTCTCTTGAGCTACTTCTTTCAGGGATCTTTTGGCAAGATTAGACTAAGTCACAAACCAAAAATTTAAGTTTGGAATTCAACATACATCCATAATGTGTAGGTTCTGAACAATACCAAGATGTTTTCTCATTTTGATTCTAAATGTCAGAGATACAGAGTTGAAGATTACTCTGTGTCACTAAAATGACATTAAAGGACATTGCAAATAATTCTAGTTAATGTTAATCAGAGTCAATAAATTTTCTTATTCTTAAATATATTTTATTTTGGAAAAACAGTAGTATTCTTAATAATTCTTTAAAATTTCTTTATCTTACTATTTACTATTTAACGAGAGTGACTATTCAATGAACTATTTTAACTGCACATCTTCATATACTCAACCATTTCTGTCAAATATTTTCTAAATGTCTAGTCTTTAAATATAGGCAGTGCTTTTTTTCTATCCTAGCATAAACCATGCATAGTAAACATGCATGATTTGGCTGTAGAAATATAATCTTCATATATGCAAGTGATTATTAATTTATGGTCTGCAGTGGAGCATATTAATTTATGGTCTGCAATCTATGGTCTGAGAACTAGATAATCTATGCAGACACTCTCTAATTTTAATCTAAAAAAGACTTTATAAGCATGTGACATGAACCTTGGAAACAATAATGAAACATAGAAATTCATATTCAAAATACATTGAGAATAACTATGATTTTGTCTCAAGTCTTCATTTGCTGGATATAATTGTAGTGAAAACGGATTAAACAGAAAAATGATTTGACATGGAAGAATTATTTTCTGCAAGTACTGCTGACATTCCTTAATATACACAAAAGTTTAGCTCAGTCTGCTAAATAATAGTATTAAAATCATATGCAACCCAATTAAAATATATGTGTGTACTGTGTGTGTATATATTTTTATGTGCGTGTATATACGTATACACACGCGTGTGTGGTATATATTTTTTGAGGTGACTTGGGAAGGCACTTTAAGTGTACTGAGACTTTTTTTTTCAATTTCCCTCTTTTGAACAAGAAATTTACTATTTGTTCATAGAGGAAAGCTGGACTCCAAGAGTATCTTGTTCTGAGGCTAAGAACGTGAGAATCATCATGGAGTGTTGGTACCACTACTTTCATCTGCATCCAGTCCTCCTGGCCTGTGGATTTTTCTTTTATAAGAAACACAAGAAGGTGGTATTGGCTACTAAATTCTGTAGCCCTCTAGATGGTTTGATGGGTTGAAACTAAATTCTTCTTGACCCTCACTCTCCATGAATCAATGGGCATTGAGATCACACACTTTACTGTGTTTGGGTCAGGATATGGATGTTTATCCTGAACATTTGTAAAAGAAACAATTTGATATAGTGGCAATAGCTCTGAATTTTGTGATGAAAGATCTGAATCAAGTCCTGTCTCTGCCACTTACTAGTCAGGTATTCTGACATTGGTTCAGGCACCAATACCTACCTAATAGAATTTCTATAAGCATCACGGAAAATGTACACTAAAAGTGTTTTAAAAATAGATACGTTCTACAAATGTAGAGTTACTACATCTGGGGGTTGTGCTTATATTATATTGGTGGCATTTTATCCTCTTCATTTGAACCTTCAGTGCCTCTTAAAATTTAAATATTCAGAATAGGGGAACATATCTGAATTCAAAGATCTGAGGGAAGAGCATTCCACCCACAAGATCCTAAGGCAGGAATAAACATGGCCTCTTCAAAGAACAGGAGGAAAGTCAGCATGACTGGATCAAAAAGGGAAAGTAAGAAAAGGATGGGCGATAGGAATCAAGGCCAGGGAGTAGGGTTGGTGGCAGATCATGTGAAAGAGACTGTGATTAAGCGTTTTCATTTTATTCTAATTGTAATAGAGGCATTAGCAAGTTGCGAAGAGAGAGTTATGTAATTTTATTAAATTTTTTAAAAAGATTTTTTAACTGCTGCATACCAACTAGACAGAAGTATTAGTAGGCATTTCAGAAGTAGTAATGCTGAAAGGGGTGGTGGTTTTCACAGGATAGAAGCAATGAAGGTGGAAAGAAATACATGGATCTAGGAAGTCATTTGAAGAAATGAGGTATTAGAACTTGCTGACAAAATGTGGGTCAGAGAGAAACTAAGTTTTTGACTTGAGCTGTTGGACGGATGGTGGCACCATTTGCTGGGATGTTAACAATGGAAAGAAAACAAATTTGCAGCAGGCTGGGGATCAGGAGTGCAATTTTGTAATGTTAAGTTGAGGTGGAGATTTCTTTGGACATCCAAGTGGAAATACAGAGTCACTGTGTGTCTGAAGCTCAGGAGAGGTTAAAGGACTGGAGATAAGAACTTGGCATTCAATGGCAAAGACGTTCTATTTCATATTAGCATGCTTTGGACTCTCCAATATTTAGAGAGGAGCAGCAGGAAGAAACAAAGGAGGCCAAGGAAGAGGAGGTAACAGAATAATGAGAAGTATGTGGTGATAAGGAAAAAATGTGACAAATGTGTTTAAAGAGCAAGGAATTTTCAATTGTTGTGGAACATTGTTGAGGTCACATTAGGCAAGGTTAAAAAATGAATATCCAATTTGGCAGTATTAAGGTCATCTGTGATCTTGACAAGTGGGATTTCTGTGGAATGGAGGGTACAGATTTCCAGTTGAAATGGATTGATGAAAGAATGGGATGTGAGGAAATGAAAGCAGTGAAAATAAACAACACATGAGATAAACTGTCTCTTTTGTCATAGGAGCAGAGAAATGGGGCATTACTTCATGGAGAAGGTGGTGATGATGCAGTCAGTTGCTGAGGGTATACTGAGGGAAATGACCCGTACAGAGGGATAATTCATGTGACGCCCTTGAAACAACCATGACAAAGCTTTTAATATCCCCATTTTATAGATGAAGAAACTTTCACATAAATTAAGTTTCTAAGGTCACAAGATGATAAATGACAAAGCAAGAAATAGCCAAATTATGGAAAGAATTTGAAGTCATTTTTCTGTGATTTCAAAGTCTAATCTCTTTTTCACTATATCACTGGTGTAGGCTGAACAATGCTCCTCACCTCCCAGAGATGCCCACATCTTAATATCTGGAGCCTGTAATGTGTTACCTCATGGTAAAAGAGATTTTACAGGTGTGGTTAAGTTAAGCATTTTGAGCTGGGGAGATTATCCTGCATTATCTGGATGGGCTCAATATAATTGCAAAGGTCCTTATAGGAGAAAAGAGGAAAATCAGCATTGGCAGTAGGGGATATGATGATGGGTATAAAGAGTTGGAGTGGTCTGATGAAGCAGCCATGAGCCAAGGAATGTAAGGGGCCTCTAGGAGCTGAAAAGGGCCAGGAAATGATCCTCCCCTTAGAGTCTCTAGAAGAAACCAGCTCTGCCCACACTTTGATTTTAGACCAATGAGATTTATTTTGGGCATCTGAACTTCAAAAGTGTAAGATAATAAAGTTGTGTTGCTTTAGGCCATTAAGTTTGGGTAATTTGCTACAGCAGCAATAGGAAACTAATCTACCACCTTTACTATGTTAGTTAACTCTTTGCAGAATTGTCTATTGCTCCTTAGTTCAGGTTATATGTGTTTTATCATGGCACTGTCCAATGATTATACTGAATAAACAAATACTAACTTCTGTATTTAAAACATTGCTTTAGGGGCACCTGGGTGGCTCAGTCGTTAAGAGTCTGCCTTCGGCTCAGGTCATGATCCCAGGGTCCTGGGATTGAGCCCCACATCGGGCTCCCTGCTCAGCGGGGAGTCTGCTTCTCCCTCCCCCACTCCCCCTGCTTGTGTTCCCTCTCTCACTGTGTCTCTCTTTCTCAAATAAATAAATAAAATCTTTAAAAAAATTAAAAAAATATAAATAAATAAAACATTGCTTTACTTGACCATCAAGACAAGGATGACAGGGCACCTGGGTGGCTCAGTTGGTTAAGGGGCTGCCTTCAGCTCAGGTCCTGGAATCCAGCCCTGCATTGCATCTGGCTCTCTGCTCAGCAGGGAGTCTGCTTCTCTCTCTGCCTCTGCCCTCACCACCCCCCCCCCCGCTCCTGCGCATGCTCTCCCCCCCCAAATATATAAATAAAATCTTTAAAAAAAAAAAAAAAAGACAAGGACGACAATCCTACACAACTTCTTGGGTAGTATATTTGAAACTTCTGAAGATTACTCTGGCAAATTATTTTGGATACTAGGCCCTCAGTAGCCCTTGACAGGGAGTAGCTACAAATCTGAGGGCTTCCAAGTCTTGAACTCTGGAGTGTGGGTTTCTAAAATCTCATCTTGTCCAGAAAAAAAATTTACCTTGCCCCATCTCTTATAGATGTTCTCTATAACTTTTGATGAATCAGTAATCTTGTAATTTGGGGGAGTTGAGCTTTTTAAAGACTTCTTTGATCTGATTTATAATTCAAAGGATGAATTTTAATCTCTGCCACCAATATGGTCATAGCTCTTTACCCTGAAAATTAAATTCCAGATCATACATAAGAAATAAAGCTTACCAAATAATATCTTGCATGCTTTTATGTGACTGTTGCTTTGCTTTAGTAAGAAGTAAGAGTGAATGAAGCAAAGTATTTGGAAATATTTTGCATAGGTATGGCTCACATACATTATAACATTTCTGCTTCTGATTCCAGTTATTTCTCTTAGCTTTTAGATGTGGGATACATTTTAGCCAATTTGGTTTATTAATATAAAGAATGTACAATTGGGGAAATGAAACAGACTTTAAGAAGAGTTTTTTTAATTAAAAATTTTTATAACTGCATTTCAAAAGTAAACGTGACAATCATTTGGACTGAATTCTCCAAACTTCATTATTAAGCCTGTGAAAACTTTCCAGTCAGCGAACAGAGTAGTTGGCAGCTACGCACATTCCGTCAAATGGGTGTGAGAAAATATTACTGAATCATATTGACAGGAAAGGGCTTTCTCTTGCTTAGGGCAAAGTGTAACCAGATTTATGAAGAATTTCTGAGTTAGCCTCATACATTCTTCAGGAACAAGTGTGAATGGGGTAAATGATGTAGGAATTTTGCTTAGGAAATGCATAGGAAAACTGGAATAGTTGGTGGTTTCAAACCCTGAAATGGACATAAATACTGGAAAATGTTGATGGATCCAATATTAAAGAAAATCTATAATTTTAACAAATAACTTTTAAATAACAAAAAATGGAAAGCATAACCCCTCTTTTTTAGCAGTACCTGGTTTGTTGTGAAACTGTGATAGGAATTATTTTGTAGGGTAATTCACTTTCACATTATAAATTAATAACAATCAATTTTGAGTTATTGGCTTTTTGCTCTTCAGGATTTTATTTTTATTTTTTAACTAATATTTATGGGCATAGTTACATTGTCCTCTACATTCTTTAATTTTTATGAAATTATACAAAGTGGTATTTACATAATGATGCATATTCCAGATTCAGGGTCACCTGTCCAACTTTGGAAAGTGGTAGGATCTTCAACATGACCACATTTTTTCAGTGCTCTTTCCAATAAAACGTGCACTCTGACTGTTAGCCACCTGGAAATAGTAGCAAGATTATTCTTATATGAAAATCAGATTCAGCAGGGCTTTATAGTTCCACAGCTAATACTAATTTCATTTTTGGCATAGTTCTCAACAGATATTTTGGTTTATTTATTTGGCGCTATTAAGTTGGATTAGATTGCATGAAAAAATTGGGATCATTTGTGGTTTTGTTCACTGAAACCTTGAAATTTAAACATAAATATTAGGAAATGCCAAGGAATTCAACAGGTGTCAGGCTTCCATGCAAATAGGTAATAAGTAACATAGGTTTTGTATATATTGTTAGAAGAAACATATTTAAGCTATAAACTCAAATCTTAGATAAAATATCTTTATGTCGCAATATTTGTTCACTGGTGAGACATTTCAGGAATATTTTAAAACAGAACTTGCCCAAACCTGATTGATACCCTAAGTTTACATAAGAGTAGTTAAATTATGTTTTATCCTCCAAGAAATTCTAAATGATCTGAACCTAAATTGGTAATTGGCAGGCAAAGCATTATAAGAACTTCAAGATGATCAGCCTGCCAGAAAAAAGAAATTTTCATTTTCCAAGCTTCATTACAAGTGATACATTGGCATTTTATAAAATGGAAATGGATTGTGGATTTTTGGATCTTTATTCCTCTATTCATATTCCAAAGAAGTAAAACTGATCACTTTCTATGTCTGACCTTATAAGGTTTTTATTTTAAATGTTTTTTTTTTTTTTTTTTATGGGCTTTGTTTGTTTTTGTTTTTGTTTTCTTCTTAAAGCATAGAAGACGTTGTTATTGTCTGGGAATGGTAGTAATGACATCAAGATATGTGGAGAAATTATTCTGAAATAGATTTTTTTAAAGAAATGGAGTTAATTTTTTTACCATTGAGCATTATCTAAGAAATATATTATTTTTCTCAAATAATTTTTTACTGAAAACCTAGACTAAAGAAGCATCACACATGGCTTCAACAACACTGGGGAAGAGTAAGAGGTTAAAGACTTAGGAAGCAGGGAAGAGTCAGCTAAGAAAAGGGTGGGGCTTATTATATGAATTCCATGCTAATTCTTTAAAATAAAGTTAATTTCTAATTGATTAGATAATGCAATTTATAATTCGATAATGACTGATAGGAAACATAAATATATGTGTTTTAAAATGTCATTTATGCTTTTACTACAAGGCTTTTGAAAAACAAAAACAGTATCCAAACTTTAAATAACATACAAATTTATTTTATATTATTTACTTGCCTTTTTGTGCAAGTATTTTCTGGCTCAATATGGTTCCAAAATCTCACATTCAGGGCAAATATAGACTATAACTGCCTGTGTAATTTGCCACAGTGTATGGATTTTTTTTTAAATATAATACTTACTCATGGGCAGAACCTGAGCTTTCCTGCAGTGGTGTGATCTCGCCGTTCGCTGTAATTGTTCACTTACCTTCCTGTTACAACTGGAGTCTTATATTTCCTATTTAGTGTTCTCTTGCAAAACTTTCCTAAGAATATATTTTTTTTCTGCTTTAGACCCATACAGTATACACATTTTTATTATACTAATCACATGGGCATGTATAATGGGCCACACTTTAAAATACAGTACGGTGTTTTACTTTTCTGAATATTAAAAACTGATTTTTCTTTTTCACGTTTGATCAGAGTGTATGGCATCATATCTAAAGTAACAACTGTTCCTTAGCACTATGTTTTGAATCTGTATTAATCTATTTACCCTTTGCTTATGGCTTTTATTAACATTATTGTGTGTGCATTAGCGGTCCTTTGCTTCTTAGGGAAAAAAAATCCAAGAAGGGTTTCATTTAGAATTCATTTCCTATAGGTTAATGGAAAGCAATAAGTATAAACAATAAAAACAAAAATCCCTTTGGACCCTATTTGATCCTGCCCTGGTAGTATAACTTCTGCCAAAAATGCTTTTATTTCTGGTCCACCTCATTCTTCAGATAATACATAAGACATCTGTCACTTCAGAGAGACTTCTTTAAGTATATAGGTATGTGTTGAATCACAATACACTGTTTATTTCTTTCAAAGAGAGTTAAACTTTGTGAGTCTTAGTTTGATTTATTGCTTTTGGTTATTAACAAGGTCCCCGGATGGCAGAGTCCATGTCTGTTTTATTCAGTATCACGGAAGAAACCCAATGTAAACTTTCTGTTCAGATGTCAGGCCTGTAAGGGATGGAAAGAGTCAAGCGTAGGTCCCACTAACTGATAACCTGAAGGATGAGAAACCAAGGGGAGGTGAGCATGAGGAGAGAGGGGAAAGTCTCTTGCTTAGCAATCTGATCACTCAAAGGAGAAAGTTGAGGGGAGGTTTGTGCAGGGAATGGACACATCAGGGTGACCGAAGCAAGGGGCATGGAAGCAGGATGACAGAGAGGAGGCTGTGGGGATTTACGAGCCCCAAACTTGCAGTTCGTTTAGGCTATGATGAGATGAAATTCACTCAAAGCGCAATATCAGGATCACTTGACTAATTGTGGTGTGATTTAGTGGGAGATATTGGAGCATAAACATAGCCAAAATGGAAATCTGCCAAATATATTTCTGAAATAACCTAAAAGATGATTTTACTATTGTGAATATAGGTATTTTGAAGTTGCAGGCTTTTGATATGGGGAGGCAGTGGCTCTGGATTCAGATTTCCTTAATTCCCTTAATTAATATTTGGGTCGGCCCCTTCTAAGTGCATGACTTGGGCTGGTTATGTTAGATCCCTAAGCCTTGGTTTCTTCTAGGATGGAGATAATAGTAGCACTGACTATTTCACTGGAGATAATATGGAGATAATAGTAGCACTGGCTATTTCACTGAATAATATGAATATGATATAGAAATTGATTATACCTTTATTACATGAAATGAAGAGCTTTTTGGTAAATCTCATTTATCTGTTGCTATCCTTGTTTTTTTTAAGTATACCATCTCTCTTTTAAAAGAGAGAAAAGAAACTGAAGAAAAATGATACAGTAGTCCAAAGTGATATATTAATGACTTGTATAACACTGAAGAAAACTGTCACCTTGCCTAAGAGACAGCCTGGGCCAGCCAGTCTGCGGCATTTTTCCATTTAATGGTCACAAGAACTAACTGAAGTACAATGATATTTCTGTCTTCCCTTACAGATAAGGATAATGAGTCAAAGGCAATTTATGTAATTTGTCCAAGATCCATCTATGTGGGAAGTGACAGAATCAGAGCTTGAATCAATATAATCTGGAACTCAATGTCTTACACATTAAACTTCTCTTTCATGAAAAATAATGTTTAGTAGTAGTATTTATAGAGTAGACCCACCATATTTCATTTATTTGGTTATGTACGACATTAAAAATACTTGCAGTCATCAGGGTAGCCTGATTTTATGAACATTTTAATGCTTTATTGAAGTGTAGTAGATACAAAATATTGCACATATTTAATGTATACAATTTGATGAGTTAGAGCGTAGACATGCACCTGTGAGCCCATCACCACAATCAAAGTAATAAATATATCCACCACCTTCAAGAGTTTCCTTGTGCCCCCTCTCTCCTTTTTGTGGTAAGGACAATGCAAAATTCAGAGTAAGAAACCAAAGAGTCAATAGCATTAAAATATTTTCTCATGGATCAAAAGCTTTGTGCTATAACCACTGACAAATACTTTCACAGTCATTGAAATAAAACATGAGGAACCCATTTACACTTGCTTGAGAAACACTTTAGAACAGGAAAAACTATTCAAGTTCAAGGACTGAATGATTAAACCCAACTCAATTTTGTTTAGTCAGATGTGAAAAAATCCATAGTTAATTGGTAGGCAAGGTCTCCACATACCAGAATCCAATTATAGAGTCTTCAAAACAATAGTGAAATAAAAGTTAATGAAACATTTTTAAAGACATTATAATTTTATGATACTGATTTATTTTGAAAAATGGCAAGGATAAATTTAAATTTAATATGATAAAATAAGTTTTCTGTTTTTATTTTGGAATTCCAGTCAAAGGAAATATCAGAAATATCACTAAATAGTGAATAATGAATATATACATATATATACACACACACATATATAGGTATAATTATATGTGAACATATACATAAAATACATGGTGTGCTTCTAAGAGTTCCTTATTTTCTTTTTAATATTTGTCTCGGTTTACTAATGGTCCTAGAAATTTGGCCAGCTATATTATCATTGCCCTCTGAATTGCAGTAAATGTAGGGAACAATTGCTCCAAATCAGCACTAATTCAAATGCGCTTGGACATGTACCAATGCTAACAAAAATAATTACAACCATGAATCTACATTATTATAAGTGTTATAATAAGGAGTGAATTGGTTTGGCACCTCTACAGAACACTTGTTAAAATGTGTTTTTTCTTACAACTCGAAAGTGATATACATTTGATTTTTTTTTTTTTTTTTTCAGTGAAGACTTATTTTGTAAGTTAGCATATAAAGATTTATTCTGGGGGCGCCTGGGTGGCTCAGTCGGTTAAGCAGCCGACTCTTTGATTTTGACTCAGGTCATGATCTCAGGGTCCTGGGATCAAGCCCCGTACCAGGCTCTGTGCCCAGAGGGCAGTCTGCTTGAGAATTCTCTCTCTCCCTCTTCTTCTGCCCCTCCCCCCATTTGTGTTCTCCTTCTCTCTAAAATAAATAAATAAATAAATCTTAAAAAGAGAAAAACCCTCATTTTTTAAGTTGTTAGTATAATGAAACCCCTTCAGTTAATTAAATGGATGGTTCGTAAGGAGACAGTTTATGATCTGTAACTGTATAAAAGCAAATAAAAAATGAGAGGAATTAATGTCATGTACATTAAGTGCTATTTATACCAATAAATCTTATTTGATAGTAAAAATGGGTAATCTTATAAAACCACAGAACTTTATTAATTTGCAGATTAACCTGCATGTTTTAAGTGTTTATTTTAAAGAAAAGGGTCTACTTGATGTCATCGATATAGCTATGTTGAATAAAGTAATGGGTATACATACTGATAAGTAGGTCTGCTTTTACCAATTAGTCTTTGTTATTTATATGGAAAGTGGCTTGTAATTCCTTTACAAAGCTTTGAAATTGCTAAGACTCCTCAGAGTTATCTATGCCGGGAAGCCTCTTCGTTTCTAGGAGACAGCTCATCACTTCTTGAGCAGTGCTCCTTACCGTACCTCCTACATACCTTAGCAACTTAGCACTGACTTGACACATAATATGTACTAAAGAAGATTGATGGAATAAATAAATGTATTTTACAGTGTGAATATGTATTTTTAATTTTTATGTGCTTGTCTCATCCACTGAACTACAAAATCTTTAAGATAAACACCATGTCTTATTCATAATATATTTTCTTAAATTTATCATAATATTAACCATGGGATGAAAATAATTCATGTATCAGTCTGATGTCATTTTGACTGCAAGTGACAGAAAACTCAACAACCACACCTTAAATAAAGTTAGGTAATCATTCTCACATGGCAAGAAAACCAGAGGTATGCATTCTAGATTTCATGCCGCAACTCAATCATTAAGTCAGGCTCTTTTCCTCTTTCTGTTCCACCATTTTAAATATTTTACGGTGGCTGTTACACTTGTCTTCTTCCAGAATCATGTCTTGGTTTAGGCAGGAAGAAAGCAGAAGAAAAGAGGTTCTCATCTTGTGATTTTTTTCATGTTTTTCAGTTGGGAAACTTTCCCAGCAGATTTCCCCTGAAATCTCAGCCAGAACCAGTTACTGTGCTGACTTGAGACTAGTGAATAGTCAGTGAAGTGGAGGCCATCGTGGAAGAGTTAGACCAATTAGGATTTAGCCCCTGGGATTAGAATAGGGGCTTATGCTCCCAGAGATCAGTAGATTCCGCCTTCCACTTAAACAGGTTGTGCTTGAGTTAGCAGGGAAAAGAGGATCACTGAGTAGTTAATGGACAATATATATTATAGTAAATATTACCTGAAAAGAATTGGATTTGTTATATGTCATATGCTATCCCCAATTGCATCTTTATATTTTTATTTGTATTCATTTGGCAAAATGTAATATCAATTTCTGTTTTTTTGAGGATAATTACAAATGCATAAGTTCTTCCATACTTTTAGTTACAGTGGAAAGGAAAATATGCAATATTTAAAGATACATTGTTTTCATCAACCTTGTTTTTCAAATGTAGGTCTTGCTGTTATAATTGAAAGGGAAACTCAAATGTTAATTATGTTCTCTGTCTTTTCTTAGACCTGAAAAGATAAATATGAATTTAGATCCCATCCATCAGTTAATTGAGGAAACACAAATCTTCCAGATGCCACAGTCATCAATAAAACCACCTTGTGACATGGTAGCACCTGCTTCCTCCCCCAGGGACACTTGTCATTCCTGTTCACCACTTCAGGGGTGGCAATCCCATGCTGCTCACAACGTCTGTGTGCCCTCATGCAACACCAATGAGTGGAATATTTGTGAAGAGCTTCGCCTGCGGGAACTTGAGGAAGTCAAGGCCAGAGCTGCCCAGATGGAGAAGACCATGCGGTGGTGGTCAGACTGCACTGCCAGTTGGAGAGAAAAGTGGGGCAAAGTTCGGGCCGAAAGGAACAGCGCCAGGGAGGAGGGAAGACAGCTGAGAATAAAATTAGAGATGACAATGAAAGAATTGAGTGCATTGAAAAAGAAACAAAGTTTGCCACATCAAAAGGTGTTAGAAACCACCCAGGACCTGAAGCATCCTAGTTTCATAGAAGTGCCCTCTGCACCAGGAGACCAGTTTCAAATTGGTTCACAAACATGTAAGTCTATCAGAGAATGTCTGGTGAGAAGAGAATTCCCTACAAAGGACAACACAGATAGTAAGGTAAGAGAAGAACTCAGCAGAAGAATCCAGAGATTCTGATCATATTTGAATGCCGTATACAGTATTGGGGAGGAAAGGGAAAATGACAAACCCGGTGGTGACTACATTTGTTTGCTTGGGCTGCCATAACTAGGTACCACAGAGTGGGTGGCTTCAGCAACAGAAATTTATTTTCTCATAGTTCTAGAGGCTAGAAGTGTGAGATCAAGGTATTGGCAGGTTTGGTTTCTCTGGAGACCTCTCCTTGGCCTAGAAATGGTCATCTTCACCCTGTCTTCACATCATCTTTTCTCTGTGTTTATCTCCAAATTTCCTTGTAGAGAAACCATCTCTAGGCCCACCATCATGACCTCATTTTAACTTGATGACCTCTTTAAAGACCCTACACCAAATACAGTGTCATTCTAACGTACTGGGGGCAGGGTAAGACACAATTCAGTAGCCCATATTATTGATCTTAGTAATAGTTTTAAGAAAAAGTAACTCAGCATTTTTTTATGTGAAAATAAATTATTTAGAGAGATTTCTCTCCATTTACCCTAATTATGACAATAATAATAAATTATTCTTACAGTAGTTTAAACATTACCCAAGATTTGGGAGTTTGGCCTCACAATTAATTCCTGTAAAATGGGTACCATCAGCAAATACCTTTATGGAATGCTTCACATTATCCACTCTTGAAATTTCTTGGTATTATTGGAATCTTGAAGTTTTTGAGAATTCTGCATAAAATAAACTTTTTTAAAACTTTATTTTATATAGCAGTTCATAATATTATTTATCCATTTTTTTTAACCTGGTAAATACTGTTAACAACCCATGGAACATACTTTCAGAAACTTTAGGAGTTCATTTTATCTCTTTAAATAATATCAGTTATTATTGTTACTCCTTTCTACTTAATTCCACCTCTAAAAGTATAAAGCATATCTTGCTCCTCTATAATTCCATCTAAAATTTTAAGTCTTTCTATGATGTATGGGATTTATGGTCTATATAACCTAGATTCCATTGTAAATTAAAAATTTTCAAAGACTGAAATGTATTTCACTATAATGTAGGACATAGAAGAAAAAAAAATCTTGAGGAATGCAAGTTAAAGTTCAGTCATATACCTCTTACAGACTGATAAAGAAATGAAAATAGGAATTTGATGCTGAATCATAACATTTATTTCCTTCCAAAAATATGTTTTCTTCATGATTTTTCTGCACTGGACTTAAAAAATTAACAATAGTTGTTTTTTTTTTTTTTTTTTTTTTAGGAAGAAGTTTTGATTATTGACCAGTTAAGATTAAATGAGGAGATGAAACTCAATCTTAACTCTCCTGATTCATTCAAGAATAGTGGTTCTGACAGCTGTACACTGAAATCTGCATTAAGACTGCAGGCAATGACCCTGCCTTTGGAGAGTGAAGTGCCTGAAATTTCAGCTTTGCAAGTTCATCTGGATGAGTTCCAAAAAATTTTATGGAAAGAAAGAGAGTAAGTGTTAATCATTGTCTCCTTTAACCAAGTCTGATTTTCAAACTTATTTAAGTTAAGTCTAACAAACAGGCCATTTGATAATTGACCCATGATTAGTCATTAAGTACTAATATTTAAAAAATGAGTTTGATTTATATTCATTTTTTGAATTTTTTAAAATATCAAATATTTAATATGTAAATATTAAATCACACACTACTGCAAAGGCAGTGAGCCAAATAGGAAATCCAACAGCAAATCAAAATATGTCTCAATACATAAGAAAAAGAAAACACAATATTCTAAAATCTGTGGGATGCAGCAAAAGCAGATGTTAGAATGAAATTTATGCTATAAATGCTGCTTTAAGAAAAAAAGTTCAAATAAACAATGTTACACCACAAGGAACTAGAAAAAGGAAGGAACTTAGCTGAAATTTAGTAGAGGAAGAAAATAACAAAGAAAAATCAGAATTAAATAAAATAGAGACCAGAATAAATAGTAACATAACATTGAAAAGTAGTGACCAATTTTAAAAAAAAAATAAACAAAATTGGCAATGCTTTAACTAAGAAAAAAGAGAGAAGATTCAAAAACCAAAAAGAAATGGAGAAGAAAATAATACAACAGATAACCACAGAAATATAGAATGTGATAAAATGTTACCATAAGCAAACTTAGAAAAAAAACCCAGATAATTCCTAAAAATGCACAAGTTACCAATATTGAATCATGAATCTTGAATCCATGAAGTAGGAAATCTTCTTAGACCAATAACAAGAATGAAAGTTGAATTAGGAATCAAAAATCTCCCAACACAGAAAAGCCAAAGACCACATGGTTTCATTGGTGAATTCTACCAAAAATTAAAAAAAAAAAAAATTAATGACAATTTTATCAAAATCTCACAAATCTTACAAATAATTCCCCTAGGAATAGAGGAAATATATTCAAAATCATTCCATGAGGCCATTACTACCCTGATACCAATGCAGGACAAAAACAATACAAGAATAAAAAAATTCTAGTTTGCCCAATATAAGTATTGCTACTCTGACTTTCTTTTGACATCCATTTGCATGATAAATATTTCTCTATCCCGTCACTTTCAATCTGCAGGTGTCTTTACGTCTAAAATGAGTCTCTTATAGGCAGCATATAGATGGGTTTTGTTTTTTTAATCTATTCTGACACCCTGTGTCTTTTGATTGGAGCGTTTATTCCATTTACATTCAAAGCTATTATTGATAGATATGTATTTATTGCCGTTTGGACCCTTACAACAGAGATAAAAGAATTAAAAAAGAATCAGAGATGAAGAATGCAATAAATGAGATTGGAAACAGGCATGATGCCATGAACAACAGGCTGGAAAAAGCAGAGGAATGAATTAGTGACCTAGAAGACAAAATAATGGAAAATAATGAGGCTGAACAAGAGAGAGAAAGAAGAATTATACAACATGAGAATAGACTTAGGGAATCAGTGACTCTATCAAATGTAGTAATACTCATATTATTGGAGTCCCAAAAGAAGAAGAGAAAGAAAATGGAACAGAAAATTTATTTCAAGAAATAATAGTGGAAAACTTCCCTAATCTGGGGAAGGAAACAGTCATCCAGATCCAGGAGGCACAGAGAGCTCCCATGAAAATCAACAAAAGCAGGCCAACACCAAGACATATTGTAATTACATTTGCAAAATATAATGATGAAAAAATATTAAAAGCAGCAAGACAAAAGAAGTCCTTAACTTACAAGGGAAAACCCATAAGGCTAGCTGGAGACTTCTCAACAAACTTGGCAAGCCAGAAGGGAGTGGCATGATATATTCAAAGTGCTGAATGGGAAGAATCTGCAGCCAAGATACTCTATCCAGAAAAGCTATCACCAGAATGTAAGGAAAGATAAAGAGTTTCCCAGACAAAAACTAAAGAAGCTCATGACCACTAAACCAGCCCTGCAAGAAATATTAAAGCGGACTCTTGAGTGTTAAGGAGAGACGAAAAGGGACAAGGATAAGAAAGGATCAGAGGAAATCTCCAGAAACAATGACAAAACAAGTCAATTTTTAAATTTTGAAGAAACAATGACAAAACAAGTCAATTTTTAAATTTTATAGATTGTTAGTTTTTAGTTTCTATCATTCTTTTATTATAGCCTTGTTCTCATCATCTCTGGCAGATTCACCTTAATTATAATCACTAATGTATATGGCTAGAATAGCCAGTGGATTTTCTAATTTTTACAGCGTTAGTAGACTTCAGCAAGTCAATAAAAATGAAAAAATATGTCAATATTTATAAGGGACAATTCACAATTTGTGAGTTATTGATTGCAGAAAAACATGCTTTATTCATTGATCATTTGTGGTATAGAGCAAAGAGCACTAGACTTGAGATTAAATGACCTGGATATTCTCCTTGGTTCTGACATACATATTCAGCTACATGATACTGGGTTAGCCGAGACTGCTGTTGTCTCCTTTGTAAAAATATGGATAGTGGTACCTATATTCCAGTTATCGATTGTTTTATAACAAAACTTCCCACACAGTGGTTAGTGTTGAAACAACAATCACCATTCATTCTGTTCATGAAGCTTGAGCATGGCTTTCTTTGGACAACTCATCTCTCACTACATGTGACTTCAGCTGGGATGGCTCAAGGCTGGGGATGACTTGAAGGCTGGAGGCCACAATCATCTGAAGCCACCTCACTTACTCGCATATCTGGCAGTTGCTTGGTTCTCCCTTGGAGTCCTAGTCCGAATACCTGCAGGTGTCCTATCCTTGTGGCCACTTTGACTCCTCACAGCGTAGTGGCTTGGTTGAAAGCAAACATCTTAAGGGTACAAAGAGAAATATATGGCGTTTTAATGACCTTGACTCAAAGTCATATAGCATCACTTCTGCCTTCTTCATTGAATTCTTGTGAGGATCAAACATGAATAATGTCTGGGAAAGTGACTACTAGTGTGAATTACTCAGTATGATTTTTTTGTTAATTCTTCACCTTAGACAGTTATTAGCATTGTGGAATATTTGATACACTTTAAAATATGGTACCCAAATCTGAAAATCATTATTTTTCCATCTCTTTACTTATAAGACTCTTAATTGGGCAGAAAAAAATGGGAAAAAATAAGTATGAATATAATTATATAATGGTTTCAATTTTCCTGGTTTAAATGGATTGGAATAATGATAACATGCCCACAAACCTTTCGCAGGTAGTGTAAGCCCTTTATATGCCATTCTTTATCTGTTAGCCAGAAATTTCTCATTAGTCCCTCTGAAATTTATTCCCACCACTAATTCCCTTTTTCAGATGCTTTGTCTATACCTCACCATATGAATTGATTGTGATAATCCAATCATAATACAATAGATTGTAATAATATTCCTGTGTATATAATAAATATATGTTATTCTACCATCAAATATAAATTCCAAATATAGGTAATCGACATCAGTGGAAGGAGAAAAAATTGAATTAATTTTTAGGCCTGTACCCATATTAAAAATTAATTTCAGGGATGCCTGGGTGGCTCAGTCGTTAAGCGTCTGCCTTCGGCTCAGGTCATGATCCCAGGGTCCTGGGATCGAGCCCCACATAGGGCTCCCTGCTCAGCGGGAAGCCTGCTTCTCCCTCTCCCTCTGCCTGCTTGTGTTTCCTCTCTCGCTGTGTCTCTCTTTATCAAATAAACAAAATCTTTAAAAAAAAATTTCATTTGGAACTGTAAGTCGCAGTCAAGTTCTAACCTCTGTGTTTTATTTCTTGAAGGATTTAACTTTTTAGTAGTTATAGACTTCTCTCACACCCACTCACAGTGTTAACTTCCCTGACATAATGTAGTAGAACCATATGAAGCTGTTCCTTCCTACATGTAAACTCCCCAAGGTGCCAGTTTTAATGATACACATGTGTATCTCTACACTCCCACTCAGACACTCACACACACATTAAATTTGACTCCCTGGGAATAAATTAACAATCCCTATAGTAAGTAAATTCTCCAATTCACTGGGACTTCAACATATAAACCATAGTCAGGCCAGAAAATAAGGGGGAAAGGAGACCTCTGATTCCACTTTGTCTCCTCACTCTTCTCTTTAATAAACAGTCCCATGGGTGTTATGTGTCCATGAATCAGCATCAGCATGCAGTCCAGACGAGGCAATCACAAAGCCTTTTTTCTGTCACCAGAGAATGTTTCCCAAGGATATATACTGTTGCAATAAATCTGTCTAACTTTTTAAAACTTCCTCCTGGAATCTCAGCATGTGGATGGGCCAGAGTTGAGAACATGTGAATGTAATTTTTTCTGTTCCCAGCTAGTGGGAAAATTCTCTTGACTAGAGCACAGGATTCAGCCAGGAGAACTCAGGGGATCCTTTCCACCATTGTCACTGGTGAGAACCTCCTTATCAAAACAGTAAACTTTATTATATTATTTGTATTCTCAGTGCTGATCAGTTTTATGAAAAATAATTTTCCAGTATCTAGAAGTTCCTCGTGTATTGAGAATTTATATATTTTTGATCTCTTAGATAAAGACTTCCTAGGTAGAAAAGGTGAGGTGAGGAGGGGAATCTGATCCTCTGATAGAGTGAGGCATACCTAGACATTTAGGGGGAGGAACCTGGGCAATATGAGATCTTAAGTAAAGATGAGGTAGAATATTTTACCATTTAGAACCAGTTCTCAAATTAAACTGCAGATGGCACCTGTATCCCTTAGAAAGTGTTTGTTCCACATCATTTAAGCAGAGCTTTAATCCTCCCCCCTCAATTTTATTTCTTAGTTTAAACTATTTTCTATAGAAGAGAAGTAGCATGCTTCAATTATTTTGCTTTGCTTCATTAAATGGTGTGTTTTTTCTCGATAAAAGGAGACTTAAAATCTTGATGGGAATATATATATATTCTTCAATGAACACAATGAACAAATTGGCATGCAAGTCTAGTTAATATTATTTAAAGTAATATTATTAAAGATGAGACAGTCAGGCCTACTTATTTATTCACTATCACTAATGGGATATGTGGTAAACCTTTGTCTTTTTAGAAAAGTAGTTTATGGTTTGTATTCCTTTATATTTTTCTAGCTTTTTGAAGTATAACTGAGAAATAAAATTTGTGTATTTTTACGTTGTACAATGTGATGGGTTTTGGGTGTTTTTTTTTAAGTTTTTATTTTAATTCTAGTTAGTTAACATACAGTATTGCATTAGTTGCTCTTGTATGATACAGTGGTTCAGCAGTTCCATACGTCACCCATGCTCATCCTGACAAACACACGTGATGTTTTGGTATACACTGTGAAGTGAGTACCACAATCAAGCTAATTAACACTCCTTCACTTAACACCATTAATAATTTGTGTGTGTGGTGAGACCACTTACGATCTACCCCCTTAGCAAATTTCAAGTATACGGTATAGTTAGCTATAGTCATCATGCTGTACATTAGATTCCCAGAGCTTACTCTATAACTGAAAGTTTGGACCCTTTGACTGATGTCTCCTAACTCTCCCCACTTCCCAGCCCCTGGCGCTCACCATTCTATTCTCTGTTACTATGAGTTCAACTTTTTAAGATTGTGCATATAAATGAAATGATACAATATTTGTCATTCTGTGTCTGGCTTATTTCACTTGGCGTAATGTCCTACATATGTACACACACACACAAACACACAACACACACATCTCATATTTTCTGTATCTATTCATTTATAGATGGATAATTAGATTGCTTCTGTATCTTGGCTTTTATGAATAATGCTGCAATGAACATGAAAGTCTCTTCGAGATACTGATTTCCTTTTCCATGGGCTATATACC
Source organism: Phoca vitulina (assembly GCF_004348235.1). Lineage (NCBI taxonomy): Eukaryota > Metazoa > Chordata > Mammalia > Carnivora > Phocidae > Phoca > Phoca vitulina. The sequence goes on along the minus strand of NW_022589730.1, from coordinate 8,742,751 downwards.
TAGAAGTGGGATTGCTAGATCATATGACAGTTCTATTTTTAATTTTTTTTTAATTTTTTGAGGAACATGCATATCTTTTTCCATAGTGGCTGTACCAATTTACATTCTCCTTTACAGTGGCATTTTAACTACATTCTTACCAACACTTGTTATTGCTTGTCTTTTTGATAATAGCCATTCTAAAGATTTTATTTATTTATTTGACAGAGAGAGACACAGCGAGAGAGGGAACACAAGCAGGGGGAGTGGGAGAGGGAGAAGCAGGCTTCCCACCGAGCAGGGAGCCCGATGAAGGGCTCAATCCCAGGACCCTGGGACCATGACCTGAGCCGAAGGCAGACACTTCATGACTGAGCCACCCAGGCACCCCTGACAATTGCCATTCTAAAATGGTGAGGTGATAGCTCACTGAGGTTTTGGTTTGCTTTTCCCTGATGATTACTGATGTGAAGCACCTATTCATATACTTGGCCATGTGTATGTCTTCTTGGAAAACTGTTTACTCTTTCTCATTCTTTCTGTTTGTTTGGGGGCTTTTTTGTTTTTGTTTTGTTTTGTTTTTGCTAATGAGCTGTATGGGTTCCTTCTATATTTTGGATATTAACCCCTTATCAGATATATGGTTTCCAAATATTTTCTCCGTTCCATAGGTTGCCTTTTCATTTTGTTGATTGTTTCTTTCCCTGTGCAGAAGCTTTTTGGTTTTACGTACTTCCACTTATTTATTTTTGCTTTTGTTGCCTGTGCTTTTGGTGCCAAATCCAAAAAAAAGTTTTCTTCTAGAAGTTTTACAGTTTCAGTCTTATATTTAATCCATTTCAAATCACTTTTTGTGTACTTTTGCAAGTGTTTTTTTACTCTGTAGTATCTTTTGCGTTTGGGCAATCGCCTGCCTAAGGAGATGGAGTCTGCTTCTCTGCATAGACTACAAAATTGCTAGTAAGTCTCAACTTGAGTTTCTCTTGTAGCTAATGTGCAGACACTTGACATAGAAACAACTCTTCCGATGTAGCCGCCTGGACTTTTTAGCAGAACCTAATGCCCCGAGAAGAAGAGAGCACCCAGAATCCATCCTGGTGAGGAGAAAGGCTGTGGTAGTAGCTACGTCTTGATCCCGGAGGCAGCAGTGGTCTCTGGTATTGAGTGAAACTATCGCCATGTCTGGAGTTGGTGGTACTGAGGTCATGCTGTGATGTCTGTACCTAAATGGTGGCTGCAATGAAATGCTGATGGGAAGATTGCTATGGCCTCATCTTTGGTACTTCCAGCTGTTCGGGTTTCCCATTTGCTTCTCTGGATCTTCCCAGAATCTCCTCAAAAAGATTCTTTGAGCTATTAATATCCTTTACTACTTAAATTAGCTAATTTGAAATATTTACTTCTCAGACACATAATTGATACCAAGAAAGTGTATAGGCAGTGGGGTCTTCATAGGATCAGCTCTGTGGCATGAGAGTAGTCCTTTGTCCCCGCCTGGATTGCCCTGAGCCTTGGTCTCTGATCCTTCTGAACATCTCTGATCTTTATAATATTCTTTAAATTCACCTCTTTTCTAATTAAATTAAATATATATGGCTTTGGCTATTTGCTGAAAGATGGTGAAAATGCTCAAAGATATGATTGTAACTACTTGCGAGTAGAATCACAAAATGACAAATCTGTTGCTGATTAAAGACATAAACATTTTTTATTTATAGTTTGATACTAACTCTAGAGTTTGAACTAATAGAAAAATTGATATCTAGATGTTATTACAAGTTAATTTGTTTTTGTCTGGCAAAAGCATTTGATATTAATAGACCTTAAAGAAAATACTTATTAGATATTTTACAGTGAAACAGTTAAAAAATGATTAATTTTATCCCCAAATATTAATGTTTCAGAAATTTTCATCCCTGAAAAATATTTTGGTTAATTTTCCTGTCTATATATATTTCCAAATTTTATGTTCAATTATCATGGGATCATGACAGTTAACAAAGTATCAAAAGATTGCATAGAAATATAATAATATCTTTCCATAAAAATCACTTTGGTTCACACCTTATCTTTTAGTTCTGCAAATGTTATATATTTTAGCAATAAGATCTATAAAAGTTTACATCATCATATTAAAAATACTACTTTTTTGCTGAACTTTATTATTTTTTAAAAGAACTGCATAAAATATGCACTATTCTTTAGAGTAAAATTAGTTTTTTTCCTTCGCCTTATTGTAGTTCAAATGATATGATGATAATTTAAATTTCAATTATAAATTTAACTGTATAATTAATCAATTTTGAAAATCCCTCTAAAATATACAGCAAATTGATTAGGCCAGAAATTAAGAATTTAAGGAGTGCCCTCTGCTGCATAAATTTAAGTGTGCAATGTCCTCAGTGCTTGTTTGCATAGAGTCACAAATTTTTTTTTCATGAAGCCATGCTAAAAATAAAAATATACAAGCATCACATTACCACCAAATACGTGTTTATGAATTGCCTGTCCTTTCACTTCTCTAACTTGTACCATTTTTATAATAAAAATACATAATTTTATTTCAGTAAACTAATAAATATTAGTTATTGCATTTAAGATGCATACTTGAAAAGATAAATAATATTCTTTTAAATATTACTAATTTGCCTTTAATAAGGAATAGGAATCTATTTTATTTTAATACACGGGCAAAATTCTATTATTTTTATTTCATGAACTGGCTTTGACTACTTATTCTAAGTCTAGGTGTAATCTAGATATAATTATATCTTTAGAATACATCTATGTTTCTCTATAAAGATTAAAAGTTTAATTAATATATAGTTTGGAGTGTTCTTCTTGAACCTCTTATAAAATTCTTGAAAGAATATTTACCTCAGTACTTTTTGATGACATTTTTGAGAATCAACATTTATTCTGCAGTAATAGTAAATCATTTTTATGTTAATGTGAGTTTTTTGCTAACATTATCATTTGATTTATTAAAGTGTAATGTTAAAAACTGATAGTGATTTCTGAACATGTATGATCTTGAATTTGTAAATTTTAAAATGTAGACTTTTCTCAAATTTTCAAGTAAATTTTTATTGTGCTTATTACACAAATGTAGTTAATTAATATCCTTTAATAAAATCACTTTATTAATTTACTATATTCCTTTTCCTTTTTAAAATTTTCAATCCCTGACAAAAAAAGATTCCCATGTTCTTTTCATGCAACTCTAGTAAATTCAAATTATAAATATGGTGACTCTTAAACATTCCAATGAAGTTTAAACTTAGTGAAATTTTCTTGTATTTTGCAACTTAAATTTACAAGTCTAAGTCAATACGCAATTTCTTTTAAATATTCAAATGTGCCTAATCATCCAAAAACCTTAAAATTATCCAAATGCCAAATATATAACATATCTTAATGTACAATGATTTTTACATGTTCTGTTTAAGTGTGACACCAAATATTAGTATTTGGCAATTTGTTCATTATTTCTATACTTAATCCCATTCTTCTTGAAATCCCAAACATAGTCACTCAGGATAAAAATAATTTCTTGGTAAGTAACTTGGGTGTCATTAGCTGGCTGGGTCTGCTTATCTATCAGGATTTGGGGCTGAGGTTGTTAATCTGGAGCTGTGGACATTCATAGACAGTGTTCATAGAACATAGACTTTTATATCAAGCCCTTTTGTTTGTTAGTTTTAATATACTTACTGTTAATAAGGCATTCAAAATTATAGTCATAAATGGTGCTGGTGTTTTTGCAACCTGAGTCTTCTGAGGTTAAACTCTTAACTAATTCTCACATGTTCTCTTCAACTCTATGGCTTGGTTCATGCAAATATAATTATATAACTTTTTAATAAGCTGTTTATCCATTGATTGGATTAAACTAATATATTTATGACCTAATTCTACTTTAAATTATTTTCATAGTATCGCTACCTGGAATATTCATATTTTTCATAAATATGTAAATGGCATTCAATTTTGATTCTGGGTGCATCTTCTAGATGTGTGAATATGTTTCTAAGTTCTACTTCTAGTGACATTATCACTAAAATAGACCCAAGTGTGTGTATTGGTTAATTATAATTACAAAAAGGTTGTAACAAACAACCACAAAATCTCAGTGGTATACAACAATCAGACTTTATTCAGCTGGCCTCTCTGAGGCAACTAAAGGCTGATTGATCTAGACTGGGCTCTGCAGGAAAGACTGGTTATGGTCCTGTCTCTCACACTCCCACTGGGAGCAGTGAGTCTGCATTGCTATGTACTTCTCATTGCTGTGGCCAAAATACAAGAAGGTAAAACCAGTTGCATAAACACTTGGAAGGCTCAGCCACATGATGCCCACTAGCATTCCATTGGTGATGTCAGGTGCATTTTCCATTTTCCAAAACACTGCAAGTGATGATTTTGTCATGTGTTTCACCACTAAATAACACATATCACCATTTTTCCAGCTGCTTATGTTTTATCACCGTTTTTCCTGTAGCATTCCCCTTTTAAGTATTGTTTTCTGTCAGTTATCTTTAGCTGCAGAAAAAAACTCAACAGAACAACACACACACACACAACCCATAAAATTCAGTTGCCTAAAACAATGATATATTTTGCCCATATGGATACAAAAAGGGTGGGCCAGCTCGGCTTGTCTCCATAGTAAGGTTGGGCTCAGATCTGCTTTATGTTTTTATTTGGGGACAGCATTTCCTCAGGGAAACTCTTTTCACAGTGATGGCTGAGACATAAGAGAAGAAGCCCAACCACACAGATTCTTTTCAAACATCTGGGTCTGTCATATCTGCTAATATCCCATTGTCAAAGCCTAGAAACAAGGGTTGGGGAAAGCAGCTCTGCCCATTGAAGTAGAGAAAAGAGATTGAGCATTTTTTAACAATAATCTGATGCAGCACACAGATGAGGATTGGCCATCTGCAAAGGTCGATATATGCTAATTACAACCAGAAGTAAACAATTATTTTCAGTGACTCACTCTGATAGACATATGGGCATACAAAAAAATCAATAATTGAGATATTAAAGGACTGGATTTCAATCCTAACTCTGTCATTTGTTGTACAAATGGATAAATTAATTTCAATTATTTTAAATAAAGATCCCAGTGAAATTGCTTCATTAAAACAAAACTGCAAATATTTTTTAAAAAGTATTTTTATATCCCCAGTAAATGATTGATTTCTTAAATTATTATGTAGACTCCTTGGCATTCTCTTTCATATCAAAGGATTCTTCATTCATATATAGTCACAGCATGAGGTTGGATAAAAGCCATGTTAAAATTAGAAATATATATATATTCATATTCATATTGTTTCCTTATATAGGAGGGAAACAATATGAGTAAGAGAATGAGAGAAATGCATGAATAATACAGGAGAAAGCAGGTAGGAAGTCAAATATTTTGATCCTGGCAAAGTCATATGTTTAACCTACTCTAATGCTAATTGACAGAATAACAAATTAAACTGTTTTATTCAATATTTGTAATTTTTAATAAGCTAGGAAAGTTTTCCTGTGATTATAAAGGTCATATACAAGTATAAAAATAAGGAAAATAGGAAATCAAAAATTGAATGTGTTCCTAAAATTATTTTTAAATTGTAAGTCTATTTTGCTTTTAATTCTTTATTTAGAATGCGCTCATCTTTGGAAAAAGAAATAGAACGACTGGAGTCAGCTTTGTCTGTATGGAAATGGAAATATGAAGAACTGAAAGAATCAAAGCCAAAAAGTCTGAAAGAGGTATGGAGGCATACTATGTAGAGGAAGAAATGAAACTGACAGTTTTCTCTGTTCAGATGTGTAACCTAGTAGGCAGAAAGCTCCATAGACAAGAGGAAAAGTAAAAAATTGAATTTCCTTCACAAGAGGGATATTTTAACTCACATGTTCATGTGAACTCAGTCAAACTCAACCCATAAGAAATCTTGTTCTAAATAACACGTATTTTTAATGATCAACATTACACAATTAACTATCCATTCCAGGCACATGTGAGGGGAATGCTAAAGAGGTCATTATACCATAGCACTTATAATAAACAATTTTATCTTATTCTTTTGTGTGGCAGTATGAAAATACCAATATATCTCAAGTGCACCTAGGTTCTTTTCATATTGGCTTTATGGATTATTCAGGATCAGCTACTTGCCTTTATACTTTTCCTTTGCATTTTCATCAATAAAATTCTGTCACGAGCCTTTCCCATTTCAATGATTTATTAATATTCATTGTTAAAACAATATTAATTGCACATCTTGTGTGTACCAAAGCATTGTTCTAGGTAAGCATGTGGGATAGAATAATGAGCAAAGAAAAGAAAAATCCTGACAAAATGATGACAAGCCAAATGCTTCAAATGAGTCAACATTTAGTTGGGTGTTTATTTATATATGTATTACATTAATTATATACTATGTATTATACGTTATATATTACATGCATGTATCTACACACACACACACATATATATATCCATGCATACAAAGCATATGTATGCTGACCAGCTGTCTAAAAGAAGGTGAGTCTCTAAATCAAGTATGTAATTGTGCCTTAATCAAAAGCACTATTCCATCCATTGTTAAAAAACGTGGTAAGCAGTATTTCTCTTTGTTTATGAAATCCCATATTAATGTTGCTTCAGGTTTGTTTCCAGCAAGTGGTAAAGTTTAGAGTCATTACGTTTGTTGAACTCACATGACGAACCTTAGTTGCCAGCATAAGCCTGACTTAGGAGTCATATGTAGGCATTCTGACGTCCGTGGAGTATAGTAATGATCATGCACTGGCTCAGAAATAGTCAGCTATGTTACACAGTGGACCCCTGAGATTTAAAATGAGGGAGAGCTTTTCCTAATATTATTAAGCAAATATCTCCTGCTTAAAAATAATTTATTAACAAAAGGTCATTTCAGTGAGAGCCACAGACGGTTAGTTTGAGAACATTTCTCAATGAGGGCTAAATTAAACAAAGCTAACAAGCCACATAAAGTTTACCTCTCCTTTATAGATTCACGTTAGATTGCCAGAGTTGTTTTGTTTTTAGCTCAAGCTTTCGGTATATGTATATATGTGTACACAATGTATGTGTGTGTACATATACACATGCATTTATATATGGATTCATAGCATTTATATTCACAGGTGCCTAACTGAACATGATGTCTCTGAGTGTGAACAAGGACAGTAAATTAATGTTATACAGGAAAACAGTTCAGAATACAAGAATTATATATATTTAGAGTGTATGTATATTTGCCCCTATAATTTAATGGGCTCTAAATTTGATTGAGAAAACTAATACTGAAAATAGAATGGGTTTTAAATTTAAAAATAAATGTGCATTTACTCTCTCTTGCCACTAGTGGACACTGCAGACTTGACAACATTAGTTTCTTAATGCTTTTTTTCCAAGTAATTTAACATTTATGTAGCAACTGTTTTTGAAAAAAGGCATGGTTTTGAGTTGGTTTACAAAGGATATGTATATTTTAAATGTTTAATGTTTTATATTCAAAGATGATATTTTGGACATTAAGTGGGAACATGTCTACTTTAACAAAGCTTTACAGATGAGAAAAAATAAAACCAATATAGCATTTTACACTGTAAAATAGGTCTACATTTGATACACATACAGAAATATGTATTAGTACATATGTGATCCTTTTACTCGATAAAATTATAGAGGTTTTGAAACAGGGGAAACCTCAACATTGTTGTAAAAAATTTGTTCAACTATTTAAACTTTGAGCACATGTTTCAGTTCAATGAACTACAAATTTGAACATTGAGTGGAAGTGACAATTAATAAAAAGTTTTACTGTAGATGATGGAAAGTTAATTTTAACAGAGAAAAAGAAAAAACGTTGTTTGATTTATTTATATGAGATTACTTTTTAAAATCTCTTTCTACTCCCTAAAAATGGAATTTGTGATAATCTTTAAAGCCTTTTTGAAGAGATGTGATATGCACATATGTTTAAATTATTTTATAAAATATTGTGGAACATTTGAAAATATTTAAAAACTGAATAAGGAAAAATACTTTGTCACGTAATTTTTATGTATACTTTGTTTTATCATAGATTAGAACAAGAAGAATTTTGTGGTACATTTAAGATGGCATTGTAGAGTAATTATAAGTGTAAAATATTCAAAGTTTCTATTCAGTTGATTGACAGTCTGGAAATTTGTCATGATGTATCCTTTGGAACTTCATGTGAATTCTCTTTTTTACTCCATTCCTCAAAAATTATGATAAATGACCTTCACTTTCACTGTAGCTCCTCATCTATAAAAAAATTTTGAATACAAATGTAATTCTGTTTTAGATGCCTGAAACTGTTACAAGCAAATACATGCCTGGCTAGGAACTGCTGATAGAAAGATTAGCAATTTTTAGAGATGGAAACAGATGTGCTTAATAGACCACGGTTTTTAAAAATGTATTTGAAAATCTGGCATCTTTAGAGGGAAATCATTCTTAAATCACTGACATTTAGCGAAGAGTAAATATAAGAACTTAACTGTAAAATCTAATACGTATTTAAAACACAACCAAGACAATGAGTAGTAGAAATGATATTCCAAATGCTGTTCCCATGCTAAATTTAATACTTATTCAGCTTTTCATTTGCACATGTGTAAGTACTGATTTGGAATTACAATATGAATTCCAATTTTTTGAAATGGTTATTTTCATGAAACCTCATGATCTAGAGAATCGAATATTTATGGAAGTAATATTGATTACAAATAATTATGGTACTTTTGCTTTAACAATAAATGACTCTGATTCTTTCCATAATGGAAGATATCTTACCATATATGGAGAATACTGCTAACATTTTAAAATTGGTCTCAAACTGAAAAATGAAATGTAACTTTAAAAATGAAATGTAATTTGTCTTTGAAAGTTTTGTACTCTTACTGGAATTTTTTTAAGGATTTTATCGAGGAATCTTCTATCTTTTTGTGATAATAACTGTTTCTAGTAATTTATAATTTACAATGTTCTTTTGTAATATTTATATTAAATACTTACAGAGACAAGCTTTGTGGGGCCATATATGGCACTAAGGGCAGTCAATAAAGCCTTATCTCAAATACCTCAAAACACCTTTCTGATTTTGGGGAAATAGAAGGTTAGAATTAGGATTATATGTAACTAAAATTCTACACTATTACCTTTAATTTTTTTCAGAAATAAGATTTTTTCTAAATTTTTCTTTCTTTTATTTATTTTTTACTTGAAGTTTGGTTGAAGATACCTTCACTTTTTAAAGGATTAAGTCAGTGGACACTTAGGTTGCTTCCATATTTTGGTGAGTGTAAGTAATGCTGCAGTAGATGGAAGGATGTATATATCTTTGTGAATTAGTATTTCATTTTTTGGGTAAATACCCAGTAGTGTAATTATTGTATCATATGGTATTTTTATTTTTAATTTTTTGGGAAACCTCCATACTGTTTCCCACAGTGGCTGTACCAAATTACATTTCCACCAACAATACACAAGGGTTCCCTTTTCTCCACATCTTTGCCAACACTTGTTATTTCCTGTCTTTTTTATTTTAACCATTCTGACAGATGTGAGGTGTATCTCACTGTGGCTTTGATTTGCATTTCCCTGATGATGAGTGATATGAGCATTATTTCATATGTTTGTTGGCCATCTGTATGTCTTCTTTGGAGAAGTGTCTGTTCATGTTTCCTGACCATTTTTAATTGGATTATTATTATAATTTTTTTTTTTTTTTTTTTGGTGTTGAGTTGTAAGAGTTCTTTATTTATTTTGGATAGTAACTCTTTATTGGGTATGTTATTTGCAATATTTTCTCCCATTCAGGAGGTTGTCTTTTAGTTTTGTTGATTGTTTCTTTTGCTGTGCAGAAGCTTTTTATTTTGATGTAGTCCCAGTTTATTTTTGCTTTTCTTTCCCTTGCCAATATGACAGCTATTATGCATGCATAAGGAAAAGATCCTCGAAGATACTTATTTGAAATAGGTGGATGGCGAAGTGTTAGTACTGTTATGAGCTCAAAACTTAGTTTAAAACTCTCTCATTTTGCTATTTTTGTGGCTTAAAGAAATTACTCCATAGAAATGACCAAAATTGTTAATATATCTTATCAGTTCTAACCCTAAACTGTAGCTCCTACCATTGCTTTCCATCTCTGCTACTTTCCCAGTCATAACCATCAGATCTACTACTTTGCCCCCTCCTGCCAGGTCTCTTATCCATCACTGTTGAACTTTTTATTTTTCCATCCAGCAATCAGAGTGATATTTCTAAAAACACAAACTGGATCATATTACACCCTTGCTTCAAACACTTCATTGACTTCCCTTTTACTTAGAGTATAGCTGCCCTCCAGGTAATTGGAAGTCTAAGGAAATTTAAATCCACCTGGTTAAACCACCAGATGTTGACAATTCAAAGGATGTCTGATAATGATACCACTCTTTTCTACCCTAAACTGCTCTAATGAGCAGTGCCCCAAATTTCAGTGGATAGGACCCAACAGATGATTATTTTTGACTCACATATATGCCCTACATGTGTTTGGAGGGTAGCCTTCTCCTTCTATGCAGTGACTGTGCCCTGGGCTCTCAGAGGTCATGCAGCTGAGATGAACACTCTGCATCTGATCAAGATTAGAAAAGAGAATGGGGATCATATGGGGCTTTGTGCTCTGGGCTTGGGGGCAGTGTACCTTAGTTCCACTTATAACCCACAGGCAAGTACTCATTTGCATAGTGACACCTAATTGTAAGGAATGTTGGGAGATGTATTCAAGCTATATACTTAAAAAGAAAGAGAAAATGAATTTTGTAACCATCTAACCAGTTTTCTGCTGCAGGAATCAATATAACATTTACTGATTAATATGTTATCTTATTAATAAATATATTAATTAATATATTACCTTCATTGTTACTGATAAGACATATGTAAGGGAAAGTGAGCTTCCTAATCCTAAAATCCATATTAAAAAGTTTGACTTATATCCCCACAGATGAGCTGGACAAGTGAAAGCTATTTTTCATGTGAGACCCTTTTACTCTTCAGCCTTTGTGTTTGAGAAAGATTGTGGAAGGTATGTTTCTTGCAGATCTCTCTTACCCAAAGAACGGGAGAGAAAGGAGTAGAGCTCCAGGTGCCCAGTTTCCCCTTTAAATTCACCAGTGAAATAACTCCTCCTCCTCCTGGGAAGGAAAGAATAATAGATGGAGGGACACCTGGAGTTGTAGGCAAATAGCTGGCCATCCACAGGCTGGATTGGCCTGTGGATGGCCAGCTATTTGAGTAGAGAAAAAAGCTCCCCTCCCTTTACTATTTACCATAGTCTACATGATTTCACTTTTTTTTTAATCAACTGGTGGATACTTGTTCCTGTGCTGGCTGGGGTGATTGATCCTGACTACCAGGGGGAATTTGGACTGGTGCTCCCCCATGGAGCTGAGGAAGATTGTATCGGGAATGCAGGAGATCCCTTAGGGAGTCTTAGTATTACCATACTCTGTGATTAGGTTGGTGGAAAACTACAACAATCCAATGCAGGCAGGATTAGTAATGGTCCTGAGCCTTCAGGAATGAAGGTCTGGGTCATCCCACCAGGTAAAGAATCATGACCATCTAGGTGCTTGCTGAAGACAAAGGGAACACAGAATGAATGGTTGAAGGAGATAAAACCAGGTGGCCAATTACAGAAATGAGGACTGTAAGTGTCATGAGTATTTCTTCCTTGTTTTGCTGTGAATATGCTTGTCTCTCTCCCTATCCCTTTGTCTGCCAGCAGAAACCAACACTGTTTATCTATATCTTTGTTTTCTTTCCTCTCTGATTCCCTATCATTAACATAAGATGTATTGCTTTAATATCAGTATTTAAGCATTATTAATTTTACTTCAGAGTATTTAACTTATGGGATATCAGGAGAAGAGTAAACATTACTCAGGGACTTTACCTCCTTTTCTGAAGAAGGATTAGTGCATTTTCAGTTCTATGCAGAAAAGTTGTATCATGTTAGATGGAATTAAGACCTTGTTTTTGTCTTTATGTGAAGATTAAGTGTGGTTTTTAAGAGATGCATATGGATGCCAAGCTGACAAATGGTTGTGATGTGATGGTTAATTGTGATGGTTAATTTTATATGTCAACTTACCTGGGCTAAGGGTTGCTCCGGTCTCTGGTAAACATTTCTGGTGGGTCTTTGAGAGTGTTTTTGGCAGAGAGTAAAATTTGAATGGGTATTCTGAGTAAAGAAAATCCCCCTCCCCAGTGTAGGCAGACATCAACCAATCCACAGAGGGTCTGAATAGAACATAAAGGCAGAGGAAAGGTGAATTTGCTCTTTGCTTGAGCTGGGACATCCATCTCCTCCTGCCCCAAACATCGCCACTCCTGGTTCTTGGGCTTTCAGACTTGGGCTGGGAATTTTACCTTTGGCTCCTAATTCTCAGCTCTTTGGGCTTGGACTAGAATTTACTCCCCTGGCTCTTCTGGTTCTTCAGCGTGCAGACTGCAGATCCTGGGACCTCTTGGCCTCCATAACCCCATGAGTCAATTCCTGTAATAAATCTCTCTCGCTCTTTCTCTGTCTCTCATCTATATACGTGTGTTTATGTTTATATTTATATATATATTTTTTTCTTTTTCTTTGGAGAACCTTCACTAGTACCTTTTGGTCCATGCTCTTTTCTCTGTCTAGAACAGTCACACAAAACGCTTTCACCTCCTACCGGCCAGTCACATCTTGCCATTAACCTCAGTTTACATATCGCTTCATAAAGAGGAATGGTTTCAGTCCAAAAAATGCTTCCTTTACTGTTTTCCTTCAAAGAAATATGCAAGATTTTAAAAGACCTTTTCAAAACGTGTACTTATTTTTGTGTTTGTTTACTATATGCCTTTCCCTTCGAACTGTCGGCTTCATGGTAATGTATATCACGTCTGCTTTATTCATCTCCCTCTAGCCAGTGCTGAACAAACGTCATTATAATTTGTGGTGACCCACCCTTTTTTTCTGTGGCTCTATATGCTTATATTTCTGAATGATCACTGCAGCTATAGTGTAAGAAGGGTAGGGGGAATCCTAGACTTGTCTTGTGTTAGCCTGATGCGGCTGCTGCCGTACATCCCTGAGGATTTTAGATTTTCCAGGGCACTGGAGTGAACCCTCACCCCTAACATCCTATCCGTCATGAAAATCTGTTCAGTTTGTTCTTTGCAAGACACAAATTAGCTTATCAGGCCAAAGAGTGAGGCAGATAAAATACCATATTAGAATTCTATAAATATATAAGAACAATGAAGCATATGGGACACCAGTTTGCTGATATAAGTGCCTTCAAGACCTTTTAAACAAACCTAATTAAGAATAATATAAGCACTAAATTACATAAATCAGAATTAATTGAACTACTAGTGGATAATTTATAGACATTGCCAAGGTAACGCTCAGAACACTGTGACGACTGACTTAGCTCGAAGGCTACTATAAGAATTATGAAAGAAAATTAGGCTGTTCAGAACCCACTTTGCTTGTGGATATAAAGATATAGATAGGCATAGATATACCTACAGCTAGATATGAAGAAAAGCACAGGTTGAAATCAGAGGTTTTAACATCTATTTAAGTTAAGTAATACTATTTTAAAAATTAAAATATAACACAAAGGAATCAGTTGATATTTATAGAAATTAATAGTTTGAGAATAATGATAAAAGTGGGTCAAAAAGAAAAAAAAAAGGTAAGTTCTCTGGGTTACACAATGGTTCCACAGAGTGAGGACAGTTGGTCTATGAAACATCTTTATTTTATATCCGAGTTGACAGGACATTTTCCAGCAATGCATGACTCATATATCTAAAGATTCTTATTTTACCTTTTTCTATAAGAAGGCTCTATACAAGGACATTCAGTTAGGACCATTCTGGAGATAAGAATCCTCCTTTCAGTAAAGAGCATTAGTATTCTTACCTTTAGGAGCAGTTTTCATGTTGCAAAGAAGATTGAACAAAGATACCTGCCATCTTTTCCCTTCCCCAAGTGTATGCCCAATTCACCTCCACCATGTACTGACACCAAACGTATTTGATTGTATACAACTGAATGAAAAAACCTGATCTAGAAGAAGAATGTATGGTATGCCATTTAAAAAATTCTGTATGATACAAAAAAACCTGAAATGATATATTTTAAATTGTCCATTTTTTCATATGCATTACATATCATTTTTAAATTTAGAAACATGCTTTTTAAATTTTTTTCAAATATATAATTTAAAGATAAGGATTCTAGAGTTAGAAGTTTGAGTTTTTTGGGTTTGGAGGTTGCATTTTTGGGGAATTCCAAGTGTTTCTAATGAAATTTTTTTAGTTTATTGGGGTATAATTGATATGCAAAAATACATTTAATGTATACATTTTGATGAGTTTGGATATATGCATACATCTGTGATACCATCACCACTACCAAGATACTAAACATATCCATCATCTCCTGAAATTATCTTGTATTCTTTGTGTGCGTGTGTGTGTGTTGTGGTAAGAACACTTACTACGAGATCTGTCCTCTTAATATGTTTTAAAGTGCATATGCCATATTAACTGTAAATACTATAGTGCACATCAGATCTTTAGAACTTATTCATCTTGCATAACTGAAACTTTATACCCATTTAAAAACAATTCCCTCTTTCCCTCTCTCTTTAGTCCCCTGGCAACTACCATTTTATTCTGTTTCTATGAGTTTGACTATTTTAGATACTTCATATAAGTGGAATCATGCAATATTTGTCTTTCTGTTACTGACTTATTTCACTTAGCATGATTTCCTGTAGGGTTCATCTCTGTTGTTGCAAATGGCAGGGTTTCCTTCCTTTTAAAGCTAGATGATATTCCACTATATGTATATACCAGTATTTTCTTTATCCATTCATCTGTAAATATATTTTTGTTTCCATATCTTGACTACTGTAAATAATGCTGCAATGAACATGAACAAGTATCTCTGAGAGATTCTGATTTCAATTATTTGGATATATACCCATAAGTAGGATTGCTGGATCACATGACAATATTTTTAATTTTTTGAGGAATCCTTAAACTGTTCCCCCATATACCTCCTGCCCCCACACATACTAGCCTCCTGCATCATCAACATCACTTACCAGAATGCTACATTCCTTGACACATGACAATCACCCACAGTTCATCATTTACCCTAGGGTTCATTCTTGGTGTTGTAAATTGTGTGGGTTTAGACAAATGTATAATAATATGTATCCATCATTATGGTATCACACAGAGTATTTTTACTGTCACTGTTCTAAAAATCTGCTGTGTTCTGTCTGTTTATCCTTCCTTGCTCCCTTAACCCTTGGCAACCACTGATCTTTATATTGTCTCCATAGATTTGCCTCTTCCAGAATGTCATATAATAACATCTTGGTTACTTGCAAGATTTAGCAGTTATGAATAAGGCTGCTATGAGCATTTGGGTGCAGGTTTTTGTGTGGTTGTCCTTCTCTTTTCATTTAATTATTACCCCTGCTGAAATGAGTTCCTGCCTTAGATTATTTCATAGATCATGACCACCCTCTAGATAGCAGCATTCAAAGGAGAGGGTAGCAGCTCAGAGTACGGCAAGTTATGTGGAAGGAACTCAGGTGAGCTCTTCTGATGAGAAGGGGCTATTCATGTGGTGGAGACTCAGAGCACCACTGACTCCTCTACAGGGCTGTAGTGCATTCTAATTAGTATCAGTAGTTTTAATGAGGGTTAAGAAATCCTAGATACAGAAGGCTCCTTTAGCTGGTATTTTAACAGGGATCATATGGGAGGATTGAAAAGACACAGATGACAAACTGGAATAGAGAGTATTCTTTGGGATGCACTTTAGAATGTGTAGTTGTCTCATGAGGCAATTTTCCTTTGTAATACAGTTCTGAAGTTGTGATCAAAGACAATGGAAGATATAATTATATATTCACATTAAAACTTCTTCTAATGTAGATGAAATGAGGAGCCAGTGGAATCTCATAAGGGTTCTCCCATGGATAATCTGAACTTTAGAAAAAAAATAGTAAATAATCCTTTAATGTAGTTGTACTGAATTAGCAGAATCCATAGGATTTACCTGAAAGGAATTCATATATATATATATATATTTATATAATCTATCTCCAGGTCTCTTTTTGGACATTTTGATTTAATTAGTTAGGAGTGCTTATCATGTACCTGTACTTTTAGAAGCTCATTATTCTGATATACACCCCAAATTGAGATCGCTGCTGTAAAGTATTAGATCTCAGAGCAGGGTTGGGAGGACCATTGAGAGCCTCAAAACCAATTGTGATCATTCATTTTATGCTACTGATCAACTTTACTCATCACTGAGTACCCAGATATTTGATCAGACATTGTTTTAGGTGTGTCTCTGAGGGTGTTTCTGGATGAGATTAACATTTGGATCAGTAGCAGATTGCTCTTCCTAATGTGGGTGGGCCTCATCTAATCAGCCGAAGGCATGAATAGAACAAAAAGGCTGACCCTCCTGCAACTAAGAGGGAACTCCATCTGCCTGACTGTCTTCCAGCTAGGACATCAGTTTTTTCTTGATTTTAGACTTGAACTGAAACATCAGCTCTTCCTGGGTCTCAAGCCTGTGGGTCTCAGACTGGACCTCTACCAAGGGCTCTTCTGGTCCTCATGTCTTTAACTTGGACTGAAACTTTCACCACTGGCTCTCCTTGGTCTCTTCATCTTGCCAACTGCAGAAATTGGGAATTGTCAGCCTCCATAAATCATGTGAGCCAATTCCTCATGATAAGTATCTTTATGGGAAAAAAAAAAAAAAAATGTAAAAATAAATGGAAAGATTTTAATGTAATATAAAATAAAGTAAGAATGATATATATCTTCTGTTTGTTTCTCTGATGAACCCTGACTAATATACCAGCCTCACTGAAAAACCCATAGCTTAACCAGATCTACTCACTGCAAGTCCTGGTTTCTTTCCATCTGATGATCTGATATATGTAACTGAAACAGTTACATGTATTCCTAGTTAGTAACATAAATTATGAAATGGAATGTATGCATTCCTTATTTTTCATATTGACTGGTAGATTGACTTAAAAATAATTTCTTTATGTATTGTAGAGAAAATACTGTGCTAAAAGAAAGATACTTGTTACTTGGTGATTTAGTGTTTTGAACTACATACACTCCTTTCAGTTCTACAAAGGAGAAGGAGCATGGTTCCTTCTCTGCAAAGGCCGCTGTACAGATAAGCTGAAGAAGTTTCAGCTCCATGCCCCTGACATGGACCCCTTCTAGGACCTAGCAAGCCATCCTAGCAAGATGTAAATATGTTCATATATTTTTGTGTAATTTGCAAAAATAAAATAATTGAGACTTATTTAAACCTCTACCTCTTTCCACTCTGAATTTGCCCTCAACACTCTTGTCCTCTTCAATCTTGGACACGAAGTAGCTGTGGAAATATTTGGGGTCTTACCAAGTTGAAATTGAATTGAGGATACATACAGTTTATATATGGTGGAATATATTTTTGGATGTGTTTGTTATGTATACCTAGTTAGTATGGAAGTTCTCACCTCTCAGAAACATACTTGATACTTTTAAATTGAAAAAAAAAAAAAGAAAATCATATAAAAGATAAATTTTAGGATACCTATATTTGTGGGGTACAAGTTTGAAAAAGTGAATATTCCCAACAGCAAATAGGCTTGTGTGTTATCCTGTGAGCTTATTTATCTAAACTTATTTCACAAAAAACTGACCAACTCTTCTGGAAGAAAGACTAAACCCTCTATTAAAAATGATGTTACACAGTCACTGTCATAATAAAAGTTGATGACAGTGTATACAGTCAAAAGTCTAGGAAAAATTTTTAGTTGTTATTTAGTAGTTATTCCCAGACCTTTATATTATTTTTCAGGATTTTATGATATATTATGGTATATGTCAGCTTTCCAAAATTTGTGAATGTTGTTTCCTCATTCTAAATAACTGTTTACTTTTATTCCTGATTGTGCTTTGTCCCCAGTTGTAAAAAAAAAAAAAATCAGCCTCTATAAAACCTGAATTTACTCATGTTCCTCTGCTTTCCCTTAGCTCAACCTCTAAAATTCCAGCAGATGGCTTTCTTCTGCATAGTGTGATTTCCTGGTGTCCACACTATTATTTTATGACTTATTATAAGTGCCTGCTTGCTTTTTATCTCTTCACCTAGAGAATAATCACCTTCAGGACCGAGACACCTTCCACTACCTGAGTCTGACTCAGTGAGAAGCGGTCAAAAGACACTTGCAACGGACTTAATGAGGGTGGTAAATGTTTTAGGGCAAGGAAAGGAGAGTTGCTGGAGGATTCCAACCCCTTGCTTTTGGCCTATTTTCCATTGTTCTGGCTCCCCCTCCCCCGCCACTGTATAGAGGTGGCTTTTGCTGATTCTACATATAGCACTGTTTACACAAAAAGACACAATATCCCAAAGAAGAAAAGTGGATTGTCAGCTATTTGGTCATGGGAAGGGTTTGCACAGGTCAGGCTCTTATCTCCAAAGATTTCAAAAATGCCATATGTTAGGGGAGAGGAGGAATGCATTAACCAACTTCAAGTCACCAAATTAGTGAAAAATTATATAAGATGGAATGTTTCCAAGAGTAACTTATTTACATAAAAAGGAAACAGCATTGCATGCATTTTAGACTTAAATCATAAGTTTAAGTTCTATTTTAATATTGACAGAGAGTTTGGGAAGTATCAAATTCACTTTGAACCACAATTTCAATGTTAAGTAATGAAATACACAGAGAAGTGAGTGAGTAGGCTTGTTAATTCTTCCTCAGATAGGGATGCCAATGAGACAAATTAAGAGGTGGAAGCTCATTTTGTGCTTCAGGTAGTTTCATTAAGAATGCTCCTAACAGAAGCTCTTTGCGTTTTAAAATTAAAGGAGAAGCCATAATTGCTGTGATTCTTTCAAGGAAGTAATCTTTGCTCTTTACATATTTTCAGCAGCTTTATTGCAATATAATTCACAGACTGTACAACTCATCCACTTAAAGAGTACAGTTCAGTACCAGTGTATTCACAGAGTTGTGTAACCATCACCACAGTCAACTTTAAAACATTTCATCAGTCCAAAAAAGAAACCTCTGTCCATTAGCATGGCCCTCCAACCACCACAGCTTTAGGTAATCACTAATCCAATTGAACACTATAGATTTGCCAATTCTGGGCATTTCATATAAATGGAATTTTGACTGGCTTCTTCCACTTTATGTTGGTTTTTGAATACAGTTCTGTAATTTGCTATCTCAGCCACTATTCCTGCCACAACTCAGTAAAGACATAAACATTATGCTGATCTTTTTTATGGAAACCTCATTTAGAAAAAAATTATTAGGAGGTCTAATTATCCAAAATACACAAAGAACTCTTAAAATTCAACAGTAAGAACACAAACAACCTGATTTAAAAATGGGCCAAGAACTTAGACACTTTACTAAAGAAGATATACAGATGGCAAATAAAATTAAAACAACAGTAAGATACCACTGCACACCTAGGAAAATGACCACAATCCAGAACACTGACAACACCAAATGCTGACAAGGATGAGGAGCAACAGGAACTCTCATTCATTGCTGGCGGGAAAGCAGTATGGTAAATACAGTTAGCGATGCTGGATTGTATATTTACAAGTTGCTGTAAGAACAGGGCTTTAGTATTTTCCCAAGAACAACAATAACAGCAATTTGATAATAGTAGGAGGTGAAGGGTGTGTCAACTAACTTCAGTGTGGTAAACATTTCACAATGTGTAAGAGTGTCAGATCATCCCATTGTACACCTTAAACTTACACAGTGTTGTATGTCAATTGTGTCTAAACTGGACAGCATTTTTTTAAAAAGACCTTTATGGGAGCCTGGATAGTGCAGTCGGTTAAGTGTCAGACTCTTGGTTTTGGCTCAGGTCGTGATCTCAGGGCCGTGAGATCAAGCTGTGCAATGGGCTCACGCTCAGCGTGGAGCCTGCTTAAGTTTCTCTCTCCCTGTGCCCCCGCCCCCCGCACCATTCTCCCCCTCTCCTCTCTCTCAAATAAATCAATCTCTTTAAAAAAAAAAAAAAAAAAAGATCTTTAAAGGACATTTGAATAGTTATAAATGATGGGGGAAAAAAAGACTTTTTCTTCATTACTGGCTTTGAGCAATTTGATTTTGATCTGTGTTGATAGAATCTTTATATATTTTTCCACTTGAGTTTGTGGAATTTCTTGAATCTGTGTATCTAGGCTTTTATTAAATTTGGAAAATTTTTGATCATTTTAAAAAATATTTGTCCCCAGCCCTTTCTCAGGGACTCCAATTACATCAAGCCACTTGAAGTTCTCTTGGAGCTTGCTAATTAGCACCCATGTAGTCCTGTTGTGGTGAGCTAATGGAAATATACTGGAGGGCTTTGAGAGAGGAAGTTTGGTTAGTGGGCTATATCCAGCACCTTGATCATTCCTGAGGGTTCAGATGGTCTTCTCTATGATTAGGTTATCAGTATTTGCTAAATAGCACAATGGAAGTTAGGCCTCTACCCTCCCATAGAGATTGGGCAAAAGAGTGCAATCTCCTTCATGGGTACATTTCATAAGAGATGGTTCCCAGCTTCTAGAGAAAGACATGCCTGGATTAGGAAGCTGGCAGAAGGCTGGGAGAAGATTTATACCTCAAAGAAGTAGAGAAGGAATTTACAATTGCCAGGTGTTGTTTTCTTTCTTTCTTTCTTTTTTTTTTTCAGGTGTTGTTTTCAAAAGAAACACTAAGAAAATGAAAAGTAAAGAGCATGTCATCACAAATAAACCTGTCTAAAGTTTAATCAAGCTGAGGGGTTAAGGCCCTCTTGGTCATTTTTAATTCTATCATTTTTACTATTTCTATGCAAGTTGCAATTGAATGATTTTGCTCCTCATTATGGGTCATCAGTTCCTATTTGTTTGCAAGACATGTAATTTTTGATTGGACTCCTGCCGTTAGGCATTTTACCTTGTTGAATGGGTGCTGAATATTTTTAGATTTAAAAAAATATTTTTGAGCTTTTTTCTGTGACCTAGTTCCATTACTTGGAGACATTTTTATCTTTGTTGTCATGAAGCTTTTAAGCCTGGTTAGGTGAGAGCAGAGTAGCATTTAGTCTATGGTTATTTTTTCTACTGAGTCCAGAGGCAAAACCATTCTGAGTACTTCACCTAATGGGCGGTGAATTGTGAGGTTTATCTCTGGTAGTTGGAAATAAGAATTATTATTACTGGCCTTATTTCAATTGTAGGGATTATTTCTTTTAATCCTTTTGGGGGTAAGTTTCCTCAAAATTATGCTCTGGTCACCACCCTGGTGAATACTTGGTAGACCTCCAGGGTTCTCCCTCTGCTTAGGACCCTTTTGGAACTCTTGCCCACATTAAGCCTCAACCCGCTTCGTTCCCAGCTTCACCTCAACTCAGGGAGGCCACCTTCCTTTTCCTTCCTAATCTATGAGCTGAAAATTCCCTCCAGGCAGTAAATGAGCAATTTTAGGGCTATTTTTCTTTGTTTTCCATTTCTTAGGAATTGCCTGATAATTGGTGTTTTTACAATAGTTGTTTGCTCTATTTTTCTTGCTATTTTAGTGGTTTCGTGTTGGCAGATTTGGTTTCTGCTACTCTATCCTGATCTGCAGTCACTATTGTTTTGACCATATATTAGAAGTATGTTCCATCCTGTTTCCCTTACATATGGCCTTTGAAAAAAGCAGTTAGTTTTTATTTAGAATGTGTTTTACATATGCTTGGTGAGTGTTTTGGTTAGTCATGATGACTTGTTTTAAAATAATAATGTTTGTATTAAATATATTTTCTTCTTTTCTGGATTAAAAAAAAGTACAAAAGTTATTACCTTCTTTTAGGTAACATTTTATTTTTTTACATAATTTCTAACCTTTTAATCATTCTTCCTTTTGCTAATTTATCAAGAGACATATAATTTCAGTCTCTCACTTTCACATAGTATTCACCCTGGAAAATTACACAGAATAAAATCTAGCTTACTCCTTTTCTGAAAAGCAAAGTAATTTGAAGCCTAGAAGTCTGATTATCCAAGGTCAGAGAAGAGCTTTAGTAGGACCGGATCTAGAACACAACCTTCCTGATGTTTTTCTAGTATCCTTTTAACTACTCTGCTGTTACCCTTTTATAAAAATGCTAGAAATTTTATTGGGAGTCTGTGACTAAGAAGTACAATTTTTGTTGTTCTTGTTGTGATTTAGTACCTGAAATTGTTAGAAATGGGTAAATCAAAAGTTAAGAGGGAAAAAAAAGCAATACCTTTAGATGCAACATGGAATAAAGGGAAGAGATTGATTTCCCTGTTCATCAATCATTGTGCAAAATAACTTCTTTCTATTGATAAAACAAGTTTGTATAAACATCTCTTGACAAACATCCACACAAAGAACTGCACCTCATTGTACTCTTTTATTAGATGTTTTATCTAAAATATATACTAGTTAACTTCTTGATGAAATACAAATTAAATTTCTCAGATGAACATTCTCTTCAAGTCATGATTAATCCTCCATTGACCAGTGTAATATTCTTTGATAACCTTGTAGATAAATCCGTTAAGAATAATAAATTATTCTTTGGGACTCTAATTGGCTTTCCCCTGGCCTTTGAGTGATTCTGTGGACAGAAATCAGGTATCAGTAAAATGTATAACCTTGGATTATTGAAGCGAGTACTGAGCCTGCACTTTAATGCAGTTGGGAGAGTCAGGTAATATTACAGCATAGTGGTATTCAAAATGAATACTTTCCAATGGACACAATAGAAATGTGTTATTTTTCATACTCTTGATTTATAATCTTATGACTTGATTTACTCTTGGATGAACTACCGTTCGTATTCATCCGCACCCTCACGACCACATATAGAAGAAAAAAGTCACCTCCTGTAACATGTATATTACATAGTTTCTATATGAAAATCTAATGTCTTTAATAGATACAGGTTCTGGACCTGAATTACTAACAGAAAGAAGATTGTAGATTAATAGATCCTGTACTTTAAGATAAGCCAGAGTTGGGCAACTTTCCAAGTATGCTCATGCACAGGGGTAAGAGATTTTACAAGCTGAGGGACTGTTATTTTTTAAGCTTTTTACTATAGAAAATCTCAATTATATACAAAAACAGAAATAATACTATCATGAACCCCAGTTTTTCCATCAGCTATATTTAATAATGATTATCTCTTGGCTAATCATTTTTACCCATACCAAATCCATCCACATTACAACTATGTATTATTCTATCTGGACCTATTTCTATATGTATCTCAAAACATAAGGACTCTTGTTAAACATAGCAATACCATTTTGAAACCTAAAAAATTAACAATAATTTGCTAATATCAAATATTTGGTGTTCAAATTTCCAATTTTCTAAGAAATGTCAATTTTATTTTCACAGTTTACTTATTTGAATCAAAAATCAAATAAAGCTTAGGCATTTTAATTGAATGTCTTTTTAAGTGCACTTTAATATGTAGGGTTTTTTTTTGTGCAACTTTTTCTTTTTTTTCCTTCTTATAATTTGCTTATTTTTTTAAAAAATAAGTTATTTATCTTTTAGGGTTCTATTCTGGATTCTGTAGATTGCATTTATACATTATATGGTTTAATATGTTACTCTGTCTTCTGTATTTCCTATTAAATGTTAGTTGGATCAGGAGGTATGATTTGATTCAGTTTCAAGACTGTCTCCTAGATAACATGTTCTTCATTAGAAAGCACATGGTATTCGTTTGTTTCTTTGTGGTGCTGATAGACTGATGCTCATTCCATTAATTAGGAGTTGCAAAATTGTGATATTCTAATTATATTATTTCTTTTGAAGTTATTATTTGGAACTTTTTTTTAAGATTTTATTTATTTTTTTGACACAGAGAGAATGAGCACAAGCAGGGGAAGCGGCAGGCAGAGAGAATGGGAGAAGCAGGCTCCCCGCTGAGCAGAGAGCCTGATGTGGGACTCCATCCCAGGACCCTGGGATCATGACCTGAGCAGAGGGCAGACTCCTAGCCAGCTGAGCCCCCCAGGTATCCCTATTTGGAACATTTAATTAAAAAAAACTTCCTCTCTGGGGCACCTGGCTGACTCAGTTGGTGGAGTGTGCAACTCTTGATCTTGGGGTTGTGAGTTCAAGTGCCACATTGGGTGTAGAGATTACTTAAAAATAAAAATATATATATATATTTTTAAAAAAGAACTTCCTCTCATACAATATTTTGTTCATTTAGACATAGTTGGGTTACAAGGTAGATTACTTTCCCCTTTCTTTACCAATTTACAAAATAATGAATTGGATCACTAGTATTGCCCAGTATTAAATTAGGTTTTTAAAGTATTATTATAAATTCATGAATTTAAACTTACTGGATGTTTTTTATAGTACCTGTACTTATCATCCTTAATGATATTCAAAAGGTAGCATATTTAGAGAGCAAAACTTTTTTTTATATTAGCAACTGAGAATATTTGATGAAATCCCAGTAATCTTTTATAGTTTACTTACTCTATGGCATGGCAAGATATATACTTAATGGCATGACTCATCTTCAAAGACTCCTGGTTCTTAGAACAGGAAATATCTTAACACCACAGTCTGTGTATGGATGAGTGCATTGCTGTAGTGAAGGGCACTATTTCAGGCAATTTTAGTAGAAAAAAATGGAAAATTTATAAATATGTTACATCCTTGTCACTCTGCTCAGTCAGTTTCTGTTATCCTTCTTAATATTTTATCTTGATTACTTTTGGATTTTTAGCATCTTATTTCTTTTTACCTTATCTCTTAAGACATTATCTGTTGCATTTACTTGCTCTTATGTTCCTTAGAGCTTATTCTGAAATACTTTTTCTTTTCTTTCTAATTCTTTTCCTAGTACTGTAACATTTCTGAGTTTCTCTAATTCCTGGGTGTGTTGCTCTTTCATATTTTATATAATTTTATTATTTTTGTTTAGGTCACAGTGAAAACTTTGACTCTTGTTTTCTTTTTCTCTAGTGGACATGTATTTCTAGAATTTTCTCATTATCTATAGCATACTTTCATTGTAAGAGCATCATTCTGCTCATTCTTTTGTCGCTATAATAACATTACACGATTCAAATATGATCCTTTTCTGTTACTCATTCTTACATAGATTTAGGTTTTTTTGTACTTACAATAGAAAGAGAGTGGATGAAGAAGTGTTTTCTAGCTTCACCTAGAGCTCACTACTCAGTATTTGTGTAAAGTGCCCTAAATTTATGACTTTGTCTTGTCCTTTCCAAACCCCCCTGACTCTGTTCCTTAACTGATTTATCTGGATCACCCTGCCTTTATTGCCACTGTTCCCTTCATATGGATTCTATTCTCAGCATTTCCCGCTTTAGTTCATTCAGGTTTTTTGTTTTTTGGTTTTTTTTTTAAGATTTCATTTATTTATTTGAGAGAGAGAGAGAGCAGGGGCAGAGAGAGAGGGAGAGAGAGAATCTCAAGTGGACTCAATGCTGAATAGGGAACCCAATGCGGGGCTCAAACCCATGACCCTGAGATCATGACCTGAGCTGAAATCAAGAGTCAGGCCACTTAACTGACTGAGCCTCCCAGGTGCCCCTAGGATGTGTTTTTAGAGGAGGTTTTGTCTGTTTGTTTCGGGGAGTATAGAGGATATAGACTGTTGCGCTTCGGACTTCGGTGTGAGCCTCTTGCACTCACTCACCAGTTAGAATGTGTGAAACTCCCTTAGTTTCATCTCCTGTTTTCACATTGACCTGACACACTTTAGGGGAGGTGTGCTGTCAATTTTGGGGTTCTCCTGTTCTCAGGGAATGCTGCTTCCATTTAATTTTCTCAAACAGATGCTGCTATTCTGCAGTTCTTGAAGCTGAGTGGATTGTCTTAACACACCTGTATCTTAGGGTTTGCAGGGAAAATTTGTTACCTCATTTTGCTGTAGGCCTCCAGCGCTTTTAATTTTGTTATTGTCATTGCTGCCTGTTTTCATGGAGAGGTCTGCAGACCCTAAAAGGACTACCACCACCACACCACTGCCATCTTCCCACAGGTCCCCACGGGATAGTTATATGGATTTCAACTTCAGATTCCCAGCCTTTCATATGTGGTCTTCAAAAATCCATTTGCCTAAAGAACTTTGTACTTTTCAAGTGAGTTCTCTTTTCCCACATTACCCTCCATCCACTTCTCATGAAAGTCATGCTTATCTCCCAACCCAAATGTGATTTTAGAACATTTTACCAGAGTGGGGAAAATGCAGGAGTACCAAATATAGAGATATTTTGAAATATTGGTGTTGAGAAACCAACTAATCAATGGATCACAAAACCTTTGTCATTTCAAGTCATTTGTGATTTTCTTTTCCACAGAAATACTGGAATAGGACCTAATAGGTTGGTCAGTTTATAGATAATAAAAAATTAATTTTGATATAAGATCAAAAGTGGCTTTGTCACTTAAAAGATATTAAAAAACAACACAAGCAATGCCTTTGCTATAACAAAACATCTTCCATTTCTATTAACATGTGATCAACTTTCTTAGTGCCTACATTTAAAAAAAGAATATAGAAAACTGATGATAATTCTTATTTCATTCTATCAATAAGTAATTTCATCCATGGATACACAAGCTAATTGAAAAAATGTATCTCTCCATCTCATTAAGAAATGCATTTCCAGTAAATGATTAGTTTATATTTAATAATTACTTATCATAATATGTGCTATCTTGTCTTGTTTTTAAGCAACCATGTACCCATAATAATTGTAGAGATAATTCAATCCAAAGAAACGTTTTAACATTTGGAACCTTACAGTCACAATATATACATACATATTTTATATATGTATTTTTATTGCATTTTATTGAGTAGAAACATTTTCAAATATAAACATGTTACAGTATGATGATCTGGGGAAGGTAGAATAGAAATAAAAGTTCAAGAAATTAATGCAAATTTTTGAATAGATGATAGTGTCACATTTCTGTGATTTTTAGATGTTAAGATTCAGTAAGATGTGATGCAACCATTTTATTTAAAATATTTAACATTCAGCAGAAATTTCATTTTTTGAATCTAAATAAATATACTATTTAGTCAAATCTTTTAAAAAAGTAAAGGATACACCAGCATGAGAGCAAAACAGTTTAAACACCACTAAGATTAGTTATTTAGTGTTTTTATTTTGACTTGAGAATAGAAGAAAATTTGCTTTAATCATAGTTAAACATTGTTTTGTGTCTTTACAACCATTCTTTAAGGTTGAGGGAGGAAATTAGGTAAAGTTTAGTTTAAATAATTTTGGCTAAAATTTTTGTAGCTATGATAAATTTTGGAGGCTTCTCCGTGTACTTAGAGTTAATTAAAATTACTTGGAACCTTCACCTTGTTGTTAGCTATCCTTGGGTCCACTGCATTTTGGGTCACTTTCTATTTGGGCACATTTCCTCCTTACTTTCCTCACCTTTCATAAGAATATGGTATAGCCTGGGGCGCCTGGGTGGCTCAGTTGGTTAAGCGACTGCCTTCGGCTCAGGTCATGATCCTGGAGTCCCGGGATCGAGTCCCACATCGGGCTCCCTGCTCGGCAGGGAGTCTGCTTCTCCCTCTGACCCTCCTCCCTCTCATGCTCTCTGTCTCTCATTCTCTCTCTCAAATAAATAAATAAAATCTTTAAAAAAAAAAAAAAAAAAAAAAAAGAATATGGTATAGCCACCAGAACCTGCCTAACTGCTAACACCTTGGTCTTAGACTCTGTACTATTTTATATTCAATACTTATTCCAAGAGGCAAATTAGACATTTATGCATCAACATGAAGGCAATGGGAAGAGCCGTTGCAGTGTGTCGACGAGCATCAGTTTGATTACATTACCAAAAAAATGACTCAGCTTTCAGTGTGAAGAAGAGATTTCGGGGGTACAGCTATTGAGGAAACTTCTATGAATTGGTCATGGTAATCCAGAAAGAAATAATCAGGTGTCCTAAGTTTGTTTGGGGGATATGGAGAGTTGAGAAATATACAAATGAAAGAAATTGTGATGCTTGGCGATTCAGTGAATGTTGGAAATCCATGGGGATGCTAGGGGGTTAGAGAGAAGGAGAAGTTACGGATTTCTGACCTTATCTATGTGGTTGCCTTTCACCAAAGAGGGAATATCATGAGGAAAAGAAACCTGAGAGGAAATGACAATGTATTCAATACTGAGTATACTGAGCTTGAGGTAAGAATGTTTGGTGGGATTTGGGGTTTATGAGTGCAAGAAAGAAATGTGAACAATGAACAGTGAGATGATGGTGGAAGTCATGGGAGTAAATGGGATCCCCCAGTGTTGGTATATTGAAAGAAACAAAAGACAGTTTGGAGGATTAGCACCAGGTAAGGCAGACAGAGAAAGGGAAACTGCAAAGAAAGAAGACCTTTCTTCTCATGAACCAGAAGAAAAGAGTGCTTGAACAAAGGCACTGTTAACAATAATCAATTTCTGCCAAGGATTCAAGTTAAGGACAAGGTTGAATATTGTGTGTTGGGAAGTATTGGGAATGGGTGTAGCAAAAGCCAATGGAGGAATGAGTGAGGGGAACATGGGGAAAACGTGAACGTAAGCAGTCTTCCAAGGCACTTGAAAGTAAGAGAAAACAGAGCTGGAGTGGAAACTCCAAAACCAGAAAAGAGGTTGGGGGTGGGGCGAGAGAGAGAGAGAGAAAGGGAGAGGATCTTCTACACTTGGTCTCTCAAACTTCGCTTTCCAACCTAAATGGAAACTATAAGCAACTAAATGTTGATGAGGAAGAAACCAAGAGATCTTGAAAATCCAGGAGAGGAACAATTCTATTTTTTTTTTTTATTATGTTAGTCACCATACAGTTCATCATTAGTTTTTGATGTAGTGTTCCATGATTCATTGTTTGTGTATAACACCCAGTACTCCATGCAATACATGCCCTCCTTAATACCCATCACTGGGCTAACCCATCCCCCCAACCCCCCCCCAAAACCCTCAGTTTGTTTCTCAGAGTACATAATCTCTCATGGTTCATCTCCCCCTCCAATTCCCCCCCTTCATTTTTCCCTTCCTTCTCCTAATGTCCTCCATGCTATTCCTTAATTCCACAAATAAGTGAAGCCAGGAGAGGAACAATTCTTAGATGAGTTTAGCCAAGTACCCCAAAGGTACCAAATCCTGACTGCAAATGGAATGATTAGTGTTTGACTCTAGGATGGGTATTTAAGTTCTTTAACAAGAGGAAAAAAGGAAAGATTTGTATAGATGCATGAAAATTTGTAGATTGCATTACAAGAAGTTGAAGATCTTTCCTATGTATAGCTTTTCTGCTTTTCCATGAATGAAGCTGCAAGATCGTTTGTTGAGAGTTATGGGAGAAATTATGGGTTTGGTGTTTGAGGAGATTGAATTATGTTGTATTATTAATAATATTGACGTAAATATTGAACACAATATTTCACAAAGGCCAGATCTTTGGGATAAGCAATAAACTACCTAATCAGTTTAGATTATTTTGAAGGATAAAATGTGAGGCAAAATCAAAATAACAGGGTGTGTTAGATTATATTTTTGTGCCATTTTTGAAATGAAATTTTCCTTTAGTACTTGATCTGAGTAAGAAAATATTTTTATTTGTAAATTACACAATATTTTTGTTTTCCAGAATCATCTTCAAAAAGATTTTCCACTCCATGCTAATTTGAATGTAGGAGAATGAATATTTACATATAGTGTTGCTAATTTTCCAGAAGCAAATTATGGCAAATATTTCTGAAGTCAGAGATGTGACAAGTTGCCTGGTTTAACCTTTCACAAATACTGCAGTATGAAAAGAGGAATTTTAAAGAGGAATTTTGGAATTATGATGCAATTTCAGAAAAAAAAAAAAGTCTTACAAGAGACTATACTTAAATAACTATTAAATAAAAGGACCTGAACTTGGAAAATGCTTTCTAATGCTGACTCATTCACTTCCTCAGGTACCTTCTATTTCTGTCACTTTCAATTTAAGTAATGTGATATATCACCTGTGGATGACATTCATAATTCTGCTAAATGAATAATCTTTAATATCTACACATCTACAGCTTTCAACTTTTCAGCTGCTAATTAGATTTTAGTTATAACTCCATTAATCTGAATCTGAGGTTGAATAGGGTAAGTGGCAAAATTAAGGTGATTTTGAGTCCAAAGTATAATTTTAAAATGATCAAAATAACTCCAATTTTCATAGGGAAAATTATAATTGTTTTATTAATCTGGCCATCGGGGTTTTTTTTCCTGTTATATTGTTTCAATTGCCTTCACTGTACAATATTTCATTTACTGTTTTTATTTTATTTTTTGCTGTTTCCTGCCTGGAGTGTATAGGAACAGTGAGGAGGCCAGAGTGACTGATAGAATAAGGGGTGGGGGTAGAAGAAGAACATTGAAGGGTTCTGGGACCAGGCAGATGATAAGGACTTTGACTTATACTCTGAATGGATTGGGAGGCCACTGGAAATATTTGAGCAGCAGAGTTACATGATTTGAATTACTTTGAAAATGCTTTATTTGACTGCTCTTTTGGGAAAGGGACTACAGAGCTACACGGAGAAGCAGAGATTATGGCAGCTATTAAAATAACTGATGTGAGAGACCATGGTGGTATTTGATCAGGGCAGTAGTAGTCAGAGGTAGAGAAGTGGTTGGATTTATTATATATTTTGAAAGCAAAATTGAATTATTTTGATTTTAGTTTGGATATGATGTCAGAGAAAGAAAGGAGTTAAAAATAAATCCAGTATCTTTGGCCTGATCAAAGGGAAGGATAGAGTTGATACTTACTGAAATGGCAAAGACTGGCAGAGAAACTGGTTTAGGGGAGTTCTTCATTTGTCTTTGTAATGTGTTAAGTTTGGGATACCTATAGAAGTGACAAGTAGGAAGTTGGGTCCGAAGGTCAAAGGAGACCTACAGGATGGGACTAGACATTTGGAGATTGTCAGAATTTTGGCTAGTATGCAATGCTGTGGGTGCACATCAGCTGTCCAAAGGAGGGAATGCATCAGGCAAACAGGTCCAAGAACTGAGCTTTGAGACACTTCAGCCTCTGACTCTATTTTCCAATGTTTTTAGCAAACTTTTCTAAAGGAAGGGATTACTAGACACATTTTAAAATGTTTCTTTTATTGTTCTTTGATATTTTGAAATTGTTCTGTCCTTAATTTATGAGTGCAATATATATTCATTTTTTCCAAACATAATGATTATATTTTTAATAACATTTTCTTTCATATCTTAAAATATACCATTCATCTGTCTTTTTTTTTTCTATCAGACATTGTGTTTTTGAATCTTGGCTATTTTATTCATGTTCTTGGTTTCTTCATATGTCCAGAGATCCTTGATTTTCCACTGTCAGTGAAAAATGAAAATGGAATTACTTTAGGTAATTGGTGTGAATTTCCCATACTGTTATGTATGAAAATTTATTTTCCTGCCTCCTCTCTCCTTTGAGTGGTAACGTTGATTGCAGTCCTATTGACAGTGAGAAAGCTTATTGATTGATTTGATTCCCTGAGAATTAATGGTCACGATTTCAGAAGTTAAACTAAGGGCATTCAATTACCAGAATGAGTTGGATTTTACTTTGGTGAACTCAAACCAAAACCTGATGCTTTGATTGCTTTGATTTTATCCTTGCAACTCATTATTTTCTCTAGCAAAGTGATTTCTATTTTATTTTATTTTAGCCAGAGATGAATGCCACATTGTGTCTTTACATGAAAGTGGGGTGAAACATGCATAGACAGACTTTGGCTGAACCCCATGGTATTGTGTCCTGTTCCACACTTGCCTTCCATGGTGCGTTCTCCATGTTACTACCTCTGAACAAGGAGCCTCTCTGTACTTGGCATATCAGCCCCCTAACACCATTGTAGTTCATTTCTAGCATGTGGCTATAAGCTTTTTGCCTTTCAGTAAGCTCTATGATGGCTTTTATCTTTATAAGTATAGATGTAGCTAGCTGCTGGTTTATGACTAAGAACTCAGGTAATGAATTTGGCAAGAACATCCTTAAAATGTGCTTCTTCCGGTTACTAGCTTTGTGAATTTGGGGAAGTTACTTAAGCCTAGCAAAAATACAGCTTATTTTCCTTTAAGGTAAAGATAGTACCTAACACAGGATTACTCTACCTTTAACTAAGGAAATACATATCAAGTCCAGTTCCTAGAGACTAGTGCATACTTAATATTACTATTAACAATGGTAATGTTATGAGTAATATAATTTTTAATGATAAATAGGTAGTATAATGTTTGCTTTTATTTTCTAATTTATTGTGGGATTACTTACAAATTATATAAATTCTGAAAATATTTACCTACATATTTTAGGGGAAAATATAAGTTAACAAAACAAACATATGTGTATGTATTACACATTGTATAGGTTTATCAAAATTTGTGTTTCTGCTGAAAACTATAAGAACAGCTAGGGGGAAAAATTACTGTGCATTTCCAGTATTTTTCTCACATTCCTATGTTTCTTTTTGTAGACTATTTTTTAGAGCAGTTTTAGATTCACAGCAAAATTGAGTGGAAGATCCATACATTTCCCGTATGCTCCCTGTCTCCACTTAAGCACACCCTTCTCTGTTATCGGTGTCCTCCGCCATGGTGGTACATTTGTTACAAATGATGAACCTACATTGACACATCACTGTCCATAGTTTACCTTAGAGTGTACTCTTGGTGTTGTGCATTCTCTGGGTTTAGACAAATGTATAATGACATGTATCCACCAGTGATATACCAAATAGTTTCGCTGCCCTAAAAATCTCTATGCTCCACCTATTCATCTCTTCCTCCCTGCAGCCCTGAAAACCACTGATTTTATATTGTCTCCATGGTTTTGCCTTTTCCAGAATGTCACATAGTTAGAATTATATAGTAAATAGCCTTTTCAGATTGGCTTCTTTCACTTAGTAATATATATTTAAGTTTCCTCCATGTCTTTTCTTGGCTTTTTAGTGCTGAATAATATTCCATTATCTGGATATGCCATAGTTTATTTATCCTGTTTTCCTGCTAATTTATTGGCATCTTTAACAAACATATTTTTACCAGTTCTAGCATTGTATAGATGTATTTTTCCATTGCCCAAGTTTGCCTCTGTTATAATCTATATACTCCTTAGACTTCATAAAAAATAGACATTAAATAGGATTACAAAGGGTCCTGTATTACAGATATTCAAGACTGTAAGATCAGTATTAATTGGGGCACCTGGATGGCTCGGTCGTTAAGCGTCTGCCTTTGGCTCAGGTCATGGTCCCAGGGTCCTGGGATCGAGCCCCGCATTGGGCTCCTTGCTCGGCAAGAAGCCTGCTTCTCCTTCTCCCACTCCCCCTGCTTGTGTTCCCTCTCTCGCTGTGTCTCTCTCTCTGTCAAATAAATAAATAAAATCTTTAAAAAAAAAAAGATCAGTATTAATTGGATTTGTTTAGAATCCAGTTGTTCAATTACCAGGATTCTTTGTGGTAACCAAGTTTTGCCCAATTTTTTCAATTGATGAGTTTGAATTTATGGAAATTTGCTGATTTGTTTTCTAATAACCGAGAATTTTTCAAATATAAGAAATAAATGGTTTAACTACATTAATTACCACAGCAACAATAAAACCTGCCAGAATCCACATAAAAAACAAACGAACAAAAAACTAAACTAAACTAAAAGCAAAACGAAAGACTAATGTGGATTATCCTGGATCCAGCCTTTGTAGCATCATGTGATTATAATTTTAACCTTTTTTTTTTTTTTCAGTTTAATATTATTCCTGGTCAGCATGAAAATGAAATGGAAGAACTATCAGGAGATATAAAGGAAGAATCAAAATCTCAAAACAGCAAGGATAGACTGATCTACCAGTTAAGAGCTGAGGTAAGATATTGGATAAAGATTATAATGCCAAAACATACCTGAAGATTATTAAGTGATATACTATTTTAAGAAGTATAACAGAAGCATCGTTGGTTACTTTATGAAGAAGGATGCTACTGAAAATCAAAAATAATATAATCAGTTTATATATGACTTAAAATGCTAGGGGATGATACTGACTCATCACTAGATCGGAATTATCTGACTATTATAAAGACAAAATATTTGATGAAAAAACCACCCTATAGCCAATACAATTCTAACTGTGAGTAAATACTTACTAAAGGTTCAGTTGGCTGCTGGATCTAATGTGTTAAGTTATCGTAAGGACCAATGACTTACAAATGTGTAACATGCAGTTTCTGGTGGAATTAACACAGCTGTTGGCAGCTAGCAACAGTGAGAGACAAGGCAGGGTGACCTCACTCTTGTGAGTTAATTCATTTCTTAGGTATGGCACGTAAAATGGTGGGACCATTTATTTTCAACACTTCTACCGCAGTCACCACCAGAAGAATTTTCACAGATTGTAAATTCTGTTTTCTCTGTCATGTTAATAAAGGGGGAATTATTGTTCTTATAGATAGAGGATTGAATTATTTGCACTGCATAGAAAATAATGTTAGTGCCCTAAAAGTGGGAAATCATAAATTACTTTTTTTGTATCATAATTCTGGAAGAATGTCTTGGATACCCATGTGTAGGAACAATTCAGGAAATACAGGCTGGGAGGAAGGAGATTTGTATTAGATGGTTTCTTCTTTATAAAGATCTGTAAAGACTGAACTCACACCACAGCATATTTTTATATCAGAAGAACATAGTACAGTGGAAAAGGCATAAATCATAGATTTTGGAGCCAGAAGCAGCTCCATTACTGATTACTTTATTCTGGTCAACTCCTTATGCCTCTTTGTCTCAGTTTACAGATTGATTGAAATAATGGAAGTAAGAATAATAAAAGTCATCACATGGGATTTTTGAAAAGGTCACACATTGCAAGGGAAAACTTGTCAGAGGCAGCATGCCTTGATTTGGGGAGTTCCACTAAGTTGTTAAGGAGAAATAGCTCTTTCTGATTGCATAAGCGCTGTTCCTTGCCCCCTCTTCCACGAGTCACGTGAAGAAAGGGGTGGTGGGTGAGGAAAGGCATATGGAGAGATCCGTGAAGAGAAAGGCTGATGTTTGTTTCAACAAAACAATTCTTCCTACCAGTTAGGTCAAAAGGGAAAATAGTGGTTTGTGTGATGGCTCTTTTCTAAAAGGAATCAAACCGTCAGGAGAGGCGCCACCTTTTCTTGGTCCTGAGATCTGAGAACATCTTACATTAAGCTTTGCACATCATGTATAAAAGCTTACTTAGCAGTGAGAGATAAAAACAGAGAAAGACACATCTGGATATTTATTATAACTCTCCTGAAAAGCCGAGGACATGATCTTATATCATCATTTTTAGATGCACCGGGAGCCATAGCAACATAGGATCTCTGAAGTACAATTTTTTAGTTTGATTTAGTAAAAAGTTCAGAGACTCATTTATTAATTATGTGGCCTTGCATTACGTGTTTCATATCGATACAGCTCAACTGTGTTTCTTAGATTAGGATTCAAACCTTTTATCCACCGAACGGTAATCTCCCACAAGACACTCAAGTACTATGATATATGATTTTATGATTTAAAAATTCTTAATAGAGCACTGAAAGCTGAAAGCAAATGAAAGACATGAATTGGCTGTGTCTTACTATGTGCACGTAAGTGGTATATTCAATTGAATTACATTTCAGAAAGAAAGCTTTTTTCAAAAGAAAACAAAATATTAACTAAAATATTGAGATTCTTAATAGAAACAATGAGCTTGTGTGTGTGTGTGTGTGTGTGTGTGATATATGAGCATATATGTGTTCATTTCAGTTTTAAATTAGGATAGAAGCTATTTTCTTTCCTTAGAAAAGAACACAAATAATCACTCTGTGTTGGCATTATTTTTTTACACTGGCTTTGTTTAGGTCTCTAAAATCATATCATAATGTGTAATATGTTTTCATAAAAGCCATTGTGTGATTGTACCATACCTTAATTCAAGTATAACCTATTTTTAAATATCAGGTTTTTGGAGTGCCTGGGTGGGTCAGTCAGTTAAGTGCCTTTGGCTCAGGTCATGATCCCAAGGTCCTGGGACTGAGCCCCATCTGAGACTCCCTGCTCAGAGGGGAGTCTGCTTCTCCCTTTCTCTCTGCCGCTCCCCCCCTTGATTCTGCTCTCTCTCAAATAAATAAAATCTTAAAAAAATAAAAGAAATAGGTTTTTTTTAAGATATATAATCGATATTGCAGTTTGTATGTGCACGTTCATCTTTGGACATTTAAAATGGCTTAGGGTAAATTCCTAGAAATGGTATGGCTTGTCAAGAGAATGTTTATTATTTAAATCTTTTATATACATTGCCAAATTGTCCTTTAGAAAAATTATATCAATTTACATTCTCACTTACCTGCATGCATACACATTCTCATTTCATTATTCTATAGCCAACAGTATATATTATTATTTTTAATATTTCCGTAACTGATAGACAAAAAGGTAATTTTAATTTATATTTTACTTACCTAAACATAAATTTCTAGTTGTTTGCTCATTTTTACAGATGTAATGTCTATTATAATAGCTACCATTTACTGATAACTTCAAATATGTCACATTTGTAGTGCTGGGCCATTAAAATATAAGATCTCATTTAATATCAATGCTCTTATGCTCTATATATTCTTTTTTAATTTTGTTTTTATTTTTATGAAGTTTTTTATTTTAGTTCCAGTATAGTTAACATACTTCTTTTTATTACTTTTTTTGTTTTATGATCTATATATATTTTTGCCTACTTTTAAAGGAAAGAGCCTTAGAGAATTTACCTCGCTCTAGGTTACAAAATAACCTCAACATTGTTAAAATAATTTTTTACGTATGTTGTCATTTAGTTCCAGTTTTTCAGAGGAGCACACTCAGACTCAGATTGCCAGCAAGTTAGGCCACTTACCAAGGCCACCCAGCTCATGAGTTTGAATCCAGAAATCAAATGGGGCCAGCAGTGAGTCTTTGACATTGCTGACCTGGTCTATCACCTTGAGAGTTTAATGAAGAAATGTAGCAAATTTCCAACAATATTGCTTGAATTGGAAAAAACAGTATTTTAATATCAAACATCACAATTTTTTTTTAACATTGATGATCCCCATTTATGATAGGCAACTTTTAAACTGTTACTAATACTTACCAATTCCATAATAGTATTGTTTTCACTTGACCAGTGTATTTACCCTATTTCTTAATCTGCTTTTTTTTTTCCAGAAGTAAGCTTCTCATTGTAGAAATTTGGTCAAAGAAATCTGAAATGCAACATTGACAGAAAGGCCCCAGAGTATTTACATAATTGGGTCTTCCGGCCCATGTTTGAAGAGGTGGATTCTCTGAGCACCAAGTCGCTGGGTGAATGGATAGGTCTCAGTATATGCATATGTGTAACACATACATTTCATCTGTTCTCCATATTTAAGACCAAGGCCCTTCAAATTGGAAATGAAAAGTTTGTTTAGAATGGAAATTAACTGGCATTCTGAGTCAAGAAATCATTACTTCTTTCTACAGTCTGGTTGCTGCTTGAAAGCAAGCCCATAATCAGGAAACACTCCTTTTACATTTTTTTTTAGGCCAACATGTTTGGTATACACATTAATCCAAGGGAGAATAACTGTTTTATCCTGTATTGTTCTAAAAAACATATTGCCAACATTTCAGTTTCAAACTTTTAGGAATTTTGATTTCTTTTTTTTAGAAAGAAACATGAGTAGAAATCTAGGTGATATATTTTTTAAAGATTTTATTTATTCATTTGAGACAGAGATACAGAGAGAGAGAGCATGGGCAGGGGGGGAGGCAAAGGGAGAGGGAGAAGC
Source organism: Phoca vitulina (assembly GCF_004348235.1). Lineage (NCBI taxonomy): Eukaryota > Metazoa > Chordata > Mammalia > Carnivora > Phocidae > Phoca > Phoca vitulina. Next base: position 8,704,725 of record NW_022589730.1, on the reverse strand, counting down.
AGGCTCCCTGCTGAGCCAGGAGCCCAATGTGGGGCTCGATCCCAGGACCCTGGGATCATGACCCAAGCTGAAGCTTAAGACGCTTAACCATCTGAGCCACCCAGGTGCCCCAGGAATTTTGATTTCTTATTTTCTTATTTATTATTTGTGGATTGTTCTTTTCTCACCTATCCACACATTCACATCCTATTTCTGTTGCACTTTAGAAAGATGAAGTCAGCATACTTTTCCCTATTTAGCCCAATAAGTACAACTAAAAACTCTGAAGATATATTCTGGTCCCTTATTTTACATCTCCCTTTCTGATATTAGTGAATTATCCACAGTAGCTCTTGCTTAGTGTTCTGCTGTCAACACATATTGTCTCTGATACTTCATTAAGGTTAAAATCTTTCCACGTGGTACCAAACAAACTCTTAAAATTATTTTTCTTCCTAATCCTAATTGAATGCAGTGTAATATAAATTGAAGGGACCAAATATATTCATTTGTTTTTATCTCTCTCTCTTTTAGAATGTCTTATTTTTTAAAAAAGATTTTATTTATTTATTTTGAGAGAGAGTGAGAGCGAGAGCTTGAATGGGGAGAGGGACAAAGGGAGAGGGAGAGAGAGAATCTCAAGCGGACTCCACACTGAGCAGAGAGCCCCATACAGGCCACATCTCATGACCCTGAGATCACAACCTGAGCTAAAACCAAGAGTTGGATGCTTAACTGACTGAGCCACCCAGGTGCCTCTAGAATAAATATCATTATTCACTTTTAAAATGCTGCTTCCTAATTGAGAAAAAAAGGCCCAGATGGGTAACATATTAAATTTAACTAGTGATTATATAAGTAGTCCTCTTCATTTTGCTTATGCAAGATAAAACATAAACATTTTGTACCATAAATTTTTCATACACAGATGTTATATTATTGATCAGGGTTTCAAAGGAAAATTTTCTCAATGTGAACATCAAGCAGGGTCTCTCTGTTCTCTCTGCATAGGCACAATGAAATAATAGTGAAGTAGAAAACAAGATAACAAAATAAATAGTTCCCATGCTCATTCATTCATTATCTTATTCATTTACCAACAAGTATTTATCAGCCATCTCCATTGTGCTTGGCACTGGGATTAAGCACTAAGGGTCTGAGAGAGTGATGGACATAGTGATGGCCACGGTGGGAAACAAATCAACACCCCAGACAGTTAAGTACGGTGTGTTCTGTGTGTCGGTAGGTGAAGTATAGTGACCTGTGTAAGTACATAGAAGCTACAGGCGGATGTCCAGAATGAGATACGCAGTAGGAACGGCAGCTAGCCGAGTAAAGAGCGCAGGTGGGAAGGGGTTATCAGGTGAGACAGTGAAAGACTGCGGTATTAGCAGGACATAATGTGATAAAAAGGGTGATCTGATCTGTAAAAGACTTAGACCATTTCTTTTGAGTAGAGGAATATGTTGAAACATTTTTTATAATATTGACTATTAACAGTGAAGCAAAAAATTCCTCCTTTCCTTCTTAATAAATATCAGGAATTATACTGATTTGGGAGAATATTTTGATCACTAGAAGAGTAACTGGCATAGTCTAATGGGAGCAATTCATCACCAGATTTTTTGTGGCAAGGTGGGGGAAAATACAGAGGGCAGAAAAATGTTTTTGTTCTATGTTAAAAAAAAAAGGAAAAAAATATTTTCAAGGTGCTTTCTTAAATTCTAATTCAAACTTTAATTCTGTATATTTTGTGTGGTTACCTACTGTGCTAGGATCTAGTAATTCAGTGGTGTGTGATATAGAAATGGATCTGCCTTCAGAGAACTGCCTTCAGTGAGGGATGTAGGATTCTTCATACATTATAGTTAAGTGCATGCTTTCAGCTGTATGGAAACTATGTAGCAGATCTGCACGATGCTGGGGGAGTTGACCTAGTTACAAATTTTAAATGAAGAGATGCCTGGGATTTAATTTATTGACAGGGTTAAATAGTATTATCTTTGACTGGAAGGGAGTTGTATAATTAGAAATCCAATGCCATCATAATTTAATTTTCTGAGATCGCCACAAAAGATGTTAATCTAAATTGATTTAAATCTCTTGTATCTCATACCTCTGACTGACTTTACACGTTGTAGCAAAGTGAGTTAGATTACTGAGAATACTCTAAATGTATCAGAAATAATTACATAATTTTGAAACAGGATATTGATGGTTGCAAGCCAAGTTAATTTAGAAGTCTGTTAGTGATACGGATTTAAGCATTCTGGCACATTTGGGGTTTATATTGACAAAGCTCTGGAAACAGAATCTCTAAAGAGATATTGTATATGAGTAAGCCATTAGAGAAAAATAATATTCTGGGCAAACTGAAAATTAAATTGTCACACATGGATATGCATTCTGTTTTTTTTTTAGACAGATAAAAGTCTAAATAATCTAATTATCCAAGACCAAAACTGTCATTTGTCTTGCATTTACAGAAAACTGATAAATATAAAAATTGAATAACAGATGAAAGTCTGTGATGATTTACCCAGGCAGTATTAGGTGCCTTAAATGATAGATTTTTTTTTTTTTCAAAAAAGGTTTAGAATTATGTAGGGCAGGCTGAAGAATTTAAAACTCCTTTGTGCAGATACCCCATCCGCAGTAGTTTTTCCTGGTGGCCGGGCGGTTCAGAAAGCTTTTTAGCTAAATTTGATTGATGATTTAATTACAATCTGAGATTTTTTTCTTACCCATAAGTTCCTTATTGTATTCTATTGGATAGAAAGCAGTCTGTGTGAAATAGAAGAGAGACTGCATTAATAAAACTGCCAACCCCCCGTCACCTAGTGCTTTCTTGATGACGTGCCTACAGCTTCCAATCTGATGCCCTCCAGGTCGTGTCCTCTTTTGGGTGTATACACATATATTTGAGACTTTTCTGGGCCCTTTGGCCCATCATTTCTGTACATTTCTTTCAACATCCAGCTTACTGCTTTCCATAAGGGCAGCAAGCGGGCTTGGCAAATTCATATTGGCATGCTTATTTACATCATATAATCTTATCCATTATTACTCTCAATGCTTCAAATTCAAAACTTTTACTAAAACTGCTAGAGTATAGTTGCATGTAACAAGGATTCCAATCTCTAATAAAGAGAAATATTCTATTTTAGATTAGTGGTATTTGATTTAGAACTTTCCCATTATCATCCTCAAAATGTTTCCCTTAGAAAAGATGTTTTCCTATGAGCTCATTGAGCAATCACACTTCTCTTCTGTCAAAATCCCAGGTTAATATGAATGTGACAAAATCTCAGTTTAGTTGGGAGATCTCAGCTTCATTCTGCAATAGTGCTTGCCGCATAGTAGATGCCCAGCAAATGGCTGTTGATGAAATGGATGTGGGGAGGGATAAGGTACATATCAAAAAGAAGAGGGCTTTCTATTTTAACCTTCTATGAGGTTGAAAGAAAAAAAAATCAAAATGGAGGGAAGGCATGACTATATGTCAATACTCACTTGGAATATGTTTTGATGTGTTTTATATTTGACTATATTCAATATGTTCCAAACACAATGATTTCATATGTGCCCACTGATAGAGCTTGGTAAGTGTAATGTTTTAAAGGACAACCATATCAAGAAACCACTGGCTAGTCACCTAAGCTCTAAAGATAAGCCCAATTTTCTTTTTTTTTTTTTTTTATTAACATATAATGTATTATTTATTTCAGGGGTACAGGTCTGTGATTCATCAGTCTTACACAATTCACAGTGCTCACCATAGTACATACCCTCCCCAATGTCCATCACCCAGCCACCCCATCCCTCCCACCCCCCTCCACTCCAGCAACCCTCAGTTTGTTTCCTGAGATTAAGTCTCTTTATGGTTTGTCTCCCTCTCTGTTTTCCTCTTCTTTCATTTTTCCCTCCCTTCCCCTGTGATCCTGTGTCTTGTTTCTCAAATTCCTCATATCAGTGAGATCATATGATACTTGTCTTTCTCTGAATGACTTACTTCGCTTAGCATAATACCCTCTAGTTCCATCCACGTCGTTGCAAATGGCAAGATTTCATTTTTTTTTTGATGGCTGCATAATATTCCATGTTATATATATAAACCACCTCTTCTTTATCCATTCATCTGTTGATGGACATCTAGGCTCTTTCCATAGTTTGGCTGTTGTAGACATTGCTGCTATAAACATTGGGGTACACGTGCCCTGTCGGATCACTACATTTGTATCTTTAGGGTAAATACCCAGTAGTGCAATTGCTGGGTCGTAAGGTAGCTCTATTTTCAACTTTTTGAGGAACCTCCATACTGTTTTCCAGACTGGCTGCACCAGCTTGCATTCCCACCAAAACTGTAGCAGGGTTCCCCTTTCTCCACATCCTTGCCAACATCTGTCGTTTCCTGACTTGTTAATTTTAGCCATTATGACTGGTGTGAGGTGGTATCTCATTGAGGTTTTGATTTGGACTTCCCTGATGCTGAGTGATGTTGAGCACTTTTTTATGTGTCTATTGGCCATTTGGATGTCTTCTTTGCAGAAATGTCTGTTCATGTCTTCTGCCCATTTCTTGATTGGATTATTTGTTCTTTGGGTGTTGAGTTTGATAAGTTCTTTATAGATTGTGGATACTAGCCCTTTATCTGATTTGTCATTTGCAAATATCTTCTCCCATTCTGTTGGTTGTCTTTTGGTTTTGTTGACTGTTTCTTTTGCTGTGCAAAAGCTTTTTATCTTGGTGAAGTCCCAATAGTTCATTTTTGCCCTTACTTCTCTTGCCTTCGCGATGTTTCTAGGAAGAAGTTGCTGTGGCTGAGGTTGAAGAGGTTGCTGCCTGTGTTCTCCTCAAGGATTTTGATGGATTCCTCTCTCACATTTAGGTCTTTCATCCATTTTGAGTCTATTTTTGTGTGTCGTGTAAGGAAATGGTCCAGTTTCATTCTTTTGCATGTGACTGTCCAATTTTCCCAACACCATTTGTTGAAGAGACTGTCCTTTTTCCCATTGGACATTCTTTCCTGCTTTGTCGAAGATTAGTTGACCATAGAGCTGAGGGTCCATTTCTGGGCTCTCTATTCTGTTCCATTGATCTGTGTCTGTTTTTGTGCCAGTACCATACTGTCTTGATGATGACAGCTTTGTAATAGAGTTTGAAGTCCAGAATTGTGATGCCACCAGCATTGCTTTTCTTTTTCAACATTCCTCTGGCTATTCGGGGTCCTTTCTGGTTGGTTCCTTACAAATTTTAGGATTATTTGTTCCATTTCTTTGAGAAGCTGATGGTATTTTGATAGGGATTGCATTAAATGTGTAGATTGCTCTAGGTTGCATAGACATTTTCACAATATTTGTTCTTCCAATCCATGAGCATGGAATGCTTTTCCATTTCTTTGTGTCTTCCTCAATTTCTTTCATTAGTATTCTATAGTTTTCTGAGTACAGATTCTTTGCCTCTTTGGTTAGATTTATTCTTAGGTATCTTATGGTTTGGGGTGCAATTGTAAATGGCATCGACTCCTTAATTTCTCTTTCTTCTGTCTTGTTGTTGGTGTATAGAAATGCCACTGATTTCTGTGCATTGATTTTATATCCTGCCACTTTACTGAATTCCTGTATGAGTTCCAGCAGTTTTGGGGTGGAATCTTTTGGGTTTTCCACATAAAGTATCATATCATCTGCAAAAAGTGAGTTTCACTTCTTCTTTGCTGATTTGGATGCCTTTTACTTCTTTTTGTTGTCTGCTGTGGCTAGGACTTCTAATACTATGTTGAATAGCAGTGGTGATAGTGGACATCCCTGCTGTGTTCCTGACCTTAGGGGGAAAGCGCTCAGTTTTTCCCCATTGAGTATGATATTCGCTGTGGGTTTTTCATAGATGGCTTTTATGATATTGAGGTATGTACCCTCTGTCCCTACACTGTGAAGAGTTTTAATCAAGAAAGGATGCTGTACTTTGTCAAATGCTTTTTCTGCATCTGTTGACAGGATCATATGGTCCTTGTTCTTTCTTTTATTAATGTATTGTATCACATTGATTTGTGGATGTTGAACCAACCTTGCAGCCCAGGAATAAATTCCACTTGGTGGTGGTGAATAATCCTTTTAGTGTACTGTTGGATCCTATTGGCTAGTATTTTGGTGAGAATTTTTGCATCCATGTTCATCAGGGATATTGGTCTGTAGTTCTCCTTTTTGATGGGGTCTTTGGTTTTGGGATCAAGGTGATGCTGGCCTCATAAAATGAGTTTGGAAGTTTGGAAGTTTTCCTTCCATTTCTATTCTTAGAAGCAGCTTCAGAAGAATAGGTATTAATTCTTCTTTAATGTTTGGTAGAATTCCCCTGGGAAGCCATCTGGCCCTGGGCTCTTGTTTGTTGGGAGATTTTTGATTACTGTTTCAATTTCCTTAGTGGTTATGGGTCTGTTCAGATTTTCTATTTCTTCCTGGTTCAGTTTTGGTAGTTTATATGTCTCAAGGAATGCATCCATTTCTTCCAGATTACCTAATTTGCTGGCATATAGTTGCTCATAATATGTTCTTATAATTGTCTATATTTCTTTGGTGTTGGTTGTGATCTCTCCTCTTTCATTCATGATTTTATTTATTTGGGTCCTTTCTCTTTTCTTTTTGATAAGTCTGCCCAGGGGTTTATCAATCTTATTAATTCTTTCAAAGAACCAGCTCCTAGTTTCGTTGATCTGTTCTACTGTTCTTTTGGTTTCTATTTCATTGATTTCTGCTCTGATCTTTATTTCTCTTCTCCTGCTGGGTTTAGGCTTTATTTGCTGTTCTTTCTCCAGCTTCTTTAGGTGTAGGGTTAGGGTGTGTATTTGAGACCTTTCTTGTTTCTTGAGAAAGGCTTGTATTGCTATATACTTTCCTCTTAGGACTGCCTTTGCTGCATCCCAAAGATTTTGAACAGTTGTGTTTTCATTTTCATTGGTTTCCATGAATTTTTTTAATTCTCCTTTAATTTCCTGGTTGACCCATTCATTCGTTAGTAGGATGCTCTTTAGCCTCCATGTATTTGAGTTCTTTCTGACTTTCCTCTTGTGATTGAGTTCTAGTTTCAAAGCATTGTGGTCTGAAAATATGCAGGGAATGATCCCAATCTTTTGGTACCGGTTGAGACCTGATTTGTGACCCAGGATGTGATCTTTTGCCTAGATGATCTGTCCATTTCAGTGAGGGGGGTGTTAAAGTCCCCTGCTATTATTGTATTGTCGTCGATGTGTTTCTTTGCTTTTGTTATTAATTGGCCTATATAATTGGCTGCTCCCATGTTAGGGGCATAGATATTTAAAACTGTTAGATCTTCTTGTTGGATAGACCATTTAAGTATGATGTAGTGTCCTTCCTCTTCTCTTATTATGGTCTTTGGTTTAAAATCTAATTTGTCTGATATAAGGATTGTCACCCCAGCTTTCTTTTGATGTCCATTAGCATGGTAAATTGTTTTCCACCCCCTCACTTTAAACCTGAAGGTGTCTTTGCATCTGAAATGAATCTCTTGCAGACAGCATATCAATGGGCCTTGTTTTTTTTAATCCAATCTGATCTGTTAGAAGAAACTGTATCCAAAATTTTAAAGAGAAAAAACTTATATATATACAAAAAATAAGGTTAAATACAATGAAGAGATAGACTATGACTGTAAAAATGAAAAATTACAAAAGATTTTAGAAAAGGAATTGATAAGATGTTTGAGAAAGGAAAGAAGAAAAATTCACCTAGGAAAACAGAAAAAGAAGAAGATAAAATTTAAAAAATTAACTTGGAAGACTAAAGCATCATGGGAAAAAAAACCATGAATTCTATGTGCTGTATTCCCCTAGCACTGGGGTTTTGCCATTCTCATTGATCGGTAAACTTGGTCTTGGCTGGATGTTCTTGGCGATCTTCTGAGGGAGGGGCCTGTTGCCATGGTTCCCAAATGTCTTTGCTGGAGGCGGAATTGCCCCGCCCTTGCCGGGTGGGGCTAAGTAATCTGCTTGGGTTTGTTCTCGGGAGCTCTTGTTCCCTGAAAGCTTTCCGTACAGCTTTGGAGGACGAGAGTGAAAATGGCGGCCTCCCAGTCTCCGCCCTGGAGCAGCTGAGAACTCGGGGCCCCACTCCTCAGTGCACCCCCAGAGAAAAGCAGTCAATCACTCCTGTCTCCCCATCTCCAGTCACACTCCACGCTCACCCGGCCTGTGACCGAGCGTCTCTATCTCTGGCACCCGACCCCGTGTGAAGTCTCCTAACCCAGCAGATTCCTATGGTGGGCTCCCGCGCCAGTCCTCCTGGGGGAGGAAGGGGGGTCTCCCCGATCTGCCGCTTATTGGGTCCCTGCTGGAAGGGCAGTGGCCCGACTGTGCCGTGGATCACGGTTTATGGCAACCCTGATCTGAGAGCCCACTCCTGGGCTCCGTCTCTGCAGCCAGCTTCCCTCCTCCAATACCTGGGAGCTCTGTCGCACTCAGGCACCCCCTGTCTTTCTGTGACCCCGAGGGTCCTGAGACCACACTGTGCCAGGGAGGGTTCCACCCCCTGCCTAGCCACTGAAGCGACGTCCCTCAGCAGAGCTGACTTCTAAAATTTCCGATTTTGTGCTCCACTGCTCTATCACTTGCCAGAAGCGGCCGATGGAGGCCCCCTCCCCCGCCATCTATCCTCCCGAATATCACCTCGGATTCACTTGTCCGCACGTCCTACCTTCCAGAAAGTGGTCGCTTTTCTGTTCAGAGAGTTGCTGCTATTCTTTTCTTTGATCTCTTGTTGAGTTTGTAGTTGTTCAGAATGGTTTGATCCCTATCTAGCTGAATTCCTGGGACCAGACGAAATTTAGGTCTCCTCCCCACCAAGATAAGCCCACTTTTCATATTGTACTCTACCTTCAGGGGTTAATTGAAGAAATTCAGTACCCTCTAAACTTCTTATTAAATTCATTTATTTCCTAGTAGGGTAGGATGTTTCTCTCAATTATTAGAAATTCAACTATATTTTAAATATTTCAACAATAGAATATACTATTAATTATATAACCTCTATAAATATTTAAATTTAAAACTTTGTTCCTAGTATGTGTAATTCTGGTAAGCATGGGTGGCTATTGGAATTATTTTTCATCATTTTTAAAATTTTAATTCCATTATAGTTAACTTACAGTGTTATATTAGTTTCAGGTGTATAATATAGTGATTCAGCAATTCTATACATTATCCAGTGCTCATCATGATGAGTGTACTCTTTAATCCCCATCACCTATTTCTCGCATCCCTCCCCCTACCTCCCTTCTGATAAACCTCTGTTCTCTATAGTTAAGTGTCCATTTTTTGGTTTGTCTCTTTTTTCCCCCCTTTGTTTGTTTCTTAATTTCCACATATGAGTGAAACCATATGGTATTTGTCTTTCTCTGACTGACTTATTTCGCTTGGCATTATACTCTCAAACTCCATCCATGTTGTTGCAAATGGCAAGGTTTCATTCTTTTTTATGACTGAATAATATTCCATGGATGCTGAATGGTATTTATATATTATATATATGTGTGTGTATGTGTGTGTGTGTGTGTGTGTGTGTGTGTGTGTGTGTGTGTGTATCACCACTTCTTTATCCATTTATATATATTGATGGACACTTAGGCTGCTTCCAAAATTTTACTATTACGAGTAATGTTGCAATAAACATAGGAGCACATGTATTGTTTTGAATTAGTGTTTGTAATTTTTGAGTAAATATCCAGTAGTGCAATTACTGGATAATTGGATAGTTCTATTTTTAATTTTTTGAGGAACCTCCATACTGTTTTCCACAGTATCTGCACCAGTTTGCTTTCCCACCAACAGCACACAAGGGTTCCTTTTTCTCCACATCTCCACATTCTCACCAACACCTGTTGTTTCTTGTGGAATTTTTTTTTTTTTTAAGCCATTCTGACAGGTTTGAGGTGATAGTTCATTTTGGTTTTGATTTGTATTTCCCTGATGATAAGTGATGTTGAGTATCTTTTCATGTGTCTTTGGCCATCTATATGTCTTCTTTGGAGAAATGTCTGTTCATGTCTTCTGCCCGTTTTTAAATTGGGTTAGGTGTTTTTTGGGTGTTGAGTTGTATAAATTCTTTATATATTTTGGATACTAAGTCTTTATTGGATATGTGGTTTACAAATATCTTCTCCCATTCAGTAGATTGTCTTTTAGTTTTGCTGATTGTTCCTTCACTGCGCAGAAGCTTTTTACTTTGATGTAGTCCCAATCATTTATTTTTTCATTTGTTTCTCTTGCTTCTGAAGATACATGTAGAAAGAATTTGCTATGAACAATGTCAGAGAAATTACTGCCTGTGCCCTCTTCTAGGATTTTTATGATTTCAGGTCTCACATTTAGGTCTTTAGTCCATTTTGAGTTTATTTTTGGGTATGGTGTAAAAAAGTAGACCAGTTTAATTATTTTTCATGTAGCTGTCTAGTTTTCCCAACATCATTTGTTGAAGAGACCGTGTTTTTCCCATTGCATATTGTTGCCTCTTTATTAATTGATCATATAATCATGGGTTTGTTTCTGGGCTCTGTCCTGTTCTGTTCATCAGTGTATCTATTTTTATGCCAGTGTTTTGGTTACTACAGTTTTGTAGTATAACTTGAAATCTAGAATTGTGAGACTGACCTCCAGCTTTGTTTTTCTTGTTCAGAATTCTTTTGGTTAATTTGGGTCTTTTGTGGTTTCATATCAATTTTAGAATTATTTGTTCCAGTTCTGTGAAGAATGCCGTTGGTATTTTGATAAGGATTGCATTAAATCTGTAGATTGCTTAGGGTTGTATAGACATTTTAGCAATATTTGTTCTTCCAATTCATGAATGGAATATCTTTCTGTTTGTTTGTGTCTTCAATTTCTTTCATCAACATTTTATAGTTTTCAGAGTACAAGTCTTTCATATCCTTGGTTGAGTTTATTGCTAGGCATTTTATTATTTTTGGTGCAATTGTGAATGGGATTGCTTTTTTTTTTTTTTTTAAAGCCTCCACACTGTGGAGCCCACACATGGCTTGAACTCAGGATCCTGAGATAAGGCCTGAACTGAGGTCAGGAGTTAGACACTTGGGGTGCCTGGCTGGCTCAGTCAGTTAAACATCTGCCTTCAGCTCAGGTCATGATCTCTGGATCCTGGGATTGAGCCCCACATTGGTCTCCCTGATCAGTGGGGAGCCTGCTTCTCCCTCTCCCTCTGCTGTGCCTCCTGCTTGTATGCGTGCTCTCTCTCTCTCACTCTCTCTCTCTCTCTGTCAAATAGATAAATAAAAAAAAAATCTTAACAAAATTTTATTTATTTATTTGAGACAGAGAGAGAACGAGTGGCAGGGAGGGGCAGAGGGGGAGAGAGAGAGAGAGAAGCAGACTCCCCGCTGAGCAGGAAGCCCAATGTGGGGCTCGATCCCAGGACCCTGAGATCATGACCTGAGCTGAAGGCAGATGCTTAACTGACTGAGTCGCCCAGGCACCCTAAATAAAACCTTTTTTTTTTTTTTTAAAGAGTTAGACACTTAGCTGACTGTGCCACCCAGGTGCCCCCTGGGATTGCTTTCTTAATTTCTCTTTCTTTTGCTGCATTATTGGTGTAAAGGATTGCAAGAGATTTCTGTACATTGATTTTGTATCCTGCAACTTTATTGAATTCATTTATCATTTTTAGGAGGTTTTTGGTGTAGTCTTTGGGGTTTTCTATATATGGTATCATGTCATCTGCAAATAGTGAAAGTTTTACTTCTTCCTTACCAATCTGGGTGCCTTTGTTCCTTTTGTTCCTTGTCTGATTGCTCTGGCTAGGACTTCCAGTACTAAGTTTAATAAAACTGGTTAGAATGGACACCCTTGTCTTATCCTGATCTTAGGGGAAAGCTCTAAACTTTTCACCACTGAGTATAATGTTAGTTTTAGATTTTTCATATGTGACCTTTATTATGTTGAGGTATGTTCCTTCTAAACCTACTTTGTTGAGGATTTTTATCATGAATGGATGTTGTACTTTATCAAATGCTTTTTCTGCATCTTTTGAGATGATCATATGGTTTTTATCCTTTCTCTTATTGATGTGATGTATCACATTGTGTGATTTGCAAATATTGAACCACCCTTGCATCCCAGGAATAAATCCCACTTAATCGTGGTGAATGATTTTTTTAATATATTCTTGGATTCAGTATGCAAATATTTTGTTGATGATTTTTGCATCTATGTTTATCACAGATATTGGCGTGTAGTTCTCTTTTTTTGTAGCATTTTTAATCTGGTTCTGATATCAGGTAATATCGTCTCATAGAATGAATTTGGAAGTTTTCCTTCCCCTTTTATTTTTTGGAAAATTTTGAGAAGAATAGGTATTAAGTCTCTTTTAAATGTTTGATAGAATTCACCTGTGAGGCTGTCTGGTCCTAGACTTTTGTTTGTTGAAGTTTTTTGATTATTGATTCAATTTCATTGCTGGTAATTGGTCTGTTCAAATTTTCTACTTCTTTCTGATTCAGTTTTGATAGGCTATATATTTCTAGAATTTATCCATTTTTTCTAGGTTGTCCAATTTGTTGGCATATCATTTTTCATGATATTCTCTTACATTTTTTGTATTTCTGTGGTGTTGGCTATTATTTCTCCTTTTTGATTTCTGATTTTATTTATTTGAATCTTCTCTCTCTCTCTCTCTCTCTTTTTTTTTCTGGCTAGAGGTTTATCAATTTTATTGATCTTTTCAAACAACCAGCTCCTGGTTTTATTGATATGTTTGATCTGTTCTATTGTTTGTTTTAGTTTCTGTATCATTTATTTCTGCTCTAATCTTTATTATTTCCTTCTTTCTGCTTGTTTTGGGTTTTGTTTGTTCTTTATTTTATTGCTTCCTTAGGTGTAATGTTAGGCTGTTAATTTGAGACTTATCTTGCTTCTTGAGGTAGACCTGTATTGGAATAATTATTTTAACAGTGATGGATCATATTAGCTTTTCTTTTCAGAACTGATCTGCTTAAGTTCAAAACAATTGTTCTGGGATTATATGAGTCTTACAACCTGAGGCCTTTTTGGATGTGTTTTTAGCAGGGGTTGAAGTACCCTGGAAAATGAAAAATTCTCCAAAGTCCATATTTGAGTCTATGACTTTAAACTTTCTAGTAATCACCACAATAATAATTATTGTACTAAAGAAATAAAAAAGTGATAAGATAATTATTCTTAACAAAGTATTTTTTAAAGAATTTATTTTTTTATTTCAGAGAGAGAGAGGGGAGAGAGAATGTGAGAGCACACAAACACGAGCAGGGGGAGGGGCAGAGGGAGAAGGAGACCCCCCGCTGAGCAGGGAACCCAATGTGGGACTCCATCCCAGGATCCCAGGACCCTGGGATTATGACCCAAGCCAAAGGCAGAGGCTTAACCAACTGAGCCACCCAAGTGTCCCTTTACGAAGTATTTTATCAACCAGTGAGAGTATGTCTTACAAAAAGTGGAGGGTGTCATCTGGAGTGAGCATGGATAGAATTAAAAAATGCCAAAAGAGAAAGGAAGAAGAAAAGTCACTTAATCTCTACATTTTTGCCTTAAATATTAAAAAGTAATGGAAGGAACACATCTATCTATTAAAATACATGTTTCTGTTTTCTTTCGGACTGAGTATCACTAGGTATTTACAGCTAATGTTTATGAATGCTTTGTAGGTTCCATGTGCTTTATAAGCCCTTAACATACGTGATTTCATTTCATCAACATACCAACCCTATAAGAGAAGCACTATTATAGTTTTTCTTTTTACAGATGAGAAAGCAGACTCAAAGTTTAAGGAATGTGTCCCAGGCTTCACAGCTAGTACATGGCAAAATTAGAGTTAAACCTCACACCCTCATAAATCAACTAAATATTTAAGTATTTTTCATCTTATTACTTTGAACCTATTTTTTAAAATATTTTTGGAACATAAGTCTCCTATGTTAGAATACCGAATACAAATATACAATGCAAGCAAAATCAGCTATATGATGTAGCTAAATAATGATACAATATGTGATTATAGGAACACTTGATTTTATAATATATTAAAAATATATTTTAACCATGATTATGATTCCACCAATCTTAAAAAATCATCAAGCATCCTTAAGAGAGTGATTATGTGCAATACAAAAGCAGGCTTTGCATTGCTGCACTTCAGAAAATTTGGATCTGAGCCATTTGGGTAAGAATGTAAACAAACAAGACAATTATTATTAGTCAAACACTGGAAATTCATGTCCTGTAGCACAGAGAAATAAAATGGGAAATATTATTCATTAGACCATCACAGACTTTTGTAAGGAGATCAATCCTGACCACTGTTTTGTTTCTTTTTTTCTTTTTTTTTTTAGCTTCTGGGTCTTTAAAAATTTCTGTTCTTGTTCTACATTTTCTCTTCTTCTGTGTCATATCCTGGCCTCCACTAAAGTTTATCCGTTAATCCAAGTTAAGTAGAAACCATTGTCATTCACAACTCCTTAAATTTGATACTTTGACTACCCCTGAAGGGGGAGGGAAGGAGGTCCTTCCTTGTCTATTTTATTTTGTGGAGGTGAGGAGATGTGGAAGGGTTGGAGGGAGCTGAGATAAAAAACAAGTACATTAAGAAACTCAAAAGAAATTTGCCTGATTCTAGATGAGAGCCATTTAAAATTTTCCTTACAAGTGATTTTGAATTCTTGTCATAAATAATTATTGGAAACTTAAATTTCAAATAATAGTCAAGTCTATACTTTGACCTTTATCAAATCTGTTGGGAAAATCTTTCCTCTACCATAAATGTCTAAGAATTTTTCAGTAAAAAGTTCAGGTGAGTTGAAGATTCTCACGTAATCAATCCATAGGCATTGACATTTGTTTTTGAATTTGGACAAATGTTCGTGTTGGACTTTAGCTCACTGACATATTTGAGTAATTGATTTTTTTAACTGACTCACACTTGAGAAATATTTTTTCCTCTTCTAAAACAGAAAATTTAAACTACGGATATAAAGCTACACTTATGTACACCTCTAATGTTGCTATCAAAACTCAAAACAATATTTTGTCAAGACTCTTAAACTTTTAACCTTACCAAGTGACTAAAACATTGAAAAAATCTCAAAATCATAATATATTTATAGTGCACAGTGGAAAAGCATGTTTTACATAGATGTTTTATCTATCCCTGCCAGAGTATAAATAAAATTCTGCAAACATTGAGAATAAGGGGGGACACTAGGTATAAAGGTGAGAAAAACCGTTCCTACTTTCATGCATTGGTTTCTGGATGTACATATTCAGTGTACTGGGACACAGCCTCATATGTTGGCCATTAGTCTACTGTATATGCCACAAATAGATGACCGTGTCCTGCCTTGTAGAGTACCTCCCTCAAGTTGGAAATCATAGATGCCATTTAACAAACCATGCTCACCTTTTCAGGCTTGCTGTAGACTTGCGATTGGTATTTGGAGCCCTGGTACATTGCTTGGTAATATACCCATTTTTTATCTCCTTTGCTGTTAAATGTACCCAACCTTTTAGGTGATGTTTCAGGAACGACAGGAATCTATGTTGGTGAACCACTTTTCTATGTAAGTCTTTAGATCACAGTGCTGGCAGAGACAAGAGAAAAGACAAAGTACTTTTCAGTTCAGGTGAGAACTATACATTGCCCCTTACAGAAAGGGTCCGGTATATTGTCACCAAGTGGCTGTTCTTTGAGGCTCACAGATCACACATTCAGTCAGGGAACAGCTAGATCACCCGCTAAGAGGAAGTCCATTCCATTGGACCCAGGAATAACCTTGAACCCTGATATTACAACTCCATTTATCACCCATTATTCAAGCACCAGGCTGGTGGAGGACTGAGAATGACTGATGTTGACTGGATGCCAACAACCTTGCCATCTGGTTGCTAAAATGCCTCTTCTGTGGTTAAAAAAAAAAAAAAAATCTGGCAGATAGGATATGGGAGTCAAAAAAAAAAAAAAAATCACACTTTTTATGTCCACATCCATATGTCCATCCCTGTGCCTCTTGCACAGACCTCTTTGTCTTTAGTTTTTCAGTTTTGCTTTGTGTCGAGGCCCCTATCCAAGAAGCCACGTGATTTACCACTTTCCAGTCAGCTGTGTTTATCCTTACCTTTGGTCACTTGTCCCCTCATTCAACATCGATGACAAGTGTATTTCTCCTTCAGAGCCACTGCCAAGTAGGTGGGTGGTAAAGTACCTTCCATTTTTATCTCATGCTAACCTATCAAGAAGACCTACTCATGGATCAAACCTGATTTCTTGTCCTTCTACATTAGTTTACTGAAAGATACTGCCCATGAAGTCATATGTGTGAGCTGAGAGAGAGAGATCCATGTGATATAGGCAGGTAACGTGAGAGTTAGGTCCATCTGTCTGTGCAAATACTGTTGTCCTCTGCACCTGTTGGGCCTGATCCTCAATATATTATTTTCATTATAGGAATAATTGCTCTTAAGGCTGCCTGATTTTATAGCTTGATGGATGTGATAATACCCAGACCATGATGGGCAGCTCGAGATGCATAATCACTTACTGTCCCATGGTCAGGACTAATTCTCTACTAGGAACTGGTTTTAGCATATGAGGAACTAGTTTTCAAATAAAAAGTAGTCCACTTATGGAGATTGCATTGCCTTATTTGAGAACCGTATGGGCGTCTGCCAAAGTCTCCATAATACATTCTTATCTATGACATACTTTAATACTATTGGATTTGCTGGGCCAAGTGGAATGAATGGCAGGGAAGCCTGCACAACATCTTGGAACTGCTGCTCCCTCTCTTGCGCTAGGTCCCATTCAAAAATGCCATGCTTTAAGTCACCCCATAAATGGGTCATAACCTTATTTCCACATGCAGTATCTCCAGGCTCCAAGGCCAACCATTCTGCCTCTTTCTTAATGCTATAACTTGTCCCTTACTTTAGATGTGATGATTATGCATGCTCCAGAAAACTAGGACCCTAAACATTTTATTGGAGTGGTAGGGCCCTTAATCTATGTGGATGAACTTCCTACTCTCTGACATGCCTATGAGTTACTAGGGCACCCAGAATACTTCCCACTTCTTGTCTATCAGATGTAATTAGCATGATATCTTCAATATAATGGACGAATAACATGTTCTGGAGAACACCAAGGTCATTTGAGGTCCAGCAAAGATACGACACCCAGAAAGAGAATGTGAGACTGAGTTACGACTTGATTACCTTTAGTTGTCTATCATCACCCATCATTCATTTGCTGTTTCTGAGGGCCCTGCAGGTTGATTGTATCTATGTAGTCTTTGAGGCACTTGTTTCGGCAATCCCACTGGGATGGGATATTGCTTCAAGGTATTCAAGTGCATCCACTCAAATAAGCTCTTTTCAGGTTCCAAGGTCCCACTGCTTCCCTCTTAGGGCCCTGATTTAGCACAGGAGAACTGTCAAGACTAAGTGTTTTGTCTCCTGTGCAGCTCTTCCATGTAAGATTAATTCCTGAGCCTGGAGACACTCAGACTGCCCGCTGGATTCAGGAGATAAGAGCTTCTTTAAACACTGTCAGGGACAAATTCCGGCTTTAATAACATTCCCTGATTTGAAAATTGGCTGACCTGAGCCTGTCAGTTATTTTCTTTATGGCTTCCAAGTCATTTAATAAAATCTAGCCAAGTTCAAAATCCATATAATTACCATTGCCTCTATCTCATTTAACTCTTAAGCAACTACATACAGTGATTCCCCTTCAACTCTATGCTTCCCCTCAACTTTAACCACATCCACAGCTGAGATTCACAGTTTGTATCCTGCTACCACCAGATGGAGTCCTTGCAGCCATCCTGCTAGTAAGCCTTCAAGTACCAGAATCAATCCAGAAGGTCTGTGTTTCAGGGCCACCATTAGTACAACCGTCTTGAGTCTTTCAAGAAAATAGATATATTTTCATCCTCTCTACCGTTCAATTTCTTCACCAGAATCAACCATATTTATTAGTTTCCTTTCTTAAAAATATAGGTATCTCTTTAAATTATGTTTTGGGACCCATGCATACACTAATATTTATATTTTGATGTTTGGATTTATTTTTGTACTTAGAGGCAGAGAATTTTTTATGCAATATGCCTTGGTTCATGGCACATCGTCACCCTGGGTCTCTGCAAAGTCCCTCTCTTTTTTGTATTCATTCATTCATTCATTCATTTTTTTATTATCTGTATATCCCCCTCCCACACCCATTTTCTCCATAGGCAATTATTGCAATAGGTACCTATTATTTTTATATGTTCTTGAAAAATATACACTTTAAACTTTTATAAATGATATTATCATATACTTGATTCTGTTAATTTTTAAATTGAATATTATCTTTTATCTTTTAAGATTAATCTCTGTCATTTGTGTACTATTTGAATAGAAGTTGTATTCGTCATAATACTTCTCTCAAATTCTTTAGCATGTATCATCCCAGAATAAGGGTGTTTTCCTACAAGACCACGATTATCAATCCTAAGAAATTATTAACTATAATGTAAAAGTATCTGCTTCATATTTAAATTCCCTCTATTTCTCCAAGGATGTCTTTTCTATCTGCTTAATGCAGTTGAGTTTAATTAATGCATAAGGGGTTATCTTATTTAGTCATTTTTTTATTCTAGAACTACTTCTCCCATTATTTCCTCATACATGACTATTTTTAAAAATCAGAGTATTCCTGTGGCAGAATATACCACATTCTGGAGTTTGTGTTTGCTAACGGTATTTGTTATTCTTCTATGTCCTGTATTACTTGTGAAGAGGAAGGTAGGTGGAGAGCAGGATTTTGTCAACCTCAGCACTACTGATATGCTGTGGGGTGTTGTCCTTTGTGTTGGAGGACATTTAGCAGGATTCCTGGCCTCTACCCACCAAATGCCTGGCAAGCAGCACCTCTTAACACGTAGCAACCAAAAATGTCTTCAGATTTTGCTAAATGTCACCTTTGGGTAAAACCACCCTGGTTGAGAACCACTGATTTACAGGCTAGTTTACAGTCAGGTTAAACATTCTTTAGCAAGAATAACACGTACTTTATACATATATTTCTTATGATTCACATAAAGAGAAACATGGTGCCATGTTGTTCTACTATTAGTGATGCTGAACATGATTGCTTGATTAGGGTGTGGACTTCCAGCTTTCTCCAGTATAATACTCATTTTGAAATTAGTAAATGATCTTTCAGAAAAGTCTCCGATATCCTAAAAATACCCTGTTCTCTAAATATCTTTAATGATTTTGGCACCCATTGATGATCTTTATCTGAACTGGTTATAATTATTTTAATTCATAGTTGCAAAAGTTCTAATTCTGCTATCTCTCTACAGTTACTAGCTGGCATTCTTCTGTAGAAAAGAAAAAAAGTTTTAAAAATATTTACTCTTTTTCTCTCTTTGGTTTATATTAATGACTTATGAATTTATTTTTATTCAGCTTGTTATACATTAATATTGTTTTCATTTTTGATGTTCAAATTGTCCCAGATTTAGCCACTAGGAGTCCTTTTAAGCTGGTGTCCTTATGACATTTTTCCATTACTCACTGAGTCATTAACTGTTTTCAGACACAATTATGTTCTGGGTTCATCTTGTACTTCCCTAGCTCTAGGACTGAAGTCAGGGATTTCTCAAAGAGCCATGGTTTATCTTACTGGAAAGGTTGGGTGCTAAACATGTTCATTTCCCTTGCAGTATAATTGCTCCCACGTCCTTTCAGTAGACAGAGATAGAAAACTGTGTTCACATTCCTATTTCAAATTTTTCATTTAAATTTAGCATTAAGTATTTATTGCTGACCTTTCCTGCCAAGGTAAAATTTACATACAATTTAAAGAACAGATATTGAGTGATACTAATCAATGCATCATGAAATATGCAAGCATCTGTATAAAGCACATTCTTTGCAAGATATGGAATATTTCTGTCACCCTGAGAATTTTTCAAGTTTACTAATGCCCCTTCCCAGTCAATTTTCCACCTTAGAGGTACCATAAATTTTGCCCATCTAGAACTTCATATAAATGGAAACATTCCATAAATACTTGATTGCACCAGCCACCTTTTGCTCATCATATCATATTCCGTTTCATACGTGGTGTTTCATATATCAGTAGTTTGTTCCTTTTTATTTAGTAATAATACTCCATTGTATGAGTAGACTGAAAATTGTTTATACACTCTCCTGTTGCTGAACACGTTTTTTCCCCCAGATTTTGACTATAAAGAAACAACTTTTAATATATTTTGATTTATTTATGTTTTGTGGTCATGTTTTTATTAATCTTGGAAGTGGAATTTATTTCACTAGGAGTGGAATTGCAGGTTCATAGTGTAGGTATAAACCTAATTATTTAGAAAACTACCAGACTAGTTTCCAATGTGTCTCATTTTCTTAATTTCTTATTTGTTATCTCTTTTCTTTTTAAAATTTTGTTTCTTTTCTAATAATGTTAATATATAAAGTTATTTGCATTGTCTTACAACATACATAAAATTGTTACAAACTCACAACATCAATATTATGACCCATAATAATCCTCTTGAATGGTGTTTAAGATTTTCATGCAGTCATTACTGTTCTGAGAATATATCCCACTGGATATTGAATGAGAGTTTTGTGTTCAAAATCACTTGAAAGACTATATTCTGGGTTATATAATCAATATGATACACAGTTTGTTAGTTCACATGTATCCGATATTATGGTTTACATTTTTTTTTCTCTTTTTGCTTTAATATAATTCATGTTGGAGTGTGGTATTATTACAGTTTTTCTTTGTCATGGTGGTGGTTTTATGAGGAGTATTTTTCAGCAGTTGAAAGTTTTTTTTTCTATCCATATTGTTGCAAATGGCAAGATTTTGTTCTTTTTTATGGCTGAATAATATTCCATTGTGTGTATATACCACCACTTCTTTATTCATCTATTGATTGACACTTGGACTGCTTCCGTAGTTTGGCTATCATAAATAATGCTGTAGTAAACATAGGGGTGGATATATCCTTTTGATTTACTGTTTTCATATTCTTTGGGTAGATACCTAGTAGTGCAATTACTGGATCATAGGGTAGTTCTATTTTAAATTTTTTGAGGAACCTCCATACTGTTTTCCAGAGTGGCTGCACCAGTTTGTATTCCCACCAACAGTGCATGAGGGTTCCTTCTTTTCCCACATCCTCACCAACACTTGTTTCTTGTGAGTTGTTTTTGTTTTTGTTTTTGTTTTTAGCCATTCGACAGGTGTGAGATGATATCTCATTTTGGTTTTGACTTGCATTTCCCTGATGATGAGTGATGTTGAGCATCTTTTCATGTGTCTGGTGGCCATCTGGATGTCTTCTTTGAAGAAATGTCTGTTTACATCTTCTGCCCATTTTATAATTGGATTATTTGTTTTTTAGCAGTTGAAAGATTTTATTCTTATTTTCTACTTTTAGTAGTTTTGTATAGATACTGCATTCCTTTTTCTGTTTGTGATAAAGTGGGTAGGATTTTCCTAGACAAGCAAGAATAAATAACGATAGGTGGTTTTATGGGAAAAGGTGCAATAATGAAGAATATGGGTTGTATACTTAATTTCTTAGTTCTAGAGTGCTCCCTTTGGTTGATATACTGAAAGGACTGGGGTTTTTTGTTTGTTTTTAATTAGAGCTTTTAGGTAGAAGAATACAGATTAATCTGTATTCTGATTCTTTGTTAGGAGCCTTAATAGCAACTTCTTGCTTTCCAATTTTTCATTACCTAGAAATATCCAAATGACACCCTCACTTTGAAGGGTATAGTTCCCCCATAAGTGGTCCCACCTCAGGAGTGAATGCTATTATCTCTTGTACTTTCTAAGCTCCTTTCTTACATTTCTTACAGTAGCTAGTATTCTGGTCCTCCAGGTCTGAGATTTGCTCTCGGTATCTCCCTGTGGAGGGTGATGTGACTTCCCCTGCAGGGAGTCACCCTAGCTGGTGTTCCCTCTTATGCATAATTCCCCTCTGACTCTGCTCCTGCATCGCCTCCAGAGAGGACTCTGCTGCTCTTGGATATATATTTTAACTCTTACATGTGAATCAAGGTTTCTATAAAACTAAGTCTCTAAATTATATTTGCAGAATGACTGATTTTATTTTTTCTCACTGTTGATTTTTGGAGGCTGCATGGAGAGATAGGGATTTAGTCTGTGGTCATGTTCTAAACTGTGTGATTCCCAAAAGACACTATTTTTGACTATGGGTGGTCATTTATTATAGCACTGATTACAGAAAATAACTTTAAGAAACTTGTTTATTTGCATATTGGAAAATAGACATCTAAATAACTCACAAGCCAAAGAAAGATATTTAACGGAATATAACACTGAAAGATAAAAGCCCTGAAATCTTGAGGGATGCGGCAAGATTCAGGGATATTTATAACATTAAGCACTATATTAGGAAACAGTTATGTCTACCATGGGATGGTGACTCTCAGATCTCAATTACAGGGAGTGTAATTAACCCAGAACTCCAGCTGCTGTGCTCTGAAATCCAGGCAGTAAGATCACGCTTCCCACAGGCTACTCCCAGCAGAGGGCAGCCTCCTTATTTCTGGGACAGGTGACCTCCTTACTATTGACTTTGACTTAAGAGCTCCTCCATGGCCTCACCTAACTCTCCTTGGACCACACTGACATCTAAGATGGTTTCATCTAAACCTTCTCTTCTTCCCTCTCTCCCCACCCAAATCTAAGTCAGTACTGATTGCAGTCCAGCTACCCCCGCCTCTCCTGACTCCCTCTCATTTTCTCTCAGACTCATTCCTCCTAATAAAGTCATTGCTTTTTTAATCCCATTGTACAGCTGCTTCTTGGAGTACCTAGAGTAACAAAATAACAATGACCAAAAAAATTAACAACTAATTTCTAGCAGAAAAAATAAAAATGGGTATAGAAAGAAGGGAAGATGGTATTAGGAATTAATAATATATTTAGAAAGTGTAATAGAAATAGTCAACAAAGCCAGAAGTTGGTTCTTCAAAAAAAAGAAAAAGAAACTAAAATGAAATTTAAGTAAAATTAATCAAGAGCTATAATTAGAAAAATCTAGTAATAGAAAAGGGACACAGCTTTAGATAGAGAGCAGAGATTCACAAAGATAGGGAAACACTATGAAGGCATGATGCTAATAAAAATAAAATCTTACAAGAAATAAATTATTGACCAGAAAAAAACAGCTTTACCCAGTATGACTCTTGTAGAAATAGAAAGTCTGAATGGATTTATAACATTATATAAAGTCAATTAAAAATTAATAAATTAAAACTCTTCCTACAATAAAACTCCAGTATCAGAATGCTTTATGGTTAAGTTCTACCATTCAAAGTAAATAATTCCAATTTTATAGAACATATTCCAGGGGAGAAAAAGAGGAAAAACTTTCCAACATTTTCCACTGTGTTTGTGTAATGCTAATGTTGCATCTAGACAAGGATAATATAAGAAAGGAAAATCATAGTCATTCTCACACACAAATATAGTGGCAAAAATATTAACCAAATAGAAGTAGTCTTAATCTCATAGTGAATAAAAACAGTTGATTTGTTACAGGAATGGAAGGATGTTATAACATTAGATCATCTGTTATATAAATCAGCACATTAAACATACTAAAAGAAAAAATTGTGTGGTTATCTCAAAGGTCACATAAAAACAGTTGCTACAACTTATTTCATGATTTTATGGAAAAACATTTTAGCACACTAGGAATCAAAGTGGACTTTTACAACTTGGTGGAGTAGCAAAATTTTAGAGCAAATATTTTATTTAATGATGGAGTATCACTTTTTTTTTTTTTTTTTTTAGGGGAGAAAGGGAGGGAGCGCAAACACTCTGGGGGCCTGGGGTGGGGAGGGGCAGAGGGGTTGGGAGAGAGAAAGAATCTTAGACTCCATGCCTACCATGGAGCCAAATGCAGGGCTCAGTCTCACGACCCTGAGATCATGACCTGAGCCAAAATGAAGAGTCAGATGCTTAACCCACTGAGCCACCCAGGCATACCCCTGCTATCACTTTCTTAATTTAAGATTTTACTCCAGATGCCAGACAGTTCAACAAAAGAAGAAAAATAAATAAAATTATAAGAATTGGAAAGATACAAAATTGTAATTAATTATCACAGATGATATAATTATCTATTTAGAAAATACGAAGTAGTCTACAAAACATAATTCATGAGAGTTTAAAGATACTGCTGGGTATAAAATCAATTAAATATGCATATACCAGCAAAAATTTATATTTATATACATAATATTTGTATATAATATATAATAAATAGAGCAGTGTTTGTGCAATGATTGGTAGACCAAAGAACTAGAATAAGAGACCAGAATCAGAGCCACACATATATGGACAGTTGATCTGTCAACAGATTTGTCACTGCATGCCAATAATGAATGGAGGAGTCAGTAAAAAGTTCTGGCTTCAGACTAAAGATGAATGGAAGGAATTAACTTGCCTCATTATAATATTAATCTTTTAAATGAACACTCTAATTTTAATGTGAAAAAAAGATGGTGTAATTCTGGCTTAATCAATGAGACAAACTAATTTTTATTCTTCACTATGTTTTTTTTAAAGAATTCATCAATGTATTATTTTTGTCAAATTCGCCCCCAAATCAGATACTAAAAAGCAGCAAGCGTATTTAAAACATGAACGTGTTATACCAAGCCATTCTTGATGTAAGTGGTGATTTAGGGGATGCTCATTAAATACCTGACACTATTTCATTTTTACATCATTGTCCTTTTCTACTATTTTCTCCTCTAAATTATATATACACTTCTTTCTCCTTCACAGCTCAGTGTTAATAATTAAAGTTAACTTTCTATTTTATCTGAACTATCAGAGTACATGCAATTAGTCAATATACCTTCTAGGTAAAATGATACTGAGGACTATCAAAATCTCTGAGAAGACCTGTTGGCAACTTTTTTTTTTTTTTTTTTTTTAGAGAGAGAGAGCATGAGCAGGGATGGAGGGGCAGAGGGGAGGGAGAGAGAAAATCTCAAACAGGCTCCACGCTCAGCATGGAGCCCAATGGAGGGTTCAGTCTCATGACCCTGAGGTCATGACCTGAGCCGAAACCAAGAGTTGGATGCTTAACTGACTGAGCCACCCAGGTGCCCCTGTTTGTCTAAATTTACTTTTAGGAGATATTTTGAGAATAAAGTCTACCTTTCTTAGCTTGCTTAATTTCATCTTTCTTATAATGTATTCATTTTCCTAATGCAGATCTTGCTAAGGATTGTGTGTTTACCTACCTTTTCTTAGTAATAGAGCACATGTGAGGATGTAGTCAACCCATGGCAAAATTAAGTCCCATTAGACACCTTATATAAACCTCTGATTCCTATTCTTATTAGAACAAGATCCACATTTTAAAGCCTCTATTGTGTTTCACTTCTCAAGTTCTGGAAGTACTGCTTGTGGAAAGTTCATGCCTGATCAAGTTTATAAGAAATCCACTGCAGCAGAGCAAAGCTTGGCAGGAGAGGTGCAGAAAGGCATCTTTTCACTGTTTTGTTTTTAGGTTATGGCTTTTCTCTGGCTCTTCTAGGACATTCTCATAAAACAATTTTCTATGTTTAACATAACAGTGTGTCTATTCACATTTTTAAATCTTAACAGTTACTAGGATATTCATAGATGATTATTACATATCTACATCATTTTTCAGTGATTCTGCATTGAAATGGAGAAAATATTTGTGTGTGAAATTCTGTAACACCAGTAAGAATTTTTTAGACTCCCCGGCTTTGGGAAATCAAGGATCCAAAATACCCGTTTAGAGTTTTTACTCTGAAATCTGTAAGTTTTCTCTGCCAGAGTATAAGTAAAGTCTTTATAAATGTATTTTCCTTGTCATTCTAACATATATTGACTTATTTATACATAGATGCATTTTTCTTTTGTGATTTCCTTGCATTGCTTTTGATTCATGTTCAATCAGAAATATGTATTTTTGCCCCCTTTTTTTTGAAGTATAATTAACATATATTGTTTTATTAGTGTCAGTTGTACAATATAATGATTCAACAATTCTATACATTACTCAGTGCTCATCACAGTAAGTGTACTCTTAATCCCCTTTATCTGTTTCACCCATCACCCACCAACCTCCCCTCGGGCAACCACCAGTTTGTTCTCTATATTTAAGAGTGTATTTTTTTTTGTCTCTTTTTCCTTTGTTATTTCATTTGTTCTGTTTCTTAAACTCCACATATGAGTGAAATCATATGATATTCGTCTTTCTTTGGCTAACTTATTTTACTTAGCATGATACCTTCTAGCTCCATCCATGTTGTTGCAAATGTCAAGATCTCATTCATTTTTATGGCTGAGTAATATTCCATTGTGTGTGTGTGTGTGTGTGTGTGTACACACACCACATCTTTATCCATTCATCTATTGATGGACACTTGGGTTGCTTTTATATCTTGGCTATTATAAATAATGCTCCAATAAACATAGGGATGCATGTATCTTTTCAAATTAGTATTTTCATTTCCTTTGGTTAAATACCAGTAGTGGAATTACTGGGTGATATGGTAATTCTATTTTTAATTTCTTGAGGAGTCTCCGTACTATTTTCCACAGTGTTTTCACCAGTTTGCATTCCCACCAATAGTACATGAGGGTTCCTTTTTCTCTGACTTTCCTTTTTTTTTTTGAAAAAAAAAAAAAAGTTAATTTGTACTTTATTAAAACACAACTTTTGCTATAAAGACACTATTGAGTTAATTAAAACATAAGCCAAAGATTAGTAAGAAATATTTGTAAAACATATATCTGATAAAGGGTGAATATCCAAAATATGAAAATGTCTCTTTTTAGAAAATATTTTTATTCAGCTTTATTTTTTGAAGAAGTTTTAGAGTCACCACAAAGTTGAAGTATAGAGATTTATACCTCCTACTCCACATGTGCACAGCCTCCCCCATTATCAAATCTCTGACAGAGTGGCACATTGCAACAACTGATGAACTGCCCTGACAGTGCATTATCACCCAAAGTCCGTAGTTTACATTAAGGTTCAGTACTGATGTTATATAGATGTGGACATATATATAATGTATCCACCATTATGGTATCATATACAATATTTTCACTGCCCTAAAAATCCTCTGTGCTCCACCTGCTTATTCTTCCCTGTCTTCAGCCTCTCCTTTTACCCCCTGCAACTTCTACAAAACACTAATATCTTTCAGTGTCTCTATAATTTTTCTTTTTCCGGAATGCCATATAGTTGGGATCCTACAGTATGAAGCCTTTTCAAATTGGCTTTTAGTAATATACATTTAAGATTCCTTCATGTCTTTTTATGGCTTGATAGCTCATTTCTTTTTTGGGCTTCATTATATTCCATTGTCTGGACATCCTTCAATTTATCCCTTCATCTACTGAAGGGCACCTTGGTTGCTTCAGTTTTCAGCAGTTATAAATAAGGCTGCAAGAAACATCCTAGTGTGGGTTTTGGGGTTTATTTTTATTTTGTTTTTTATTTATTTATTTATTTTTGTGCAGATTTCTGTGTGGATGTAGTTTTCAACTCCTTTGGGCAAATACCTAGGAGTATGATCACTAGATAGTATGATAAAAATATGTTTAGTTTTGTAAGAAACTGCCAGACTCTCTTCCAAAGTGGCCATATTCTCTTGCATTCCCACCAGCAATGCAGGAGAGTTCCGGTGGCTCCACACTCTTACCAGCATTTGATGTTGTCAGTGTTCTGGATTTTCACCATTCTAATAGGTGTGTAGTGTTATTCCATTTTTTTAATTTGCATTTTCCTGATGATGTATGATGTGAAGCATCTTTTCATATATTATTTCACATCTGTATATCTTCTTGGTAAGATGTCTGTTATCTATAGATCTTGGGCCCATTTTCAAATAGGTTGTTTTCTACTGTTGAATTTAAAGAATTCTTTGTGTATTTTGGATAACAATCCTTTATCAGATATGTTTTTTGCAAATATTTTCTTTCAGTCTTAGACTTGTCTTCCCATTCTCTTGACATTGTTTTTCACAGAACAGAAATTTTTAATTTTAATGGTCTAGTTTATCAATTATTTCCTTCATGAATCCTGTCTTTGGCTATGTATCTAAAAAGCCATCACCAAATCCATGGCCATCTAAATTTTCTCCTGTGCTATATGTTTTCTGTGAAGTTTTACAGTTTTGTGTTTTACATCTGGTTTGTAATCCATTTTGAGTTAATTTTTTTAAGGGTGTAGTGTCTGTATCTAGATTATTTCTTTTTCATGTGGTTCCCTCTTCTTCTATTTAACTTTGGTACACATTTTATTTCAAATTAGTTATAAGGTTCTTTACTTTTAGAAATTCTCCAAAGATTTAAAATGAAATTAAAGTAACAAAAATACATGTGACATCGCCCATTACTAAAAATCATTTATTGTTCTCTTGACTCTTGGTAAAAGACGGTGTGAGCTATCACTGAGCTGTATTTAACTGTGGACAGGTAGAAGTAGATTTTAATTTTGGAGAGAGTTTAATCCAATTCTTATTTGTGATTTTAAGACTTAGAGAAAGAATGTTAAAAGACCCTGGGATGTGATGACATCAGTAATATGCACACTGCATTAGGTTTGAGTTGCCAGACTTTTTAATGTGAGTCTACAGAATGCTTTTCTTTTGAATTAATCTGCTGGTAGAGAAAGATGAAACAAGCCTCAAAATCCCAAAATATATCAAAAGAAAACATACTTTTGTGGTAATGTAGTACAATGGATTCAAAATGTGGTGGGTGCTACTGCAAAGGGATATACATATATTAGTAGCTATCTGTTAGCATGGTATGAGTATAATGAGCTCAGGATTGGAATCAGAGAGGAACTTTAGGTGAACCATAGCTTGGACTCTTTGCCTACCTTGAGAATTACTTCTACTCTTAAGGGCCCCAGTTTCCTCACAGCAGGAAGTACACACTTACAGGATTATTGTAAGGATAAGAAATAACCTATATAGCTCCTTATCAGAAAAATATATTACCCTCAGTAAAAGAGCAATAATCTCATATTGCTAGGAAATAGCAAGCTTCCTGCCTTTTACCTCTTACTTCCAAAATCACAGTTTGTAATGTGATTTTATGGCTGACTTGTCTGAAATGAAAATTCTGAATATTTGCGAATATACTATTGGAATATCTAGATGGTTTTAGGTGACTTCTCACTAGCCTGCGGAATGCCCCATAGTACATTCTGTTGGGGTTTTTCTCAGTTGACAGTGTCCATTTACCAAATTATTGTCATCTTGATAAAATATAAAAAATTAATATACTATTTTAATCTGCCATTATTTGATTAGGCTGTTATGTTTTTTCTTTATTTTTTTTTATTTTTTAAAGATTTTATTTATTTGAGAGAGAGAGAGAATGAGCAATGGGGAGGGGCAGAGGGAGAGTCCCTGCTGAGCAGGAAGCCTGATGCAGGGCCTGATCCCAGGACCCCGACATAATGACCTGAGCAGAGGACAGATGCTCAACCAACTGAGCCACCCAGGCACCCTGTTTCTTTCTTTAGAAAAAAAAACTTATCACATGATTTGAGTTTGGAATAAATATTTCCCCTAAATAATATAATTTCTGCCTTATAAGACTAAGCTGTTAGGAAATATTTTTTATATTTTATAAATGAAAAATGGAGGGTTTCAAGATAAAGAGAATTGGGACTCAACTGTAGTTTATTTTACTGGAAGTCTTCTCTCTATATCACTGCATTCACCTGCCACAAAATGCAGTGGAGCTATGCCAAGAGCAATGAGTTAAGAGTAAATCTGAGAAATCCTACCAGTGTTGGGTATGGTAAGCTAAATAACTGGCTCTTCTAGGATGCTTTCTTAATTTTGCTTTGTGTCTCATTGTTGTAATTGAAATCTAGAAAGGCTGTTTCTTGGAGATTACCATTGTGTACTTTTTCCTTCCTCCAACGGTGCTTATAGATCACTTAGATAGCATGTGTCAGGTCCAGGCTGATGAACAAAATGGCATGGCTCTGGATTCATAAACTTACATTCTAGTTATTGTATTGATTGTTCTTTGATGTTCTTTCAATAGTATTAAGCAACAATAACATTGAGTAGATGAAAATGTTTAGAAATGACCCCATAATTCTTTTTTTTTAATTTTTTTATTGTTATGTTAACCCCCATACATTACATCATTAGTTTTAGATGTAGTGTTCCATGATTCATTGTTTGTGCATAACACCCAGTGCTCCATGCAGAACGTGCCCTCTTTAATACCCATCACCAGGCTAACCCATCCTCCCACCCCCCTCCCCTCTAGAACCCTCAGTTTGTTTTTCAGAGTCCATCGTCTCTCATGGTTTGTCTCCCCCTCCGATTTACCCCCCTTCATTGTTCCCCTCCTGCTATCTTCTTTTTTTTTTTTCTTAACATATATTGCATTATTTGTTTCATAGGTACAGATCTGAGATTCAACAGTCTTGCACAATTCACAGCACTTACCAGAGCACATACCCTCCCCAGTGTCTATCACCCAATCACCCCATCCCTCCCACCCCACCCCCCACTCCAGCAACCCTCAGTTTGTTTCCTGAGATTAAGAATTCCTCATATCAGTGAGGTCATATGATACATGTCTTTCTCTGTGTGACTTATTTCACTCAGCATAATACCCTCCAGTTCCATCCACGTCGTTGCAAATGGCAAGATCTCATTCCTTTTGGTGGCTGCATAATATTCCATTGTATATATATATACCACATCTTTATCCATTCATCTGTCGATGGACATCTTGGCTCTTTCCACAGTTTGGCTATTGTGGACATTGCTGCTATAAACTCTCACTCTTTGCAGATGATATGATCCTTTATGTGGAAAACCCCAAAGACTCCACCCCAAAACTGCTAGAACTCATACAGGAATTCAGTAAAGTGGCAGGATAGAAAATCAATGCACAGAAGTCAGTGGCATTCCTATACACCAACAACAAGACAGAAGAAAGAGAAATTAAGGAGTCGATCCCATTTACAATTGCACCCAAAACCATAAGATACCTAGGAATAAATCTAACCAAAGAGACAAAGGATCTGTACTCAGAAAACTATAAAATACTCACGAAAGAAATTGAGGAAGACACAAAGAAATGGAAAAACGTTCCATGCTCATGGATTGGAAGAACAAATATTGTGAAGATGTCAATGCTACCTAGAGCAATCTACACATTCAATGCA
Organism: Phoca vitulina; assembly: GCF_004348235.1. NCBI lineage: Eukaryota > Metazoa > Chordata > Mammalia > Carnivora > Phocidae > Phoca > Phoca vitulina. The sequence continues at coordinate 8,673,441 of NW_022589730.1, read as the reverse complement.
ATCCCCATAATTCTATCTTTAGGAATAATCACAATATTACATTTTCCACAAGCCACTCAAATGATTCTTATGTTCACACTTACTTTCAAGAACCACTGCCTGCTTGTCTAGATTTCATCTCATACTCTACCCCACACCTAATATTTCATTATAGATCTCTTGGCTCTTGTAATGTTCAGACCTATTTCCTGCTTCCTCTATTGGAACATTCTTGCCTTGATTCCGCCTCTTTGACTTCTTAAACTTCAGATTTCAGCTTACATATTATTCCTTCAAATAACCTCTGATTGCCTAATTTATTGCAGGCCTTTCTTATAGCCCTCAGGGGGTTTTATCCCTCATGAGTCTCTGCCCAGTTTATACCTATATATTTATTTGTATTTTGTCAATAGAATATTTGGTGCCTCTTATGTAAGAGATACTAAATAATATTTGTTAAACACCTGAATAGTTTGGGTGTTTACATATTTTTCTCAATGTTTATTTTTTTTTAAATATTTTGTTTATTTGACACAGAGAGAGAGAGAGAGACAGAGAGAGCACAGGCAGAGGGAGAGGGAGAAGCAGGTTCCCCATAGAGCAAAGAGCCCAATGCAGGGCTCGATCCCAGGACCCTGGGATCATGACCTGAGCCAAAGGCAGACGCTTAACCAACTGAGCCACCCAGGTGCCCCTATTCTCAGTGTTGAATATGCATAACACTGGAAATGATTAATCAACAAATATTTTACCAATTACTCTTAAGAGAATATATTTTTACATTAAAAATTCTAGAAAACATTTTTTCAGTAATTCCCATATCACCTGAAATTTATTTAACAATAGTACCCACTATTAGTTAAAATTCATAGTATATTAGAGTTAGAATGAAAATATTTTAGGATTTTCTCTTGATCACTAAAAGCAAATCAGTGGAATTACATTTCAATTTGATATGATTATTAGAATTGCTTACAATAAATTCTGAAAGCTTAAAATAGTACCTGATTTTTACTTTCTTTTTAACTTGCATTCAGTTGAATGCCTTTTAAGATTTATTTATTTTGGAGAGAGAGAGAGAGGACAAGCCAGGGGAAGGGCAGAGGGAGAGAGCATATGGAGCAGACTCCCCAGTGAGTGCGAAGCCCAAGGTGGGCTAGATTTCACAGCCCTGAGTTCATAACCTGAGCTGAAATCAAGAGTCCGAGGCTTAACTGACGGAGCCACCCAGGCGCCCCTCAGTTGAATGGCTTTTAATGTAATAGATTTTCATATGATTCTTAGAAAAGAATAATCTGATAAGAGGGCGCCTGGGTGGCTCAGTTGGTTAAGCGACTGCCTTCGGCTCCGGTCATGATCCTGGAGTCCCTGGATCGAGTCCCGCATCGGGCTCCCTGCTCGGCGGGGAGTCTGCTTCTCCCTCTGACCCTCCCCCCTCTCATGTGCTTGCTCTCTCATTCTCTCTCTCTCAAATAAATAAATAAATAAATCTTTAAAAAAAAAAAAAAAGAATAATCTGATAAGAAAAAATTTTGTAAAATGAAAACAGAAATAAAATGGTTTATAATATTTATGATGTTCCAATTTCTACATAACCTTTACTTTTTGGTGTGTGTTGTATACATAAATTTATGAAATAATTGCTGTGTCAATAACCTGCAAATAGCAAATAATCAGACATCATTATTTCAGATTTGTTGTTACAACTGATAAAATCATTCCTTTCTTTTTTTAAAGATTTGGAGTTTATTCATTCAAACCATCTGTTACTTATATAAAACCTGAGTTCTACCTGTAATCTGTTATCAGGTATAAAATTGACTTCAGCAATTTCTTTTAAATGCCTACAATTCCACAAAGCCTTGACATAACATATTTGTCCTTGGCCAGAAATACATACATTTTCCTAAAATTAATTTTTCATCACCAAGTTAATGACTTTTTGTGATAGCTTTATTATTTTCATTCTGATAAGTGATGTGATGATAGTCAAAAAGTTTAAGCATTAATCTTAATAATTAAAAAAATGACATGTTGGTAATTGGATTTTGAAATACTATTTTCACCTCGTATCCCCAAATAGATACCCCACATGTTAAACCACATCATCTAAAATTTGATCCCTGGCGTGCCTGGGTGGCTCAGTCAGTTAAGTGTCCGACTTGATTTTGGCTCAGGTCATGATCTCTCGGGGTCCAGCTGGCGTCAGACTCCTCGCTCAGCCGAGATTCTCTCTCTCCATCTGCCCCTCTTCCCCCACTTGCACGCACAGGCTCTCTCTCTCTGTCTCAAATCTTTAAAAATAAAATAAAATAAAATTTGATCCCGTAGTTTATTATATTTAATTGATAAACAAGATCTACTCCCAAGAATGTAATTTTTGTTTCCTGCTTTTTAGAAGCCAGAACCTCTCTTAGATTTGGGAACAGAATATTTTCTACAATAATGATACAATTTTATGTATATGAAAAAGCAGACTTTAGAAATTTTTTATTAGAAAGATATTTAAATAGAAAGATTAAATAGAAAGATATTTTGAAGTCTAACATTTTTCTTCTTTTTGAAGTCTAACATTCTTAAGTTGATTTTGATTAAGTTGGTTTCTCTTTTAGAATTTAAAATGTCATGAAAAATACTTTATAATAGTCTAATGCTAATCAGTACTCTGCAGTCAAGCCATTTGGAACTAACAATGTAAAAATAAATAATTTCCAATTTTTATCCTTAACAGTTTAAAAATGTCTCCTATTTTAATCATGTTACATAGTTTGCAAGGCATTTTGAATAATTGATTTCTTTCAGTCCTTATAATTCCACAAATTTTGTGGGTCTGGTGTCCTCGTCTTAATTTTATTTAAAAACAGGAACAGAAAGAAGAAACATTTCAGATTCAGCCAATGAGAAAGTGACAGATCAGGACTAGGTTCCAGTTGTTTTTCTACTGTGAAGAATGGCTTCACCATCCAGATCTATGCCATAAAATTACTTTGACATTTGGATATACATATGCCCAAATTTGTGGGAGAAATACCTATATAATTATTTTTCCCAAATTATATTACCACAGTGTTTCTTCTCTAAGTAGAATATTGCTATGAAAAGTGTTTTCCTCTCTATTTAATTAATTTTACTTTTCACAAACCCTGTCACTTTGGGGAATAGATTGCCCATATTGGGGAGATGAAGTTAACAGACTGAGCTTACCACATAGAATCAGTGGTGAAGTCAAGATTAGAATTCAGAGCTCAGTATTAGAATTCAGAGCTGAAAGAGCTACTAATCATTTCTATTTATATCCAGAACAAGAAAAAAAAAATCATAACAGGCAAATGTAATTCAATTCACTCTAATAATGAGCAACTATGTAAACATAATAAAACTGCATAAAATTAACACATTTGATATTGCCTCTTTAAAATCTAAATATAAAAATGCTAAAATAAGAAAAACTGAGCAAAGGAGACATTAAAATTACCCTAAATCCATTAAATCAAAACTTCTTGAGGTGGGTCCTGGTCACTGGTAACTATAAACATCTCTCCAAGAGAATCTCATGTGCAGCCTTGGTTGGGAACCATGGGGTGAAAGCAGAGGTGAGGAAGACGGAACCAAAGCCAGGCACAGGCATTGGACACAGTCCCACCGAGAGCCGAAGATGGCAGTGAATGTATATTCAACATCAGTCGCCAATGATAACCTAAGTCGACATGACATGCTGGCCTGGATCAATGAGTCTTTGCAGCTGAATCTGACGAAGATCAAGCAGCTGTATTCAGGGGCTGCCTACTGTCAGTTCAGGGACACGCTGTTCCCTGGCTCCATTGCCTTGAAGAAAGTGAAATTCCAGGCTAAGATAGAACATGAATACATCCAGAACTTCAAAATACTACAAGCAGGTTTTAAGAGAATGGGTGTTGACAAAATAATTCCTGTGGACAAATTAGTAAAAGGAAAGTTTCAGGACAATTTTGAATTTGTTTAGTGGTTTAAGAAGTTTTTTGATGCAAACTATGATGGAAAAGACTATGACCCCATAGCTTCCAGACAAGGTCAAGAGACTGCAGTGGCTCCCTCCCTTGTTGCTCCAGCTCTGAACAAACCGAAGAAACCTCTCAGCTCTAGCAGCACAGCTCCACAGAGGCCCATTGCAACACACAGAACCACTGCAACCCCTAAGGCTGGCCCGGGTGTGGTGCAGAAGAACCCTGGTGTGGGCAACGGGGATGACGAAGCATCTGAATTGATGCAGCAGGTCACCATATTGAAACTTACTGTCGAAGACTTGGAGAAAGAAAGAGATTTCTACTTTGGAAAGCTAAGGAACATTGAATTGATTTACCAGGAGAACGAGAGGGAAAACAACCCGGTATTGCAGAGGATCGTGGACATTCTGTATGCCACAGATGAAGGCTTTGTGATACCTAATGAAGGGGGCCCACAGGAGGAACAAGAAGAGTATTAACAGCCTGGACCAGCAGAGCAACATCTGAATTCTTCACTCCAAATCATGTGCTTAACTGTAAAATACCCCCTTTTATTATTCTTAGAGGACTCACTGGTTTCTTTTCATGAGCAAACAGTACCACTTAAGTGCACTTTGCAGAAGTTTCACCCCTTTTCCAATGAGTTTGACTTAGGAGCTTTTACCCTGTAGCAGAGCAGTATTAACATCTAGTTGGGTCACCTAGGGGACAAAGAGCCTGACCATGGGGCTCACCGTGTGGATGCTGGTAACACTGATTGCTGGAGAAGGTATTTTTATGTGATACACTGAGGTGGAGACCTCAGCAGAGAAATGTAAAGACTGATTTGAATCTTAAGCTAATGTGAAATCTTGGCAGAGAACGTTTTAATAAATAAATGCCTTAAGAGTAAAAGAAAGCAGAGATGAGCAAACTTTTTCTGTAAGGGGCCAGATAGTAAATAACTGAGGCTTTGCTGGTCATATAGTCTCTGTCCCAACAGCTCAACTCTGCCATTGTTAATGTGAAAACAATCATATGCAAGATGTAAACCAATGAATGTGGCTGCATTTCAATACAACTGTATTTGTGACACTGAAATTGGAATTTTATATAATGTTAATTTGTCTGAAATAGTACTTCTTAAAAAATTTTTTTTCAACTATTAAAAAAAGAAAACTGTTATTATGGAATATACTAAAATGGCTGGGTCAGATTTCGCCCCCTGGCCATGGTTGCCAACTTCTATTCCCTAGAAATCCAATTAACCACTCACTCTGTGTGTTTGACTATTTTTATATACTCTAATTATGGATTTTATACTATTCTATTACATTCACTTGTCTTTGTTCTCAGTGACCAGCATAATATGTGGAACTTGAAAGGTATAGCAAATAAATAAATAAATGAATGAATGAATACATGAGCTATATCCATGCAACCAGAATTGCCCAAGAAATTATTTTGTGCCTTCTCAATCAACAAATGTTCATCATTTAAGTGGAGATTGTTGGCAGAATACCATCGTTTTTCACTTGACATATTTACTTGACAAATATGGTCTGTATGGTTATAGACATAGTCTTACAAACCAAGAGGAAAGCTATATTTACCTTTGCATGGCGTGGTCTTAGGACCTTTGTGTTGTTTACAACTTTTCAGACAAATACAGTTTTCTTTTTAAAAATTATATAAACGTACGTATCTGTGAACCTTTCTTAGTGTGGGCTTTTTTGCTGGGTGCCTTGCCTTTTGGCAATTATAAGTGCTACATGTTGCCTCTTTGTGTTTTCTGTGAAGCTAGAGAGATTGCAGGCTGAAAATATCTCAGAGTGGGACAAGAGGGAAATACTTGAAACACAGAAACAAGGACTGGAGAAAGAAAATAGAAGGCTAAAGGCTCAGGTGAAAGAAATGGAAGAGCTCCTGGATGGGAAAAACAGATTCAGTGCAAACTCTCAAAGTCCTGATTTCAAGACATCACAAATTGAACGGCAGGAAGAAAAAAAGGTATGGGTGCTCCTCGGAAGGGATGTTCTCGCTCGCTATACATGCCCCCCTCATGCTGGTCGACGCTGCCTTCCCTTTTACCCACCTCCAAATCTGAGCATTTTCTTTTGTGCTATTTAACCTCTGATCGCTTCCTCTCTTTCTCATCATAAGGTAGAATAACATTGTTCATGAATATGAACACAAGAGTTTAACAAATTTTGTATGAAAATGTTAGAATAGGACAAATCTGACAGTTTCAAGCTTTTCCAGAAGGAAGAAAAAGGTGAAGGGATGGACCTTTGTGTTTTTTGTTTCCTTTTATACTTTTGTCTCAGTATTTTTCAAGCAATTGATCTTATTTCTCAATAAGTAAATTTCTCCATTAGTTTGAACAGCTGTGGAATAAGCATTTGTCAGTAGTGATAGTATCTGCATAAACATTTCAATTTAGCTGAAGTTTACTCTCCTCTGGTTCTTTTTTAGTTTCAGAAAAATTATTTTTGAGTCAAATCATTGCATCATGTTGCAAATAGCTTTTATAGGCTATAACATAAATATTAAAGCTAGAATTAAATTCAACGTCTGACTTTGAGAACTTCAGGTTTTTGGAATTGTTTTATCCTAAGGCCAATAGACATTATTCCTGCTATAGATGGAATTTTTAAAAATAAATAGCTTTTAGATTTAAAAAAAAATCTCTAATGGCAGTTGCAGTTTGTGTGTTTTGGTGTCAACATGCTGCAGAACATTTACATCTTGTTTCTATTTCTTCCATTAAAGTACCTACAGTATCTTAATGCACAATTCTGTTATTTCACTCAGTCTCTTTAATAGTGAATTAAAAGTGAGTTTGATAAGTTCATATTTTTATTTTTTTTTAAACTTTTAGCTAAAATGTTTTATTTTTTTTATTTTTTTATTATTATGTTATGTTAATCACCATACATTACATCATTAGTTTTTGATGTAGTGTTCATGATTCATTGTTTGCGTATAACACCCAGTGCTCCATGCAGAACGTGCCCTCTTTAATACCCATCACCAGGCGAACCCATCCCCCCACCCCCCTCCCCTCTAGAACCCTCAGTTTCTTTCTCAGAGTCCGTAGTCTTTCATGGTTCGTCTCCCCCTCTGATTTCCCCCCCTTCATTCTTCCCTTCCTGCTATCCTCTTTTTTTTTTTTTTAAACATATAATGTATTATTTGTTTCAGAGGTACAGGTCTGTGATTCAACAGTCTTACACAATTTTTAGTTATATAAGTAGTTCATACTCACATGAGCTCTAAAACCTAAATGTCCAGAAAAATTGATTTCCATATCACTTTTCCTTATTCTTTGGGATTCTAGGGATTAATTGCAATTGCAAGATTAAATTGCGTTAGAATTCCATGACTTGGCAGTGTAGATATCTAAAGTGAAATATTATAGTCAGTAATCATAATTTTTATTATATGTATTCAGAAACCAACCATAATAAAGTATTTGGTTCTGACATATACAACTGATAAATCTGTTTTTGTACAGACTTCTACTTGTGAAAGTACAGAATTATTTCAATTAGGAAACAAGTTTTGATCATCAAAATACCTGCTTGCATTTGACTCACTTGAACAGAACAAGCCTTCATATAACACTCTGTGTCCATCACTGTTGTAGAAGCTGAGTGATGTGAAGATTAATGAATCCTATCCCTGCCCAGCCTGGGCTTAAAGTCTGTGTAGGGGGATAAACACATAAATTACTATCAGTAGTTTATCATAATGATTGCTAATAAAATAGAATGGGAATACAGAGGAAGCAATTCATTCTGTTTCATCTTGATTCCTATCTAGTTACATCAAAATGTTACAATATAAAGTGTGTCAGTTAGGAAATATAAGGGTCGATTGGGAACTGTTTGGAACTGGCATATATGTCCGTTGGCATGTCCTGTCAGCGGGGCACAGGGTCCAGACCTGGGCTCTTTGGGACAAGTGCAGTTCTTCAGCTAAGAAATAAACAGAACTTGGAAACTGAAGATTCTGGAAGGTCTGACCAAAAAAGTGGGTGTGTTCATCAGTCAGAAAACTATTCCTTAAGTATATATTTCCTTGATGACCAGGAAGAGGTGTTGATGATTCTTATGCTCTTCATTATGAATTCAGACTCACTACCTGAACCAAAATAATTACTTATCATAGAGCAGCTGCAGGTCAGAATCCTTGGTGCCACAGAGATCCCCACCGGGATCAAGATTCAAATGTCCCCAAATGCCAAATGAACCAAGCTGCATATAAAACATGCCTAAGTCCAGAGAATACTGTGGATTTTATTATAACATGAAGTCAAATTGTAATTTTAACATTATTTTAATAAAAACTAATTTATATGTATATAAATTATGCATGTAAGTATCGTATAGGAGTATCATGTGTACATAGGTATGTAATTACCATATAGAAGCAGCATATATCTATGTGAATATAATTTCTATATATGAGTGACACTGGAAATAGGTGCTGACATGTGACAAAACAATAACCACTTAATTATCACTCTCTAAAAGAGGTGTAAAGTCTCTTATGTTATCTTTATATCTAATCACATTTAATAAGTGTCTGTGACGGGCACAAAATTGCCTGCTGTTCACAAAAATCTACAAATCAATAAATTGTGTTAATTTGTTGAATTTTAACATTCTCTGTTCAATGAATTTTTTTATAAATTCTTGCTTATACAAAAGGGGAAGATTTTCACCTATATATTTGAAATATACAGTGCTATATTTTGCATATATTTTTGCATTTTTTTGGCTTTAGTATTATAGGGAATAAATTTTTAAAGAAAGTATCTTTTCATTTTAAATGGCACTATTGGGGCACCTGGGTGGCTCAGTTGGTTAAGCATCTACCTTTGGCTCAGGTCATAATCTCGGGGTCCTGGGATGGAGCCCCACATCCGGCTGCCTGTGGAGTCTGCTTCTCCACTCGCACCTCCCCATCCCCGTGCACACACTCTCTCTCTCTCAAATAAATAAAATCTTTTAAAAGAATAAAATAAGTTGTACTGTTAATTTAAAGACAAAGATTCTCCTTAACACGAATGATCTCATCACATGAATCTCCATCTTGTGGTTGTTTTTATGTCCTATGTTGAAGCTACATGTGCATCAAATCTTTTACAATTAAAAAAACCGAGCAGTACACCTGAACTCTTAATGAATAGACTGGAAAATTACTAATCAGTATGAACATTTGAGAGGTGGGGCCATGCCTACGAGAGACACAGAGAGCAGGAAGTGTCAAGACAACTGGTGAATCATGTGATTAAGAAAAGAACATCTTCACCAGGGCTTGGGGAAAAGAAAAAGAAAAGGAAACTTTAAGGACTTGACGAATTCTAATCTCTTTCTGAGCTTTTGTTCCTTCCAGGAACTTTTAGGAGGACAGAGAGAAGAGGCGAGGAGAAGAGAGGAAAAGAGAAGAAAAATGAGGGACAAAGAAGGGAAAAGTGAAGTGTGTGCCCACTATAAAGTGAGAAGACATAACAAAATAACCACAATGGGAACAAACACATATAAGCTGATATTTATCAAAATATGTCCTGATTTTGCTGTAATGGAGAAAAGTAGAATTGTAATTCCCAACCATTTTCCTTAATACGATTCCTATCCTATAAATGCTGATTTACTTTATTTACTTTATTGAAGTGAGACAGATTTTTGTACGTGGAAAGCCTCAATTCTGCTGATATGCAGTATATGTATTCTCCATTCCAAATAATACTTCTTAAAGTGAAAAGTTACTGGAAAAAAGGGGTCAGTATTCTACTGGGTAAAGCCCCACGAACTAGTCAGCATGCCTCTCATGAAGTTTTTTGGAGGCTTGTTTTCTTAAATCATTCTGGCGACTGAATCCCTTCCTTCAGGTCACACTATGGGTCATTTTCAGAAAGTTAATGTGACAGAGTGGTAACTGATGTGTCTCAGGAAAATGATGAATTAATCTAAGAGTGGAAAGGCCATCAAAGTCAATTCCTAATGAATTGACTTTTCTGACAGTGTCCATTCCTTGAGTAGGAATGACATTATATTTATTTAGTTTAGTAACTTTACCCTCAGAAATATTTTCATTCAGAGGTTTCGCAGGCAAACCTATGGATTTGTTAACTTTTCCTCATTCACATTTCTCTTTCAAAATCTTCTTTGCTCATAAAATTATTGAATAATTTAAGAATAAAAATAATATCTATTCTTAAACTGTTATAAAATAGTAATAATTTAAATATAGAATAACATAATTTGATGTTATTAGATAGAGTCCTTTCATGTTTTTCTTTAACTGTTCTTACATAGCTTTGCTTCCTGAGCTATACTAGAAATTTTAATTTTTAATATGGTGATCAGTAAAACTGTGTTTTACGGTAGAGAATTTTGGATATATGGCAGTTTTTAACCCTTTCATATGTGGAATATATTTTGTGTATAGAAATGAAAATAATTCATTTTGAAGAATGCCTTCTTTGTAGCAAAACACTAAGCTACATGTGGGTGTCTTTTATGAATTGATAATTTAGTTATTTCATAAAACTTAGAAACGCATCCATGATTTTGTGTACATTTTAACAAAAGTCCATGGGATTGTATGGGTTGAGCAGAACAGTGTTCTTTTCCCCAAGAATTTCTGAAGTTACCAGAGATAGACTCTTAAGTACTGTTTATGAATGTCATAAGGAGGTATCTACTGAAAGTTCCTACTGGATTGAAATAAATCAATTTACTACACAATAGGGTGACATTTTCTCTAATATGACTGCCCTCACTCACCCTTAAATACACACATGCATGCTGCCCACAAACGCGCATACGCACGCATACAACAAATTGATTTTTTTTTTTTTTTTAGATTTTTTATTTATTTATTTGAGAGAGAGAGAATGAGAGAGAGCAAGCACATGAGAGGGGGGAGGGTCAGAGGGAGAAGCAGACTCCCTGCCGAGCAGGGAGCCTGATGCGGGACTCGATCCAGGGACTCCAGGATCATGACCTGAGCCGAAGGCAGTCGCTTAACCAACTGAGCCACCCAGGCGCCCAACAAATTGATTTTTATAAATAAACTCTAAAATAGGGGTTTTAATTTTTTTCTTTCTGTTTTGTGATTCTCCACTGGAGAATAGGTACACAAATAAGATTTTGTATATATGAAGCCTTGTTTCTAGGAATATATTATCACTGGGTGGGATTTCACTTTTTCTTATAAAACACAAATGTTGTCATAACTTATTATTTTTTAAAGATTTTACTTATTTGACACAGAGAGAGAGCACAAGCAGGGGGAGCAGCAGAGGGAGAGGAAGAGGCAGGCTCCCCACTGAGCAGGGAGCCCGATGCGGGGCTCGATCCCAGGACCCTGGGATCATGACCTGAGCCGAAGGCAGACGCTTAACTAACTGAGCCACCCAGGTGCCCCTGTCATAACTTATTAAATTAAAATTATGAATAGTAAATCCCAACCCCTACTACAGTGTTTGGCACACCTTCTTAAATGTGTATCAAATGAATAAATAAATTTATGTTCCATTTTCATTATTTAAATTTCATTGTATATTTTGATTTATCTTTGATTCTTTTACTTTCCTTTTATTCTATGTTAGAGGGCAATTAGGTCTATAAGGTTATTGGAGGCTTATAATATCTTTCAAAATCTCTTTCCTGTATACCAGATCAATGATATTTTATCTGATAGCCAATTAAAATCAAGATGCAAATTTTCAAACTTTAGGTCACTTATAGTTTGCAGATTTAGAACTTCATGAAATTTTATAATATAAATTGTGACATTTAGATATGAAATTATATCATTTTGTGTTTGATATATCTAGTGTACTATTAATAATCCACTATATTATTACAAAATGATTGGCAGTTCACATGCTGTTATCGGATTTATATTAGCTTGATTTAAAGCAATGATAAAAAATAATGTTTAGTTTCTTATTTAAAATGATGAAACACTATGGTTATAATACTTCTTTAAAACTAAAGCTAAAATTCAAATAAAAAATAAAACTATAAGATGATGGAAAAACCCATAGGTCTGGGACATTCACTCTTTTGTTTTTTCCTTTTTCTTAAAGTGAAATTACATTACATAAAACTAAACATTTTAAAATGAATAACCAAGTAGCATTTAGTACATTCGCGATGTTGTACAACTACCACCTCTAACTGATTCCAGAACATTTTCCTCATCCCTAAGGGAAACCCAGTAAGCATTATACAGCAGTTCCCCATCCCTCACTCCCCTGAACCTCCAGCAACCGCAAGTCTGCTCTCTCTCTCGATGGACTTACCTGTTCTGGATATTTCATATGAGCGGGATCATACACCTGTAATTTTCTGTGTCTGGCTTTTTTAACTTAAATATGGGGTGTTCAAGGTCTGTGTGTACATCCGTACTTCATTTTCCTTTAGGTTGCACAGTATTTAATTCTATGGGTATACAAAATTTGTTCATCCATTTATGTGCCAATGGACACTTCGGTTGTTTTCATCATTTGCTTTCAATTATTTTAGGTACATAACTAGGAGTAGAATTTCAGGGTCATATGGTAGTTCTATATTTAATGTTTGAAGGAACCAGTGAGGTTTTTTTTTTTTTTTCCCACAGTGGCGGAACCATGACATTCCTATCACAATGTATGAGAGTTCCTGGCTCTCCGTATCCTCAGAAACACTTGTTCTTTTTTGGTTTTGGTTTTGTCTTTTTAAAATTATATTCATCCTAGTGGGTGTGTAGTGTGGTATCTTATGGTGGTTTTGATGTGCATTTCCCTCATGACTGGTGATTTAAAAACCCTTCTCTGTGCCTTATATATCTTTTTTTGAGAAATGTCTATTCAAGCTCTTTACCCCTTTTTTTTTAAACATAAGGTTGTTTGCCTTTCTGTTGCTGAGTTGTAAGAATTATTTAGGTATTCTGGTTATTAAATCCTTTTCAGATACTTGATTTCCCAGCATTTTCTACCATTCTTTAGGTTGTCTTTTCACTTTCTTGGGAATGTCTTCTGATGTATGCAGTTTTAATTTTGATAAAATCCAGTATATCTATTTTTCTTTTGTTGCCTGTTCTTTTAAAGTTTCATTTCTAAGAGTCAATTGCTAAATCCAAGGTTGTGAAGATTTAACTCCTATGTTTTCTTCTAAGACTTTTATAGTTTAACCTGTTATATTTAAGTCATTGACCTATTTTGAGTTAATTTATACACCTGTGGTATAAGATAGAAATCCAGCTTCATTATTTTACATATGACTACCCAGTTGCTTCAGCACCATTTGTTGAAGAGACTATATTTCTCCAATTCAGTTGTCCTGGTACCTTTGTTGCAAATCATTAGTTTACAGATGTATGGGCTTATTTCTGGAGGCTCAGTTTCATTCCATTGGTCCACATGGTTACCATTATGCCAGTCCCACATTGTTTTGATTACTGTACCTTTGTGATAAATTTTGAAATCAAGAAATAAGACTCCTCCAACTTTCTTCTTCTTTTTCATTATCATTTTGGGTATTTGGAGCCAATTGAAATTCCATATGAATTTGAAGATCAGCTTTTCTATTTCTGTAAAAAAAAAAAAAATGCAATAGGGCTTTGGATAGGGACTCCATTGAATCTGTAGATGACTTTTGGGAATATTGAGAACTGCTGAATGTGTATGTCCCTCCAAAGTTCATATGTTGAAATCTTATTGCAAATGTGATGGTATTCGGAGGTGGTGCTTTGGGGAGCTGATTAGGTCTGACAGCAGAGCCCTCATGAATGGAATTAGTGGATTTACAAAAGAGACTCCAAAGAGCATCCATATTATTATTCAGTGAAAGTGGTAACTGCCAAATGTGTGATTCAACAAATCTATAACAGGAAAATGGGACCAGAGGTTAGAAAATGAAAGAATAAAATTCTTATCCTGGTTTGTGCTCAATATTTTGGCCGAATAATACTCTGTGCTTTAGTTTTCTCATTTTTAAGAAAAGAGTCTGGAATAAATAGCTGAGATTCTTCCAGTACCAAAATTCCATTATCCTTTTATGTTTTCCAAAAGTTATCTACTAGGTTTAAATAAAAGCACTAATTTGGGTTCATGAGGACAATGTAATATTTCTTTAGAATTTCAGTTTATTTTCACTAAAATGGCTGTTGGCTCCTGATACAGCTTTAGTGTACTCTTTCCACTTGCTGGATTTATTTCTTTTTAATTCATGCAGTTAAGTTTAATATGGTTGTTGACGTAATTGAGAGATTTTTCATTTCATATTTCTCTGCTACTGCCCATCACTTTCTGTTCCCTATCATTTTATTTTGCTTAATTTAATGGTATTTAAATCCCCACAGCATTTGGCAGGCTTTCTAATTCTCTCTAAATTCTAGGAAAACAGAAGAGGAAGCATCAATATTTCAGTAACCAGCAACAATCATCTCTTTGCTTTTTAACCAACTTTAATTTTCCATTACATAGTTCCTTGTGTGTGTGTGTGTGTGCATGTGTGAAGGTGGTTCTATTTTAGTGTAACATGAATCAAGAAAGAATAATTACAAATCACATTCATATTTCACATTCAGCTCCTTTTCTAGCATTCTGAAATCATGTTATTCCCTGCATGTTCAGCAGAATTCACATGGTAGAGAGAAGGAATTTAAAAATAGATTAGATGTTCTTATCTCCTGGAGCAGTGTTTCCTGAAGTGGATCATGGTCCTACTGTACCAAATGGGGTGCTTTCTGAAAATGAAAATTCTAAATTAATAGACATGTAACTTGGGAAGTAGGAAGGTATGTATTTTTTTAAAAATAGCTAGGTGTCCATTCACTGATGTATGGATAAGGAAAATGTGGTATATATGCACAGTGGAATATTACTCAACCATAAAAAGAATGAAATCTTGCCATTTGCAATGATATGGAAGGAGCTAGAAAGTATGATGCTAAGTGAAATAAATCAGTCACGGAAAGACAAATACCATATGATTTCACTCATATGTGGAATTTAAGAAATAAATGAGCAAAGGGGAAAGAAAAGATAGAGGCAAACCAAGAAACAGACTCTTAACTACAGAGAACAAACTGATAGTTACAAGAGAGGAGGTGGGGGGGGGGGGGTTGCTGTAGATGAAACAGGTGATGGGGATTAAGGAGGGCACTTGTGGTGATGAGCACCAGGTGTTGAGGGAAGTGTTGAATCGCCGTATTGTACACCTGAAACTAATATTACACTGTATGTCATCTAACTGTAACTTGAATAAAAATTTTAAAAAATTATATTCACAGCCAAAAAATAAGTAAAAATAAAATGTTGATAAATTTAGCCAAAATCTGCCCCCAAAAAAGTATCTAGATGATTTTTATGTCCACTAAAACTTGGAAAACCACAAGTCAACACACGGTGTTTTCAAAATGTATTATAATGCCCTTTGTAATAAGTGTAAATGACTTTAGGTTATTTCTGATTTGGCATTATTGAAGAATATGTGTGTGTGTGTGTGTGTGTGTGTGTGTGTAACTTTAGTGAATACGGTAAATATCTTTGTTAATGACAATTTCAAATTACTTTCAAGAATGTTTTATACACTTCATAGTTAATTTAGATAAACACTACAAATGAAATTTATTTTCCAATCTACTGCACTAATGCTTGAAAATCTGGTTCTCTGTGCTGGAGGCAAATTGGTGGCTGTTTTGGTGGCATGTCCTTGACAACGTGGGGAAAGAGCAGGGAAATGTGAGAGGTCTGCTGTGCCAAGGTGGAGCAGGTGTGGGGGACAGTAGCATATGGAGAAATCATTAGCTGGCTGAGTCTGTATTACAAGAATAATTTTACCTTAAGCCAGTTAAAATTAATTAGCCTACCTTAAGCCAGATAGAATTAATTCAGTTTCTCCCAAAGAAACTGTTTATTTGGCTCGATTTGGGTGGATGTAGCTGGAATGTTTTTTAGCCATATTAATGAGCGTTTCATAATTAGAACTATGTCCTTTGACTCTGTATACAAATATGAAAAAAGGAAAGAAAATTTGGATTTACAGAATTTTAAAGCCCAAATGTGTCCTTTTCTCCAGATAATCATCTGAGTTTTAATATTTTCTGGCCTTTATATTTGAATGAGTCACTGCTTATTAGCTTAACTTGTACCATATGAGGAATGCCTTTTTTCATTCTTTTTATTAGATTTGTCTTATCCACTTTTTGCTTATTAGCATGTAATCCATTTTAAGATAAAATTCATTTCAGTTTTTATTTTTAATGATTGTAAAGGAAATATCAGTTTTTTTAATCAAAACTAGATAAAAAGGTTTTCAGTTTTTTCTGTGATGAGGCAATATGAATTTTCAGATGGTGCTATTCATCCCATTACTTATCTCACATGTGTTTGTAATATATCATTTTCAAAAACAAGAATATTAAGACATAATTTTATAAAAGGTAAGGTATCTCATCTATTAAATGTAAAAAAATGTATTTTAAATCAGGTGACATCTACTCTTTCATTTGTTTATTGATTAATTCAACAAACATTTGCTGAACTCAAAGTTTGGTTGTAGGTATCCCAAAACAGATAAATAACAGAAAGGTATAGAATACAAGAAATCTGATGACTTAGGACTTGGGGGGCAAACTCCATGTTGGATGGACAGGAATGACCGCTGGTGGACCACCACAGAGTAGGCCTCACTAGAGAATGGGTTCCTCAGACAAGGTAGCAGGAAGAGACAGAGTTCCCTGACACTGTTTCATCCCTGTCCCCATGGTCACTCTACCTTAGCTACAAGATGGGGATAGAAGGTACCCTATGATGGACTTGCCAGCTCTGTAAGTTCTTGTTGCCACTCTCCCCCCACTGAGATCAGCTCCAAATTCAGACCTTGCTTGAGCACATTTCTTTTCCAGCATCTAAAGCATATCTGGAGGTCTAGATGTAAGAGATTCAAGAAAATGTAGGTGTTGAGCAATTCAAGAGGGAAAACTAGAAGAACTCTGGAATAGATGTTGAGATAGCCAATCTATATTTCAGACACTCAGTGTAGATAAGGGGATATAAGGGTGGCAAGACACACAACAGCTGTCCTCATAAAACCTACAGTCAAATCAAATCATCAGCAAAAGTCTACAATGGCGACTGTGTTAAATGCTGAAAATTAGTAGATTTATGTTATTGCTTCTTCCTGGGAAATGACAATTCAGAATGAGATCAGAAAGGAGAAAGGAAGTCATTACCTGGAGAGGCCTGGTATAAGAGCATTCCATACCAAGTAAGTGCAGGGGTTTATTTGTTTCAGGTGAAGTTTGGGGAAAACAAGTGAAATCTACCAATTGTCTGAGATCCTTCTATGTATGTGGGGTAGAGGAGAAAAATGGCTGTTGGGGAGAGATAACTTGGAAGAAAGCTGAGGTTCTGAGGCTCTAAAATCTGTGTCTACTACCTCGCAGATCCCTGGCTTGGTGATGGAGCTCCAAGGACTGATCTGAAGACTGCTGGTGAGCGAAGGGAGGAGGTGTGCTAGCAAAAGTCCACGTGCTGTGGAAGGGGTGGGGAAGGCACAAAAAAAGAAGTCATGGGATCTCCTAAATTGACTTTTAAGTACTCCCCTCAAAGGATCTGGTGGCTGTACTTAGTTTGTGTAGCTAAAGGAATTATCATGTTAGGACCTTTACTAGTTGCTTTATCCTTAGATCCTGTTGTTCATCTCTGTCCAAATTTTTTGCACTGAAATTAAAGTACCTTTCTATGTTGTTTTAGGGACTTTATCCCTCAATTCAGATTATTCTTGGTGTACGCTAATGATATAGCTTAGTTTCTTTAATGATTAAGCCTGTACCAAATTGTTATTTTGGAAGTTTTCTGTTAGCATCTGCAGCAAAATACTTGTTGATTACTTATTTATCTAAGAATGGCTACATTTTGCTCTGTACCCTTATCTCTTTTTATTCCAAACATTGTACACTCTAATCAGTGTTCACCTCACCATAGACATAGAGTTATTTTTATTGGGATACAATCTGAAAATAAATCTCATCTTCAAGTAGAATATGGACAGCATGACACTTATTATGTCAGAATATATCCCACCATTTTATTTGCCATATGCATACTATAGAATCCATATACATATATATAATATATTACATCTATACCTATTTTATATATATGTAATATATATAAAACATCCCCCCCATTACACACACAGACATGCAGAGCTACATATACATAAGAAAAGTATAACAATGTGGTAGGCCAAATATTGATAAATCCAAGATGATAAAGACAATTAATTAGGAAGTTCCTAAGGTTTTTTCTTAGGATAATGATCTGGTCATCTGAGATCAGAAGATATAAAATCTACACTTAAATATTTATTTTATGAAGGCAAAACATAAAAATAGATGTGTTTGGAGATTCAGCATCCATTTTGTCTTATTAGTGTGTGGCTGTTGTTTGGCAAACCCTAACATCTATTCACCTGGCTTCTACTTAACATGCGTTGTTTTTCCTCTACGATCAACTCCACCCCCAAATTTCAGGCCACATCCTTTGGTTAAGGTTAATATCACCTCTGCCTTCAGGTTGGGTAGATGATTCATGTTTCTCTAACCAAAACATTTAAGGTTTCCGGACACACATGCTATGGACAGGTAATCACATCAGAGACAATTAAATGCAGTGATGCTTAGGCTTCTTGAAGAGAGACACTTTCTTGCTGTTAAAATTAAACCTAAGGAAATAAAGATTTAGAGCTGTAAAAAGTATCATACTTTCACTGGGAGCTGCATGAGAGAGTTGAGGCATGGAGAGAGGGGCCTGACCAGGAGACATAATGAGCCTCTCTGGCTTAAGCCATAGCCTGGATTAAGGTACCCCTCAGAATTGTAAATAATGCTGCTATAAATATAGGGGTGCATGTATCCCTTTGAATTAGTGGGTTTATATTCTTTGGGTAAATACCCAGTAGTGAGATTACTGGATTGTATGGTAGTTCTATCTCTAACCTTTTGAGGGACCTCCATACTGTTTTCCACAGTGGCCACACCAGTTTGCATTCCCACCAGCAGTGCATGAGGGTTCCTTTTTCTCCACATCCTCGCCAACACCTGTTGTTTCTTGTGGTTTTGATTTTAGCCATTCTTACAGGTATGAGGTGATGTCTCATTGTGGTTTTGATTATTTACAATAGCCAAATTATGGAAGGAGCCAATTGATGGAAGGTCCATCAATTGATTGCATATATACACACACATAAGCCAAGAAACAGACTCTTAACTATAGAGAACGAACTGATGGTTACCAGAGGGGTGGTGGGTGGGGGGATGGATGAAATAGGTGATGGGGATTAAGGAGTGCACTTGTATTGAGCACTGAGTGTTGTATGGAATTTGTTGAATCACTATATTGTACACCTGAAACAAATATAACACTGTATGTTAACTATACTGGCATTAAAATAAAAACTTTATAATAAAAAAAAGATGCCCCTGGGATTTTCAGTTTTTTGTGTCAATGAATTTTCTCCTCTATTAAAGAAAATTTGAATTGTTTCCAATAAATTCCAATAAGTAAAAATGTGTTTTCCAATAAATCAAAACAGTTGCAATAATAATAGCAAATATATTCTTTTTAAAAGGCAATTTTCAAGGGAAAATATAGTTTAAATAAAAAATTTCTTTGTTTCAAGAAAGAACAGGGACTCGATCTCTGAGTTTGTTAATCATTATTAGGATAGGCACGTGGTATTTAGCTTTTAGCTAGCAAGAATCTATTATATATAAACATAAAAGGGGAATGGCATGAACGTATCTACATGCACAGGTGTGGTGAACAGCACATGTGGAATATGGATAGATGTTTTTTTTCACATCTGTGTTGGAGAAGACTATTCCCTAATGTATTTTGTAGAGTTATCTCCTATTTGAAGAGTTATATTCCCTGATATATTTTTATTACTTATAATGTCATAATTTTAAATAATTTCCCCAACTACTAGTTATCAACACTTAATATAAAGTGCTAATGAAACTAGGTTATTCAGTATATATATATATGAATATTTGGAAGGGATATACACTAGTAGAAGATGGATTGAAAAGTTTATTATATTGCCCACAGTCTTGTTAGCAGAAGTGCTAGTTCCTCTTATGGCAATACCTAAGAAAAATAAATATAGCTTTGTCATCTGTTTTTACCCATACTAAGCTGAAAAACATTGCTATCAGGTGTATTTCAGTAATTACTAAAAATTTGGAAATTCAGAAGCAGCATTGTGGTGTCTAGAAAAAGTATTCACCTTATTATAGTAGTGAGTATCTGGGATTTATGGAGAGTCAACATACGGAACTGTGTTCCCCTCAAAATTATTTTATTCTTCTAGAGACACACATTATGAAGTCAAACTCTTCTGCAAATTTAGTGCCAAAGGAAACTTCCTATTTAAGCCCTCGTTATGATTCTCTTAGTATTTGTGGATGTGAGGTGAGATCATTATACAGTTTATCCAATAAAAATGGTGTTGAGGTAAGTGTAGTTTATTCAGATCTATGGTTCCAAGATGTGTGAGAGATTGTAACTTCAGTGTTTGCTGTGGTGAACTTTGTATATATTCTTGCCTTCTTGTTTTATAACAGGTCTTAATTACCAAGATGCTATGGGTATTTCAGAAGTTGAGTTGAATTTTTTTAAAAAGATTTTATTTATTCGAGAGAGAAATAGCATGAGCTGGGGGGAGCAGCAGAGGGAGAGGGAGAAGCAGGCTCCCCTCTGAGCAGGGAGCCCGACGTGGGGCTCGATCCCAGGACCCCGAGATCATGACCTGAGCTGAAGACAGATGCTCAACTGACTGAGCCACCCAGGCGTCCCAAAAGTTTGGTTGAATTTTGGCAAGAATCTGAAGGATGCTATATCCTGTTTAACATTATTAAACATAAAAAAAGCCACCAGTTCCTCTTGTAGGTACTATGGAGAGTAAATCAAACAAACGAAACCTGTCCTCGTGGATATTACATTTTAGTGAGTAATAGAGATAATAATATGCAATATATAAGTATGTATTCTTTATGAGGAAGAACATCAATTTCATGGAGTAAGCAATAAGATTCCAAAGGAGACAACTAGAGCTCTCATAACAAATCATCACAGACCTGTTCCTGAAACATCAGAAGTTTATTCTCTCACAGTTATGTAGGCTAGAAAATCAAAATGAAGTTACCAACAGCACCTCTCTCCCTCCAAAGGGCTCCTGGGGAGAATCCTTGCCCGCCTCATCTAGCTTGGGGTGACTCCTATTATTCTTTGACTTGTGGCCCCCAATCTCTGCCTCCATCTTTGCCTGGCATTCTTCCCCATGTTTCTGTTTCTCAAATAGTCCTGACTTTTTCTTATAAGGGCATCAGTCATTGCATTTAGAACACATCTTAAATCCAGGATGATCTCATCTTGAAATCCTTAATTACATTTCTAAAGACTATTTCCAAGTAAGGTCACATTTATAGTTCCTGGAGTTAGGACTTAGACGTATCTTTTTAGGGACACAATTCAATACACTGAAATGATTAACAAACAGATCCATTTGCCAGTACTCCACATGTACTGCAAGTAGACAACAAAATTCAGTGGATCAGAGCAAGAGTGTTACAACACAGCAAAAGGCAGAAGTACCAGCATGGTTGGGCTAGTTCCCTTGTCTCCAAGTCCCACTGAGTGATGTATGGACCAGAGGTGGCTCCTCATGCTCTCAGCAGCATGAGGGCTGAGCCAGATGCCCTTTCCTAGAGATTGAATAGCAGTAAAGGAGTCATGTTGTGGTCACCTTGACCAACTTAGCTACCTACGTGACTAGCTACTTCAGAGTGCATTCCACAATGATGTGCAGGGATGTTCAGGGTCATAGTCAACTGCCTCTTTCAACAATTGACCCCTCAGTCCTATATATTCTTGGCCAAGTTTACATTTTTATAACTGTATGCTAATGATAGAATAATGGCCCCAAAGATGTCCACACTCTACCCCTGGAATTTCGGAATGTGTTGTTTTATATGGCAAAATAAAATTTGCAGGTGGAATTAAGACTGCTAATTAGCTAACATTAAATAGGGAGATTATCTTGGAATATCTCCATGGGGCCTATGTAATCACAGGGGTCCTTAAATGTGAAAAAGTAAGGCAAGAGAGTTCATCAGAGAGATGGAGAACATGAGGGACTTGAGCCACTATTGCCATCTTTGAAGATGGAGGAAGGGGCCATAAGCCGAGGGTATACAGGAGAGCAGGCCGAGGACTGCAGTCCGTGTCTGGAACCTGAGAAAGTCTCTTCAGTGACAACAACAAGGGAACAGGGAGCTCCATCCCACAACCTCAGGGAACTAACTTCTTCCAACACTCTCTGATTAAAGAAACAATTTTTTCCCCTAGAACGTAGAAAAAAACAATGCAGCTCTGTCAACACCTTGGCTTCAGCCAACTGAGACCCATGTCAGATTTCTGACCTCCAGAATTCTAAGATAGTATGTATGTTGTATAACCAGTGAATTTGTTGTAATTTCTTGCACAGCAATGGGGAACCACCACAATGCTACTGCTCTGCCACTTAGATTTGATACTCTAATAAAGGTTGAGACCAATTGCATTCAGTTTTCGCACGACACTTGATTAGTGCTGTTATCAATGGAATTCCAATCAGCAGGATGAGGCCAACCAGCACCGCTGACCTCAGCATGCACCTCAGATCTCCGCCTACTGAGTAAGCCCCGGAGCGGAGTGGTGGGCCTTATTTCAGATAACTGTTTAACCTTCTTTTCTCATGGCATGTTACACCCCAATAGTAGGATTAATCCAGACGTAGTGAGAAGTGTTGGCAACCCTATGTCTCCTTCTTGTCCAGCTAGGATGTAGCTTATCAGTTTTTCATTATAACCCATACAAGGGTTACTGATCTAGGGTTTGTGCTATCTCACTGTGGACATGGGCTACTCCAGTTTGGGATTTGCTGTTGAACTTGCTTTCGATTAGTATTACATTGGTTTGGTTAAGCCACGAGAACATTGTCACAAAATATTTGCAGCTTCGATAACCATGCATAGCAAAACTCGAAATCACTTGGAAGCTAGGAGAAGCATTTGGATTTGCATCAGTCCAATGAAAAAGGTTGTCCCACTCTCTGTATGTGTGAATGCATGAGGGTGGTCTGCATTTATGAGCAGTCGCTGGAGGCATAAAGCCTAGTCCACCTGGCTATACTCACATGGGCTTTTCTGTTCCCTGGAGGGCCTGAATGGGGAAGACAAACTCTACGGTGAGTCAGATGGCTAGCTGCAGCTCCTGCTTGACATAGGTGGACCAGGTGATTGTTTTACCAGGCTGCAGTGATGAATTTTAAAATAATATACAGAAATAATATACAGGAAACAGCTTCTACTAATTGAGCGCTAATTAAGATGTACCATGCCTGGTGTTGGGGATAGCACAAATGTGGTATCATATAAAATCCTCTGAGAGTGTTTTTTTTTTAATTATTTATTTATTTTGGAGAGAGAGGGAGAGAGTGTGAGTAGGGGAGGGGCAGAGAGAGAGAGGGAGAGAATCTCAAGCGGACTCCGCACTGAGCGTGGAGCCCAGTGCAGGGCTTGATTTCACGACCCTGCGATCATGACCAGAGCAGAAACCAAGAGTCAGGCACTTAACGACTGAGCCACCCAGGCCCCCCCAGCTGAGAGTATGTTATCATTCCCATCATACAGCTGAGAAATTTGAAATCCTGTGACGTTAAGGAACACAGCCTATAAGTAAGGGGGCCTGTATTCAAACCCAGGTTTGAAGTGAAAGAAAAGCAGTGACGAAAAAAGTTATTGGAATCATGTTGCCTTCCCATGAACCAGAAATTAAAAAGTTAGAAGCAACCTTGGTAACAAAATTGCATTAAGCTTGTTGTCTTTCTATCACCTGGAAAATAATATCACACATGAGTAGCCACTGACAGAGTACAGGGCATCGTGGGACTGGATTTGTCTGCATTTGCAAGAGATGGGTTCATGATAATGAATATATGGAACCCAGGGGAATGCTTTTAATCTACTAACTATGACAAGGTATCTCTGGCTATCATCAGCAAAACTTGCTGTTTGTCCCAGAGCTACCTTCACAAAATGCTTGTTTTGTTCCATGTTTACTGCTATAAGTAGCATCATTACCAACTGAGAAACCCTCCTAGGATTGACATAATTGAGCTGCCTATTTTACTAAAATTAGTCTTCTAACTTCTGGTCCGGTGTCTGCTTCTGTGCCGCCTCTTTTCGTCCTTCCCTTTAACACTTATCAAATCATCCTTTTTTTTTTAAATTTTATTATGTTATGTTAATCACCATACATTACATCATTAGTTTTTGATGTAGTGTTCCATGATTCATTGTTTGTGCATAACACCCAGTGCTCCATGCAGAACGTGCTCTCTTTAATACCCATCACCAGGCTAACCCATCCTCCCACCCCCCTCCCCTTAGAACCCTCAGTTTGTTTCTCAGAGTCCATAGTCTCTCATGGTTCGTCTCCCCCTCCGATTTCTCCCCCTTCATTTTTCCCTTCTTGCTATCTTCTTCTTTATTTTAACATATAATTTATTATTTATTTCAGAGGTACAGGTCTGTGATTCAAAAGTCTTACACAATTCACAGTGGTCACCATAGCACATACCCTCCCCAGTGTCTATCACCCAGCCACCCCATCCCTCCCACTCCCCACCACTCCAGCAACCCTCAGTTTGTTTCCTGAGATCAAGAATTCCTCATATGAGGAATTCAAATCATCTTTCTATTTCTATTGACTTGTTCCTCAGTGTTTCCTCGTACATCCAGATCTGGTTGGAGATATCAACTAAAGTGCAACATCAAAACATAATGGATGTACAGCTTCTCAAATAGGAAAGAAAATTTCCATGTGAGAGGAAGCAGGTAGATCAGCTGACTCTTACCTACCTGCCCCCACCCCCCCACTATTGTTCTCCTGCCTTAAGTCCCTCTGCCATCCACATACTAGCCCATGCTAGTCCTCAGTTTAAGGCTCTGGTCAAGTACTGAAGAAATAAATTATTCTCTTGATCACACTTAACTTAGATGGGTTATATTACCATCTCACTTATGCCAATGTTTCTTTAGTTTTAGTGAGTTGCCAGAAGCACCCAGAAGGCTTGTTAAAGCATAGATTACCAGTCCCCACCCCCAGATTTACTGATTGGGTATTTCTGTGATGAGGCCTAATTATTGCATTTCAAACAAGTTCCCAGGTGATCCTGATGCTGCTGGTCTGGTGATCACATGTTAGAAACTACCACTATATGCTAAGGTACTCAGAAGAGAAGCATGGAAAAATCAGGAACAACTGATGCTCCCCATAATGGCAATTCTCTGATCCTGCTGTGGGCAAGCATTCTATTAAGTTCCCCCATCCTAGTTGTTCCTACAGCCTCTGAGAGAATTATGTCACCGCTTTGGTTCTTGACTCTAGCTTCATATTAAAATTGCTTGAAGAAAAATAAATTAAAAATAAATAAGATTACTTGGAGAGTTTATTAAGAAATATTCAAAGAGATGCTCAACATCACTCATCATCAGGGAAATGCAAATCAAAACCACAATGAGGTATCACCTCACACCTGTCAGAATGGCTAAAATCAAAACCACAAGAAACAACAAGTGTTGGTGAGGATGTGGAGAAGGAACACTCGTGCCTGTTGGTGGGAATGAACTCGTGCAGCCAATGTGGAAAACAGTATGGAGATTCTTCAAAAAATTAAAAATAGGATTATCCATCAATTCCACTACTGGGTATTTACCCAAAGAAAATGAAAACACTAATTTGAAAAGATGTATACACCCCTGTGTTTATTGCGGCATTATTTATAATAGCCAAATTATGGAAGCAGCCCAAGTGTCCATCGATAGATGAATGGATAAAGATGTGGTATATATACATATATACAATAGAATATTATTCAGTCAAAAAAGAATGAAATCTTGCCATTTGCAACAACATGGATGGATCGAGAGAATGTAATGCTAAGTGAAATAAGCCATCAGAGAAAGACAAATACCGTATGATTTCACTCATATGTGGAATTTAAGAAGCAAAACAAACGAACAGAGAAAATGAGACAAACCAAGAAAAAGACCCTTAACTGTAGAGAACACACGTGGTTACCAGAGGGGAGGCGGGTGGGGGGATGGGTGAAATAGGTGATGGGGATGAAGAGTACACTTATGACGAGCACTGACTAATGTATAGAATTGTTGAATCACTATATTGCACACCTGACACTAATATAACACTGTATATTAATTATACAGGAATAAAAAGAAAAAGGAGATACTCAGACACCATTAAATCATCTGGCCTGTTGCAGTGCTATATTTTTTAACTCACCCCCACCTGAAACGCTTCTCATGTGCAGCCAGGGTGTGGTAATGCTGCAAGAACAAAAGGGGGCCAAGTCTACAGGCACCCAGCACTTTACTAGCCCCCTCCCAACACAATGGCTCGAAAACCCAAGGTTTCCCAAGTCGAGGCTCATTTCATTGGTTTGTACATTCTCTACCTAGAGATGCTGTTTCCCTAAATGATGACACAGTGAATGACTTCAGAATGAGACCCTGCCCCTCTGCTCTCTGCTTAGCTATTCTGGAAAGATGGAACCCTACATTATGTCAGAAGTTCAGAAACAGGGGCACCTGGGTGGCTCAGTCATTAAGCATCTGCCTTCGGCTCAGGTCATGATCCCAGGGTCCTGGGATCGAGCTCCGCATCGGGCTCCCTGCTCCTCGGGAAACCTGCTTCTCCCTCTCCCACTCCCCCCTGCTTGTGTTCCCTCTCTCGCTGTGTCTCTCTCTGTCAAATGAATAAATAAAATCTTTAAAAAAAAAAAAGTTTAGAAATAGTGGCAGTAAAACCAGTGAATCACCCCAGCACTCATTAGTAAATGTTCATTGTGCACACAGCAGAAATAGCATTCGTGAGCCAGGGGCACTCAAACCAAACATGGACTGAGGCTCAGAGGTATATTTTTGTAAAGCAGCTTCTATAGGGAGGAGGTAGCGACTGATTATTCTTCACAGTGATTAGTTATAATATTAGAGTTTTCTTAAGTGATTGGGAATTGGTTAGTGGTTATCTCATCAATTTTGGGAAACAGCTTAGGTTTTGCTTATGAGGCATAGGCAAGAGATGAGTTAGTCTTGCAAAATAAGCTAAATTAAGCTTTGTATTTGAGACTAACCTGGTTTTGTAAGCTGTGGGAATTTTCAAGGCTAGCCTCCAGTTGTTTTTGATTTTAACAATTACAATGTCCCACCCACCAGGATCCGCAGAAGTAATATTGGAAGCGATGTGCAGGTGGTAGCTTAAAGGAACGGATGAAGCAGTTCTCCATTTTCCTCCTCCCTCCAGCCCTCTTTTAAGGTGAGCTTCCTCTCGCTGCTTTTCTCTCGTTCGAATTCCTTTTCCCACCTCGTCACATCCTCCACTGAGGGATGGGAACATCAACACATCAGGAGCAGGTAAGCCATCTCCTCATTTCAGTGTTTATTCCTGAGGTTTCTGACCACGAACCCTGCTCCATTTTATAATGGTAATGACATTTCTCTATTCTTGGTTCATGAGCACTCACTATGCTTCTGTACTGTTCCAGGGCTCTAACATCAAAGATTTCATCTTGTATTTCTATGTATATTTGGTTACTAATTCAGATGAGTATCACTGATTTTTAAAAAGTGGAAGGAAGCTATCACTCTGAGCCAGTGTATGTTTGGAAGATAGAACAGTAGTCCGTAAACATACCTACCAATTATTATTCCCCTACCACGAAGCCCCCTAGTGAACAGTTATATCGGGGAGCACATTATAGTGGATATGTGTCTTTCTAATAATTCACTTTTTGGTAGTGTATTATCTATACAAAAGCTATGAGACCGGGTGCATAAAATACCAACCTCTTACTTTTTATAAACCATTTAAGACGAAATATTCTGATATTACATTTATAAATTAATTGTAGTTTCCTCTGATGGGAATAAAAATTTAGCAAAATGTTGTTAAAACTCGATAAAAAAAAATCAGGATGAAAAGAAAGCCAAGATTGATGTATCATGGCTTTTGCTAACATTTGGTAAGAAAGGTAATGCACAAACACTTCATGATCTTTTCTTGAATATCAGATAGTATAATAATGGCTATAACAATATAGATTATCTTTTAAATCTGTAAGAACTATGAAATTTTCAAAATGTAACCTGGGAAGGGAAACTAAGAGAAAATGTAAACATATATTTTTTTAATTTTTAAACTGTTTAATCAAATATGGCACCAATATTTACAATTTTATGTTAATCAGAACTTCTGGCTTTTAAAACATCTATTTCTTTAGACTAGCAATGATGAATCAGATTATGAGATCAAATACCCATAATTATTTATAAAACATGCATTAAGGCAAGATAGATTTGAAATTTTCTATTATAATTATTTCTTTGACTTGCTCTTGTTTTCTAGTAATATAAATAAAGCAGTATAATTTTATTTTATTTATTTTTTTTTTAAAGCAGTATAATTTTAAAGGAGATGAAAGCTAGAAAGAATATAATTCTTTTAGAACAACTCCAAGACATAATTGTTCAATTGATTTAAAGTTAGTAATTGTTATTTCACATACATGAAGTCATGAATACCAAAGGTATTATTAAAATATTTCCATAATGATTAGGATTGTCATAATTTCCATAAATGGCCATTATTAAACTTCATTATGAAGTGAATAATTTTGCATCACTGCCTTTCTAAGAAGCAGTTCTCTTTTGAGTTGATTTTCCTTACAAGGTTTACTCAAGTTTAATTTGTGTTCATTACTTTTCTTTATGGAGTGGTATTTATTAATTAAAGTGCAGCATGGTCAATTCTTTCTAAATTTAAAATTACAAATCAGTACCTTAAGCAAAATTTGAAAAATCAAGTATAAATGAATCAGGACAATATTAAATTTTAGCTTGTTCTTTAAACTTTTCACATGTCAAACAATAATCTCCTGCCAATGGCTTATACAAAGCTCTGTAGATGAAGGAGTCAAAGGTTAGAGTTTATATGAAACTTCAATTTTTTGTACTACCTGGAAATATTTGAGCCTAAGATAAACGAAGTCAGCATCTGCAATGGATAATAGTATGGTGCAGAAAAAAAAAAGTATGGACTACAGAGTCAGGCATATATTGGTTCCAGAATCTGGATAAGATTTTTTAAACCTCATCAAGTCCCAGATTCCCGATTAAAAGTCCTTCTAGAAATATTGAGAGCATTAGCTATGATCATTTATATAACAAATTAATGTGTTATGCCTGATAGTTGTTCCATTCTATTTAAGCATTTACTTATTTATTCAACAAATATCTGTGAACACCTACAGTGCAAGAGCACTCTGGTAGGCACCAAAGATACCGTGTTAGTAAGAAAGACAGTCTCTGCCTAATGGAGTTTAGATGCTTATGCTCAATAGTTTTTACCTCCCCTGTTTCCTGTCTTCATACAACCAGTCTATTTTATCCTGTTCCTGAGAACACATTGAGTAGCAATTTCCCTGCCTGAGAAGTGACCTAATAGTTCTCAGAAATGACATTGATAACAAGAGATGTGTAGTTCTATATCTCAATTACACATGATTTAACATCAGTAGTTAATACAATTAATCCATCAGTTAACCAGATTTTTTTGAAAGTGAAATGATAGTAAGTATGTCCTCTGCCTCTGGGGATACAATAGTGACAAAGACGAAAAATGCCCTAATGGTTTGTAAAATCCTGCTGGAGAAGGGGGGCCAGATTGTAATGGAATAAGAGTTAGAGTGGAAGGTGAAGAAATGAAAGAAACTATCATAGATTACTATTTTGAGATATTTGATTGTGAAATTTAAAAAACAAATAGAATAAGAGTTACATTGGCTAGTGAAGTTTTTGTTTTGTTTTGTTTTTAGAAATCAGCCTTTTTTAATGCAGATGAGTTTTCAGGTTTTCTGAATAGATGGCTGAATTGGCTACAATAGGATGAGTCATCTCTTCTATTGGAGTAAGATGGGAGGAGGGCCAAATGTGTGCTGGAGCAGGAATCTCTTTCTGTCAAGAGTAAGACTGATGTTTTTCTGGTTAGGTGGATTTTGGATAGAGAGGAACTATGGACTATTGTAGGGCAAGAAAGTGAAATGGTGCGTGTTGGTATTTAAACTCAATAGTAAGAGAAGTGGCAGAGATTTTCAGGTGATGGGCTGGAGGTCATGATGGGCTGGAGGTCATGATGAACTGGCAGAACAGGTGTATGTGTAGATAGGCGATTGGAGCAATGAAGCAAATCAGCTGGAAGATTAGGAATTTGTGCTCAATGAGTTATTTAGGTTTAATCAAATCTATTTTGAATCATCACAACCAAAGATTAGTAGTTAAAGGTTATATATGTTCCATACCTATAAAGGACATGAAAGACATTGAAAATTCATTGTCACTTTTGTGGGATTAGAGCAGAAATCTAATAATTTGAGTAGAAGATGTGACCTAACAGAGGCCGTTTCTCTCAAATTCTGCACAGCAGGGGCGTCAAAGCTAGTAAAGCCTTAATTTCACCCTTCAGTGTCTCATAAAACTACAATTTTGACCAAATGGATGAAAAGGCTGTGTAAAGAGTTTTCTACCTGAAATGGAACAATTTCATCCTTCTGCTGAGTTTTCCACTTTACAAAAGCATCAGTTTTCCAACAGACTGCCTTTGCATTGGTTTTACTGAGGAAAGAAAGTGGCTTTTATTGAAGTCCCTGCTGGTGGGCTGGCCAAAGCTTCAGTTTTCCTCTGAGGAAGAAGCACCAGGGGGCCTGAGCTTGTTAAGCATTAAAAACAGAGTTGGGGCGCCTGGGTGGCTCAGTCGTTAAGCGTCTGCCTTCGGCTCAGGTCATGATCCCGGGGTCCTGGGATCGAGTCCCGAATCGGGCTCCCTGCTCAGCGGGAAGCCTGCTTCTCCCTCTCCCACTCCCCCTGCTTGTGTTCCTGCTCTCGCTATCTCTCTCTCTGTAAAATAAATAAAAAAATCTTTAAAAAAAATAAATAAATAAAAACAGAGTTGGTATTTCAACGTTAAATTCTACTTTCCATCTTGCTTAGATATTGCTAGAAGTGAATGGGTTTATTTCAGTGACTTAATTTGATTTAAAATTTCAGAGAATGAATTTCTGATAATTTGATAAAATTATTTGGGGTCCTACCTTTGTTAGACCAAGTACAAGTAGAGCATATGGGACATAATGTGGCTACTAAAAGTGAACAAATTGTGTCACATACCTAAAATCACCATATCTACCCTATGTTTAATATTTTTATGATAAAATTTATTACTCTAATTACCATACAACCCTACAAATCAAAACAGTAATTGTGTTGCTTTCTAGACATGACGTTTTTTGTTTGGGTTTGTATTTTTCGTGTTGTTCTTCTTTCATTTCTCCTCTAACATCCCAAGTTTTCTAGGATGAATTTGATAATCACACAGACCTTGCTGGAAAGATCTACAAGCAAAGATAGGGCAATGCAATCTATAAAGGACCCAGATACTTTAACATCTATGTGACCTATAAGTATGCAAGATGCATATAGATATTTTTATAGGCTATTCTTTATTACAGATGTTCTCAGGATACTAGTAAAACCAAATCTCACTTATTCTCCTTACAGTTTAATATACAATAAATTATTAACAGTAGATAACACAAAGAAAATAATTCAGTGAATGGCATGAAAATAATTCAGTGATGTGGTCCTGCAGATTGGACACCTGAAACAGGGCACAATAAGGTTGAAATTAAAGATGTGCTGAGTTCTTCATGTCATGGGTTCTGGTCTGCTCTGCATCTACTGGGGAATAACTTTTTAAACCAATAGGAAGGCAGCGTGTGAGCTACCTGCCAAAACTGGCAAATCTTACAAATGTAAGGGTCAAAAGTGTAAGCCCTGATGGAGGGATTTTCTTTGCAAATTGCCAGAATGTAAGTTTTGGATGGTCACCTTAATTTTCTCCATCTCACAAATGGCTCTTTGGTTAAATTTAGGAACATTATATTAGTAAAGTCTGGTTAAAAAGCAAATCTTAATAAAGTACAATGTCAAGCAATCTATAGAAAACACAATATCACAATAGCAACTATATACACACATTAGACACACATTTTTTCCCCAATGAACAAGTGATTTATTTGAAAAGCTTATTTAAAATGCTAGAGAATTCTTCAATTATACTGATTTTTACTTTATACCACATCTTTTATTTAAAGGCATGATCAATACATTTAGGGTTTTGTTTTGTTTTACATTTCAATAATCCAGCCACCTTAAAATTTAAAGTAGGTTTTACAATTTGTTATCCATTTTCTTAGACATAATGTAAATTTTGGTACAGATTTTTCTTGTGCTTATTTTAGCCACCACTTTTGTATACTCAAGAAATCAAAGAATCACTAGTCCCTTAAGTGAGACATACTATTAAGCTGAATATTTTTCACACTCAGAAGCCATAATGGATGAATTGGGAAATCTGCCACCCTTCTCTTCCAATTAAAAAAACACCATAAATTATCATTAGTTGATAGAATTTCAGCTGAACTTTCAGGTGTCTACATATTTGAAAAAGTAAAACAATTGGAGGAAAACATTAATAACAAAAATTTAATTGTCAAAAGTAATTATGTAATATTTCATTACATAATTAAATATATCAGAGGATAATTTGTATTCAGGCAGCATTCGTTGTGCTTATATCATACAGCTTAATTTAAACTGTTTAAAATGTTATTTTGCATTTATATAATCTACATAAAGTTTTTAATTCCAAAACCAAAATGTGAAATTGAAGGATTCTAAATTAATCTCATTTTGATAGGCTTCTGTATTTTTTTCCTGTGGAAACTCAAAGGGAATTATTCAGACTGCAGAATGTTCTCACTACTACCTTTTATATGATGTGTATAAAGTAAGGTATAAAGTAGTCTTTGCATATCCTGTGAAATGAATGGCTTTCTAGAGAGAGAGCTCTGAGGACAGTGAGCCTAATGAGGTGATTGGGCATTAATTAAGCCCCTCATTAGCCCCTCTTATGTTTGTTTTGAAGGGAGTTCTGTGAATGAATGGATGTACTAACAGTCTGATTAATATTGTGGTTAGACTTACTTTCAAAGGGAAATATGATCTGTAAGTCACCACTATCTAGGAGAATTCTTTATTTTTTGTTTTGTATAGCAGGGGTTTTACTGTTTGCTATTAATTTTTGCCAACTGTTGGATTCTTTAGCTAAGTGGTCAAAGTATATTATTGCATATTGTATGAATACATTTTAAGACTTTCATATTATTTAGGATAGACTAAATTGTTATATTGGACCAAAATATACAATGGTTCAGCATATTAGAATTTACATGGTGTTCATAAAGCTGTCTAAATCAGACCCTGACACTCCATTTGTCATTTCATGATTTCCCAGAGCATACATTCTCAGTATGGGCCAGATCATCCAAGGTGGTAAAAATTGGTGGGTTTTTTTTTTGGGGGGGGGGGCAAGTGAGGGAGTGTGAAATGGGTAGGGGTGACAACAATTTTAGTATTACAATATTCCGTGGTCCTCCAAAGGGCCACAGTATGTAAACAGATATACAGTATATTCATGGTATTACAATTTAATGGCAAGGAAGGATTATGAAAAAGTCCAAAACCATCTCTTGGTGAAGGTAATAATGGGAAGGTGAGTTGAGAAACTATTCTAGGGACTTGTTCTTGTTTTTTTGCTTCCATTCGACAGAAGATGATAGCCAAAGAGTGTGTATAGAAGGGTTTTATGACCAAGTAAGGGAGTGGTTGGAAACACACCTGCCCATAGTGATTGGCTAAAATACAGTCACAGGACTGCAGCTAACTTCAAGGGAAGCTGGGAAATGTAGTCCAGCTATGTGTCCAGGAACACAAAAACAAGTTTTAGTGAATAGCTAGTGATCTTTAAATTCTGATTCATAGGTGTGTACCTATCACAGAGTGCATGTTCAGTGTTTCCTGAACTGTTTGCTGAGCTGATGTACGGATCTCCATGTCAGCTTCTTCCTACATAACTCATATTCCAGCTCTATAGATCTTGTCAGTGGATTGTTGGCCAGTTATGGAGAATTGTGAATTCATTTCACTTTCATGGGATTCTTCCTTATTCAGTGTTGATATAATTAACCAATATTTCTGTGAATTTAGTTTGGGCTTTTACTGTGTCTCTTTTTGTGCAATATTACTTTGACATTTAAATATGAATTTCTTATATAAAGTGGCTCTTATTACTAATCTATAAATACCTTTATTTTTTTAAGTGCCTTTTTAAAAGACTTATTTACTTTAGAGTGCATGAGAGTGGGTTGGGGGGTGACAGAGGGAGAAGAAATCCTCAAGCAGACTCCCCGCTGACTGTGGAGCCCCACACAGGGCTCAGTTCCAGGGCCCTGAGATCATGACCTGAGCTGAAATCAAGAGGTGGCGCTTAACCAACTTAGCCACACAGGTGCCCTTAAAAAATACTTTTTGAGCAGTTATTTGTATAGACATATGGTAAGTCATCTTGAATGAAGAAGCAGTACTTTTCTTTACAAGCACCAAGTGACAAAATTGTTCATACCACAATATAGCTTGGGATTGCTTATGTTGGAGAGGACTGTAGATAAAAACCACCTTAAAATGCAAACTGGGTGCTTACAATTTTAGTGAATTCTTTGGATAAGAATTTCTTTCTCCTTGATTCCATTTTATATAACACAATCATCTGAAAAATTTCCTAGAGACGAACCTATTCATTTCAAAAAATACGTAGTTCAGGATTAGATTTGAGTTAATAGGGGTTGGGGAGAAAAAAAAAATAATACTGTTATGACAAGGAAGAAACTTTGATTCTGGACCTCACCATGAAACACACAGATCATTAAATCACTCTATTTATCTTAATTTTCTGGTTAAAAACATGAAGAGCCTCCTTAGGTAAACTTTATAATTTCTTCTGCTTTATTGGCAATGATACAGAAAGGCTCCTCTCTTTCTAAATCTCCTTTCTGCTCTTGAGTGATAACAGGCTTTAGTTTAATGTCCACTGGGCATCTTGAGAACAGACGGTCTTATGTGTCGAACAAGTATTCATGTCAGTATTTTCAGCTGTAATTACAGTGCACATTCACTTTCTATTTTGTATTTCTGACTGACATATGTTGAGTGATTATGATCTCCTCCTCTCTGTTAAGAATTTTTAAAGTATTATTTACTCAAAAAATCTTAGGAAGAGATTCTTTTACTCTTTACATTTTATAAAGGAGAATATTGAGGTGGAAGAATGAATGACCCAAAGCTTGTCCATAAAGAGCCAGATTTGGATGTGAGGCTGGCTGACTCCAAAGGTCACCTCACCACAACTGCAAATTGTTCTCCCTAACCTGGCCACAAGTATTTAACAAAGGAAAATCTCATGTTTCTTACTAATTTGTCCACAATTTGAAGCTGAATTTTAAGGAAATAAATTTATTTTTACCTTTTATAATTTTCCCACGGTTTTTGGAGACCAAATGGTCTTAATTTTAAGCATAATTATAATTTTCATTTTCTCTGTAAAACATTTCTAGATATCTTAACATCATTTTGACTGGTAACATTGGGCTTTCTTAGGAAATTAGATAATCTTGTTGGGATATGTAACCAAATCTACAGGGCCTGACACTGGGGCAATCATTCATGAATTTGAAGAAGTCTAGGCAAAATACTTGATGAGTATGTATATAATTGTTAATTGTGGAGCTCTAATTTCCTTAGACTGATCAAGAATATTAAGTGATGGATTAGTGGAGCTGAATATCAGTTTAAAAACTTGTTGTAGGGGCACCTGAGTGGCTCAGTTTGTTGAGCATCTGACTTTGGCTCAGGTCATGATCTCAGGGTCCTGGGATCAAGCCCTGAATGGACTCCCCACTCAACGGGGAGTCTGCTTGTCCTTCTCCCTCTGCCCCTCCCCCAGCTCGTGCTGGCTGGCATGCGCGCACGCTCTCTCTCTCTCTCTCTCTCTCTCTCTCATAAAATCTTTGGGGGGAAAAACTTGTTGTATAATAGTGTCAGGCTTTATTACAGTCAAATTGTAGAAATTCATGTGTTGTAATTCCTATAATATAATGTAAATGTAATTAGGATAATTGCCATTAACTGAAACTCATAACCTTCTTAATTTGAATTTTAAAAAATTAACCAAAGAACAAAATTAGAAACAAGCCAAACAAAAATCCAAAAGAATGTGATTTCTACATACTACCGGTGTATTCTAAGGAACATTTGACAGCCAGAGAGCTATTTATGTATTACAATAACTGAAATTAGCCTTTTTTTTTATTTTTTTATTTTAAAGATTTTATTTATTTAACAGAGACACAGCGAGAGAGGGAACACAAGAAGGGGGAGTGGGAGAGGGAGAAGCAGGCTTCCTGCGGAGCAGGGAGCCCGATGCGGGGCTCGATCCCAGGACCCCGGGATCATGACCTGAGCCAAAGGCAGATGCTTAACGACTGGGCCACCCAGGGGCCCCTGAAATTAGCCTTCTTTTTAAATGAGGCAGTAATCTTTTCTCAGATGCCACTAGCTAAATGTCCTTTCACCTATGATTAGTTATTACTGATGAAAAATTATGTCACCAAAGCAGCTGATTTCTACTGTGCCCACATTCTCATCAGCAGGCAACAAACTATACAGGATTTAACCTTAGAGTAGAGAAATAATTTAAATATTTTATTGTAGTGGAAAATAATTTGGAAGACTAAGTTGTAAGTTTTAAATTAAGACGACTTACATATTAAGAGCATTGTTGGCAAATTCTCTTTAAGGAAGCTAGGTTTTATTTTGGTTTTGATTTTTTTGATCATTAGAAAATTGATCAATTCAGGTTTCTTGATTTCATTGAACTAACTGCATAGCTCTCCTAAATAAGGAATACAAATCTTCAACAATTTTTTGAACTTTATTGTAGCATGGGTATGATCACTTTCTATCAGGAAGCTATTTAAAATGGATTATCACAGGGAACCTTGGGTGGCTCAGTTGGTTAAGCGGCTGCCTTCAGCTCTGGTCATGATCCCAGGGTCCTGGAATCGAGTCCTGCATTGGGTTTCCTGCTCAGTGGGGAGCCTGCTTCTCCCTCTGCTCTGCCTGCCACTCCCCTTGGTTATGCTCTCTCTCTCTCTGACAAATAAATAAAATCTTAAAAAAAAAATGGATTATCACAAATTAACAATCCTACTCATGATGATTTCTGAGACTCTCCATATTTTCAACTTCAAAGAAAATAGATTTATTTGACCTAGGCATTTAATTGAGGGGAAAATCTTACCCTATGTCTGTCTTAGAGGGTAATAATTTTTATACATGTATGAAAAATAAATGTTCAGTAACTAGAAGTCAGATGGCAATTAATAGGAAAATAGCAGTGCCTTTTTTTTTCCAGCAAATACTCTATCCAAATACATTTCATAATATATTGATGATTTTCATGTAAAGTTTTACATGTGTCTCATTTGGTTCATTCAACCAATATTTAATGTCTCTTTATGCT
The DNA here is from genome assembly GCF_004348235.1 of Phoca vitulina. Taxonomy (NCBI): domain Eukaryota; kingdom Metazoa; phylum Chordata; class Mammalia; order Carnivora; family Phocidae; genus Phoca; species Phoca vitulina. The sequence goes on along the minus strand of NW_022589730.1, from coordinate 8,635,833 downwards.
ATACTGTCTTAAGATCTAGGTACAACATATGGTGGAAAATGGCCAAAAATAGACCAAAGTATATATTCCCTATCTCAGTTAATGGCAATAACTTTTCTCTAGTCTTTGAAGCCAATCTTTTACTCCTTGCTTTCTCTCATACACATATCCAATCCATTACCATATTTTATCAACTTTACCTTCAAAGTATATTCAGAATCCAATCACTTTATACCACTTTAACTACCAAAAACATTATATATGTTTATATGTGTGTGTGTATTTACACACACACACAATACATATCACACTAATAAAGCATACTCAAAAAGCTATTGAAGATCAATGGAACAAAATATTAATACAGAAATAAACCCACAATTATATGATCAGTTAATCTTTGACAAAGCAGGAAAGAATATCCAATGGGAAAAAGATAGTCTCTTCAAAAAATGGTATTGAGAAAACTGAACAGCAATATGCAAAAGAATGAAACTGGACTACTCTCTTACACCATATGCAGAAATACACTCAAAATTAATTAGAAACCTAAATGTAAGACCTGAAACCATAAAAATTCTAGAGAACACAGGCAATAATTTGACATTAGCTGTAGCAAATTCTTTCTAGATCTATCTCCTGAGGCAAGGGAAACAAAAGCAAAAATAAGCTATTGGAACTACATCAAAATAAAAAGCTTCTGTACAGTGAAGGAAACAATCAACAAAACTAAAAAACAACCTGCGGGGAGAAGATATTTGTAAAATGACATATCTGATAAAGGGTTAGTATCCAAAATCTATAAAGAACTTATAAAGCTCAACATCCAAAAAACAAATAATCCATTAAAAAATGGGCAGAAGACATGAACAGACATTTCTCCAAAGGAGACCTACAGATGGTCAACAGACATGTGAAAACAGGGAAATGCAAATCAAATGAGAGATATCACCTCACACTTATCAGCATGGCTAAAATCAACAACACAAGAAACAACAGGTGTTGGTGAGAATGTGGAGAAAAAGGAACCCTTGTGCACTGTTGGTGGGATTGCAAACTGGTGCAGCCACTGTGGAAACTAGTATGGAGGTTCTTTAAAAAGTTAAAAATAGAACTACCTTATGATCCAGCACTACTAGGTATTTACCCAAAGAATACAAGAACACTAACTCAAAGGGATCCAGGCACCCCTATGTTTATTGCATCATTATTTACAATAACTCAGATATGGAAGCAGCCCCATTGATTGTCCATTGATTGATGAATGGATAAAGATGTGGTATACATACAATGGACTATTATTCACCCATAAAAAAAGAAACCTTGCCATATGCAATGATGTGGATGGAGCTAGGGAGTATAATGCTAGGCAAAATAAGTAAGAGCAAGAATACCATATGATTTCACTCATGTGGAATTTAAGAAACAAGCAAAGGGCAAAAAATGATAGACAAATCAAGAAACAGACTTTTTTTTAATTTCATTTATTTATTTGACAGACACAGCGGGAGAGGGAACACAAGCAGGGGGAGTGGGAGAGGGAGAAGCAGGCTTCCCGCTGAGTGGGGAGCCCAATGAGGGGCTCGATCCCAGGACCCTGGGACCATGACCTGAGCGGAAGGCAGATGCCTAATGACTGAGCCACCCAGACTCTTAATTATAGAGAACAAACTAATGGTTATCAGAGGGAGGTTGATGGGGGGGATGAGTTAAGTCTGTAATAGGGATTAACGAGTATACTTGTCCTGATGAGCACAGGGTGATGTATGGAAGTGTTGAATTACCATTTTGTACACCTGAAATTACTAGAACACTGTTAACTGGAATTAAAAACTTTTTAAAAGGCTATTGAATTCAATAAAATAGTAATAAGATTTTATATTTTCCTTCATTTCTCCTGAAGTAACTGGTTCTAGAGTATTTATTTTACAGTAAATATATGAAATAAATAAGTATACTTTCAGCTTAAAAACTATTTCATTTTAGTTTTTCAATAAAGCTTTCTCATGATAATGTGATATGTGGGAATTGGAAAAAGAATATTACTGAAATTTTTGCGTTTATATCTCACATTTTTTAAATGACTTGAGTCAGCTTATATATGGATATTAACCAATGTAAGTCATCCCAATAAATACAGATACTTCTGAGATTATATTTCTGAGATAGGAAATAAATGTTTCTGCCTAACCAATGTTGTTGCCTTTGGTTATTCTCATTTCAGGGGATTTATTTCCATTAATTTCTTTTTAAAAAGGGAAAGATTGCATATTAGACATCTTTCTACAAATTTTCAAGTGCAATTTATTTATTTTTTACTTTTTCAAGTGTACATTTTACATATAGTTTATCATAAATTTAGGGGGAAACAATGTTTCTATTCTGCTAAACACTGTTCTCAATGATGATATCCTGTTGATCCTGACAGATCTAAATGTCAAGCTTTATCTATAACCCAAAGAATTTGCCATCTTTACTCATAGTTGCCAGTTGATGGGTGAAATAAAGTCTATTCTTAGTTTTTTTAGTGGACAGAAACATTGTTTTTACTACAGAAGACATATATGCTAGAAGGAACTGCTGGATTAAAATATTTAGAAGCCTAGAATAGATAATAGAGGTCACAAATGATGAATTTTTTCATTTTATTTTCCTTTTGCATTTAAGTGAAATGTCTCCTCATCTTATTTTTTATGTTTCTTTTCAACAGATGAAACTCTAATGAAACTAATCCAATACACTCAACGTGCAGGCTCCTAATATTCTATGATTAAGTGGCAGTATTAGATATTCACTTCATTAAGGTACATAAACCCATGAGTAATAATGAATTAGTTGAACATGTGGGCTTGCCATTTGATATTGGTCATTTGATATTTAAGAAACCATTGTTTTAAGTTAGTTTTAGATAGATTATTATAATCTCAGTATTGACATACTTGTTTACTACTCAGTAGAAAGCATGAATATTTCTGAGAAATCATGGATTAGATACAAGAAACATCAAAATGCAATGTAATATTATAATGTAAGTGAAAAATAGAGGAAATGTCCCATTTTCTCAGAATCTAATAGACATAAGAGTATTTTATATTTAAAGGTGATTCATGGAAGAAAAGCTTTCGTATTCCCTTTATATAATGTGTGTTGATTTTTAACTATGTTAGACCTTAAGCAGTTTGTATATTTTCTTCTCTTTCACTGGTGTGTAGGCTACTTAAGGCAAAGATAATGTCTTATTAATTGTTCTGCATCTTAACAGAAAGGAAGACCCCCTAAACTTGCCAGCTCATAGTGAGAAAGGTGACTTACTATTTTTTAAAATAACTCTACAGTCATAGCAGAGTTAACTATGTAGGCATGAAATGGTTTGGTAGACATAAAATATAAAAGCCAAAAAGCAACTTCAATTTTCTTTGGAGATGTCTTGATTTTGTAGGGACAGTGTTTTTGTACCAAATAAGATAAAATTCACTGGTACTTAAATTTTAAGTGTCCATTTACTTGTTAATGACAAAGTTTCTGACAGATTCAAAATATATATTAAGTTGATTTTTGAGTGTGTAACTGTTGTATTGTTGGGTAATTTTGTTGTCACTTCTCAATTTTTTTCAATCAAAAAATTATTTTAAATTGAAGTGTAGTTGAAATATTAGTTTCAGGTGTATAACATAGTGATTCAATATTTATATACATTACAAAATGATCATCACAATAAGTCTAGTTACCATATGTCACCATACAAAGTTACTATAGCATTATGGACTGTATTCCTTATGCTGTACTTACTTTATGTTATCATGTCTTTATTATTTTATAACTGGGAATCTGTAACTTTTAATTCCTTTCACCTATTTTCACCATCTCCCCACCCCCTCACCTATAGCAACCATCACTTTGTTCTCTGAATTTGAGTCTATTTGTTTTGTTATTATATTTTAGAGTCTCCATAAAACTTTCTTTGTCTGACTCATTTTACTTTGTATAATACCCTGTAGGTACATCCATGTTATAGCAAATAACACATTTCATTCTTTTATGGCTGAGTAACATTGCATTGTATATATACCGTATCTTTATCCATTCATCTATTGATGCACATTTTGGTTGCTTCCATATTTTGGCAATTGTAAATAATACTACAGTGAACATAGAGGTGCATATGTTTTCTCAAATTAGTGTTTATCCTTAAATACCCAGTAGTGAAATTGCTGGATCATATTGTATTTTTATTTTTAATTTTTTGAGGAGCCACCATAGTGTTTTCCACAGTGGCTGTACCAATTTACATTCTACCAACAGTGCAGAGGGGTCTCTTTTATCCACATCCTTGCCAACACTAGTTATGTCTTGTCTTTTTGATGCTAATCATTCTGACAGGTGTGGGGTGATATCTCATTGTGGTTTTGTTTTGCATTACCTGATAAATAGTGTTGTTAAGCATCTTTTCATGTATCTTTTGGACACCTTTATGTTGTCTTTGTAAAAATGTCTATTCAGGTCCTTTGCCCATTTTTTAATTGGATTGTTTGTTTTTATGCTTTGAGTTGTATGGGTTCTTTATATATTTTGGTTGTTAGCCCCTCATTGGGTATATCATTGGCGAATACCTTCTCCCATTCAGTAGGTTGCTTTTTCATTTCATTTTGTTGGTTTCCTTTGCTGTACAAAAGCTTTTCAGTTTGATTTGGTTTCAGTTGTTTACTTTTCTTTTGTTGCCCCTTGCCTGTGGAGATAGATAAAATTTTATATATATTGCTAAGACCAATGCCCAAGAGTATACTGCCTGTGTTTTCTTTTAGGAGTTTTATGGTTTCAGTTCTTGTATTTAGCTCTTTAATCCATTTTGCGTTTCCTTTGTATATGGTGTAAGAAAGTGGTCCATTTTCATTCTTTTGCATGTAGCTGTCCAGGTTTTCTAGCACCATTTACTGAAGAGATTTTTCTCCATTGTATATTCTTGCCTCCTTCGTCATAGATTAACTGACCATATAAACATGGGTTTATTTCTCGGCTGTTTAGTTCTATTGATCTATGTATTTTTGTGCCAATACCATACCATTTTGATTACTGTATCTTTGAAGTATAGTTTGAAATCTGAGTGTATAATATCTCCAACTTTTTCTTCTTGCTCAAGATTGCTTTGACTATTAGGAGTGTCTTGTGGTTCCATCCAAATTTTAGTATTTCTTCTAGCTCTGTGAAAAACGCTAATTGTATATTAATAGGAATTGAACTGATTCTGTAGATTGCTTTGGGTAGTATAGACATTTTAACAATATTCTTCTAATCCATGAGCATGGAATATCTTTCTATTTGTGTTGTCTTCAATTTATTTCACAATGTCTTCTAGTTTTCAGACTATAGGTCTTTCACCCTTGGTTAAATTTATTTTTAGGTAATTTATTCTTTTTGATGCAGGGTAAATAAGATCGTTTTTTAAATTTATCTATCTTCTCCTTTGTTATATGTATTAATGCAACAGATATCTGTACACTAATTTTGTATTCTGCAAACTTACTGAATTCATGTTCTACCAGTTTTTGGTGGAGTTTTTAGGGTTTTCTGTACATAATATCATGTCATCTACAAGTAGTGACAGTTTTACTTTTTCCTTACCAATTTGGATGTCTTTTATTTCTATTTCTTGTCTGATTGCTGTAGCGAGGGCTTCCAGTACTATGTTGAATAAAAGTGGCAAGAGTGGGTATCCTTGTCTTATTACTGACTTTGAGAAAAAGCTTTCAGTGTTTCATCATTGAGTATGATTTTAGGTGTGGTGTTATTATATGGTTTTAAATATATTGAGGTAGTTCCCTCTATACCCACTTTGTTGAGAGTTTTTATCCTAAATGAATGTTGAATTTTGTCAAATGATTTTTCTGCACCTATTGAGATGATCATATTTTTCTTTCATTTTGTTAAGGTGGGGTATCATGTTGGTTGATTTGTAGATATTGAACCATTCTTGCATCCCTGGAATAAAATCCCACTTGATAATGGTGTATGGTCCCTTTAATGTATTGTTGAATTTAGTTGGCTAATTTTTTCAGGATTTTTGCATCTGTGGTCCTCAGAGATATTAGCCTGTAATTTTTTTTCCAGTGTCTTTTTTGGCTTTGATATCAGGGTTACACTAGATTCATAGAATGGATTTGGAAGCATTTCTTCCTTTTTAATTTTTTTTTTTTTTTTTTTTTTTTTTTAACTGATTCAATTTGTTTACTAGTAATCAGACTGTTCAGATTTTCTATTTCTTCCCGATTCAGTTTTGGGAGATTATATATTTCTAAGAAATTACCAATTTCTTCTAATTGTCCGTTTCATTGGCTTATAATTTTTCATAGTAGTGTCTTCTAGTTTTTTTGTATTTCTCTATTGGTTGTAACTTCTCTTTCATTTCTGATATTATTTATTTGGGTTCTCTCTCTCTCTCTCACTCTTTTGTTTTTTGTTTTTTGTTTTTTTTTCCCCATGATAAGTCGAGACAAAGTTTAATCATCTTGATTATCTTTTCAAAGAACCAGCTTAGTTTTCATTATCTTTTCTATTTTCTTCACCTTAATTTTATTTCCACTCTGATCATTATTATTTATTTCTACTAACTTTGGGCTTTGTATCTTCTTTTTTCTAGTTCCTTTAGCTGTAAGGTGAGATTGTTTGAGATTTTTCTTGTTTCTGGAAGTAAGCCTGTATTACTATAAATTTTCCTCTTCGAACTGCTTTTGCTGTATCTCAGATTTTTAAAAATAATTTCATTTTCATTTGTTTCAAAGTATTTTTTAATTTACTCTTTGATTTCTTCATTGACCTGTGGTTGTTTAGTAACATGTTCTTTAGCCTCCACGTATTTGTGTTTTTTCACTTTTTTCTTGTAATTGATTTCTATTTCATACCACTTTGCTTAGAAGAGATGCTTGATGTGATTTCAACTTTCTTAAATTTATTAAGACTTGTTTTGTGGCCTAACATGCAGTCTGCCCTGGAGAATGTGTTTGGAAAGAATGTGTATTCTTCTGTTTTTGGATGGAATATATATATATTAAGCCCATCTGGTTTAATGTGTCATTTAAGGCCACTGTTTCCTTATTAATTGTCTGGATGTTCTCTCCATTAATGTGAGGTGTTAAATTCCCCTAGTATTGTTGTATTACGGTCAATTTCTCTCTTTATGTCTGTTTCTATACCTAGGTGCATCTATGTTTGATATGTAGATATTTATGGTTATATCCTCTTGTTGGATTAATCCCTTCATCATTATGTAATGCCCTTCTTTGTCTCTTCAGTCTTTGTTTTAAAGTTTACTTTATGTGATATAAGTATTGCTGCCCCAGGTTTCCTTTTGTTTTCATTTTTGTGGAATCTTTTTCTATCCCTTCACTTTCATTCTGTATATGTCTTTAGGTCTGAAGTGAGTCTCTTGTACACAGCATATAGAGGGATCGTATTTTTTATCCAGTCACCCTATCCAGTTTTGATTGGAACATTTAGCCCAGTTACACTTAAAGCAATTATCAATTTGTATGTAATTATTGCCATTTTGTTGTTTTCTCATTTTATGGTTCTTTTTTCCTTTATCTTTTCACATCACAATTTTTTATTGACTACCCATTATAGCACTTTTCTAGGCTCTAGACTATTTCTACACTGTCAGAGTACATTTTTGTGTTTTCTCTACAGCAATTGCAAATAAATATAATACTGACAGATGTTTCTTTTGTAACATGACGTAGATTTATTTAAAAATTTGAAAAAAATCGAAATTTTGAGTCATAAACAATAATGAAAGCTGCCATTCATCTATCAGTTTACTGAGTACTAGTCAGTGAATTCATATATTGTATAGATTCAATCATCTATATTAATCATATTAATAATAACCATGAGATTAGTATGAGTATCACATTTCACAGATATGAACTGTGATTACTAGCAAGGTTAGGAAAATTGCCCTTACAGAGCTGGCAAGTTCCAGATTGAAGTTTATACCCATTCTGACTCCAAACCCTATAGTCCTGACCATTTCCCCCATGATACTGCCTTCAAATACAACAGAATTCTCCTTTTCTCCTCCATCATTACCAGTAATCCCTGGTGATTCAAGTTTCACCAAATGTCTCTGATCCAGCTAGAGACATTTGCTTGGCTACAAAAAGCCTTGGTTTCACACATGCCATAGGCAGTGTTCCCTCTCCCTCTTCTCTCCTTCCCTCTGTCACTCACTTCCTTCTTCTTTTCTCCCCTCCCTCTCTCCCTTTCCCCACTTCTCTCCCTCTCCCTCCCTCCCTCTCTCTCTCTCACACACACACACACTCTCTCTCTCTCTCTCTCTCTCAACTATTCACTTACTCACCCAGCTACACCCACACACCCCTACACTCAAGTAAGTTTACTTGTTTGTTCATTTGTTTATATGATTTGGATAAATAGACAAATGATCACTTTGTTTTTATTTACCATGAAAAAATTTACTTTTTGAAAAAAGTTACTCAGTGGGTAGTCTGCACTGTAAGCTCTAGTTTATATTAATATAAATCTAATGATCATTTAAATAACCAACAAATTGCAAAATTAATATTTCAAGGTCATATAGTATATATGATTTGCTTATCGTGAGCAAATAAAAATTCCCAAAGCAATCTTCATTTATCTACCCACATCTATGATATAGAAAAAATAATTTCTTAATAATTTTAATCCCACAATTAACAAATGCTGATATAAACACTAGTTTATTTGACCTGACTTTGTTTTACCGGTTGGCACAGGATTTTATAGTTTGTTGATTTCCAGTAGATAATAGATTGAAACTGCTTTTAATAGTGTTGGTTACTGAAGCATGCTGTTACAATGTAACCTCAAGGTATCCCTCATAAATGTTGTGGAAAATCTCCTGTAGAACAGCAGTAAAGTAATTTGTCCTTGTTTATTCCAGGGAGAGCTTATCCATACACTTTGTTCCTATGATAGGATCCTTTAAGAATTGTCCTTTATCATGTTGATATTGTAATGGCCTATTATTGCTGAATTACATTTTCTGATCTAATTCATAGATATTAAAACAATTGACCTTGGACACGATTAGCTTGCGGGAAAAGCATTTTTAAATCCAGGCTTTCCTAAAATGATCACTCTATTTTCTGCTTCTATAGCATACATTGTGTGTGTTCATTTTCTCTTTTGTCCTTTTCTGAAATATTTCATTGAATTTTTGGTTTAGTGGCTTAGTTGTTCTTAAATAGATAAATTCTGTTTTTCACCTTTTCCTCTGCGCAACCCCCCAGCTCCATCCTACAACTCCATAAATATTTCTCATTCTGCAAGGAAAACGTGACCCATTTTAACTTATTTTTGATTAATTAGAGTTTGTGTGTGTGTGTGCGTGTGCGCATGCACGCGCGCTAATTAGAAACTTATGGCTTCTGAAATGCTACGTGACAATATGAAAGAAGTTAGCACATTTGTTTTCACGGTAACAATAATGAAAATAAATTTAGAAATTACAGTAAAAGCACACTGTTGATATGCAGGGTAATTGTTTTACACCTGTTTATTTTTATTTTTTTTTTCCTCTCAAGCCCAGGATACCAGTCTCTTTTCTCTAATAACTAAAATGCACTTCCAGGCACTACTTAAATTGTACCCACTCTGCTGCCTTTACTGAAGCCTTATTGCTCAATGATCTTGCCTTTTTCTTTTACTTGCTATCTAACATATGCTTTCTTGTATTATCATTTTTTATGTTATTTTCTTCAATTTATGGTTTTTTTCCATGCTGGGCTAAATAAAGTATAGCTGCAGAAATTAATGAAACATGGAATATGGTACTGCCATAAATCCATGATCATTGCATCACCAGGGGGCCTCAGATAGGTTCTCAAATTGCCTGGAAAACTGACTCTCCATCTCGGGTCCAATTACTCTTGCACTCTGTACAGCCTTCCACTTCAGACCTCTTCAACACACAGAAAGTTCCGCTATGCCTACCCTCTGGTCTCTTCTCTCCCTTTACCACTGCCACCAGCAGAATCAATGTCCTTCTTTTCATACATATTTATTGAGCACTTATTGGCCAAGAGCACTGATGTCTCTTGGTACTAGGTATAACTGGGAACAAAACATGCAGAGTTCATTCTGTCATGCAGATTATGATCCATAAATAATGAAGTATTCTCTATGCTACATGGTGATAAGTCAGTGAAGCTGCAAATGCATTATGAGAAAGAGAAAATGACTCTTATGCCTTTTGGATAGGATGGTTAGGGGAAGCACTGATGGTTGAGGAAGAGCAGGAGTGATCCTTCCAGATTCCCAGGTAGGGGAGGTTTCACATGGAAGAAGTAACAAATGGTAACCCTTTAAGGTGGGATCTTGCTTAGTTTATTTGAGCAACAAGCACAAAATACTGTTTTATGTTTCATAAGGGAAACAGAATCCCTTAGATATTTAATCATTTCGACCCCCAAGTTTATGATGTGATTCCATCCACTCTCTCTTCTTCGCCTCCTGTCATAATGATATTACCCTTCTGTTGGAAGCCAAACCCCCCCCTTCAAGAATAAAATCTCCATCTACTGAGAAATCTTGCCCCATGTTATTCTGTGTCTTATGTATTTTATCTTCTGCTGCTGCTCTATATTTCCTATTATAACATGCTCTTGTTCTAAAAATAAAATGTTAAATAGATTAAGTCAAGTTTATACCCCCTTTTAGCTATTGCACTTCTGAGAGAGCATCCAATATGAAATCATGGCTAATAAATAATAAATCACTTGTATAACCATATATGTTTTATATTAAACACCAACTCCAAGTCTTGGTTTAAGTGGAGGAAGTATTTCTGGTTACAAAAACTAAGAAATGCCATTGACCGGAATACTGGTTTTTTTCATTGCTAAAATGTTTTTATTTTTCTATTAATTTGTAATTACATGAATATATCTAAGAAGTGAACAACCTACATATAAACTTAATTAAAGTATTTGATTTCTATTCAAGAGTTAGGAGATGGTCTTATAATCCTTAGTTTTGGGGGTTGAGTTGACAAGGACTTGCTGACTTCTCTTTAGCAGTATTTTTATTCTAAAATATTTTTATCTGAAGTAGACCTGAGAAAGTTTTACAAACTCAAGTATTTCAAAATGTACACATCTGAATCTGCAGAAATGTTAATAGGTGAGCAATAGTAAATTGCAAAATATCAAGTGCTAAAAGCTTCAGTTTACAAGGCTTTTATGCTTGGGTTTCTGTATATTTTCATAGCATTTGAAAAGCTGCAAAACTTCTACATTATACCCAGGAGACTGAGTGTTAGAACTTACCTAAGTATTAAAAATAAAGGCGAAAGAAATTATATATATGCTATTAGATACTGTATCTATATATATTATATATATGCTATTAGATAAGTCAGACTTTATAAAAGTGTATTTGAAATGATAGAACATTCTTTAAATTTTTGCTCTTTAATTTTGTCTTTTCTGGAATATCTGTTATCTTTCAATAAATGGCATTTTTACTATTTATTTTAAAATTGTGTCCTGTTGGCTCATTAGATGGGGACATTCATGATAATGGAAATATAAATATTCATACTGTAATAAAATATTATATATTGATATAATTACAAAGTATAAAATATATAATGCATATATTAATAAGTTTATAATATATACTTTATTTTTAATATTTTTTAAATTTTAATTCCAGTGTAGTTAACATACAATATTATATTAGTTTTAGGTGTACAATATAGTGCTTCAACAATTCTGTATGTTACTCAGTGCTCATTATGATAAATGTAAACTTAATTCCTCTCACTGATTTCACCCATTTCCTCCCTCCATTCCCACCTCCCTGCTCTGGTAACCCTCTGTTTGTTCTCTATAGTTAAGAGTCTGTTTTTTGGTTTGTCTCTCTTTTTTTAATTCATTTGTTTTGTTTCTTAAATTCAACATATGAGTGAAATCATATGGTATTTTCTTCCTCTGACTGGCTTATTTTGCTTAGCATTATCTCTGTAGGTCCATCCATGTTACAGCAAATGGCATGATTTCATTCTTTTTTATGGCTGAATAGTATTCCAATGCATATATTTACCACCACTTCTTTATCCATTCATCTATTGATGGGCACTTGGACTGCTTCCATAATTTGGCTATTGTAAATAATGCTGCATATATCTTTACAAATTAGTGTTTTCATATTCTTTGGGTAAATACCCAGTAGTGCAATTACTGGATCATAGAGTAGTTCTATTTTTAAATTTTTGAGGAACCTTTATACTGTCCACACTTCCACTGGCTACACCAGTTCACATTCCCACCAATAGTGCATGAGGGTTTCTTGTTTTCCACATCCTTGCCAACACTTGTTGTTTCTTGAGGTTTTGATTTTAGCATGCTGACATGTGTGAGGTGATATCTCATTGTGGTTTTGATTTGCATTTCCATGGTGATGAGTGATGTTGAACATTTTTTCATGTGTCTATTTACCATCTGTATGTCTTTTTTGGAGAAATGTCTATTTGTGTCTTCTCCCCATTTTTAAATTCAATTATTTGTTTTGGAGGCTTGAGTTGTAGGAGTTTCTTTATTTTGGATACTAACCCTTTATCAGATATGTCATTGGCAAATATTTGCAAATATCTTCTCCCATTCAGTAGGTTGTTTTTTAGTTTAGTTGATTGTCTCCTTCACTGTGCAGAAACTTTTTATTTTGGTGTAGTTCCAAAAGTTTATTTTTGCATTTGTTTCCCTTGCCTCAGGAGACATATCTAGAAAGAATTTGCTACAATGTTAGAGAAATTACTACCTGTGCTCTCTTCTAGGATTTTTATGGTTTCAGGTCTCACATATAGGTCTTTAATCCATTTTGAGTTTATTTTTGGGTATGGTGTAAGAAAGTGGTCCAGTTTCATTCTTTTGCATGTTGCTGTCCAGTTTCCCCAACATCATTTGTTGAAGAGATTCTTTTTCCCATTGCATATTCTTGCCCCCTTTGTCAAAGATTAATTGGCCATATAATTGTAGGTTTCTTTCTGGGCTTTCTATTCTGTTCCACAGATAAACATGTCTATTTTTGTGCTAGTACTATACTGCTTTGATTACTACAGGTTTGTAGTATAACTTGAGGTCTAGAATTGTGATACCTCCAGCTTGGTTTTCTTTTTCAAAATTGTTTTGTCTATTCAGGGTCTTTTGTGGTGCCATACAAATTTTGAGGTTTATCTGTTCTAGTTCTGTGAAAAATGCTTTTAGTATTTTGATAAGGATTGCATTAAATCTGCAGATTGCTATGGGTAGTATAGACATTTTAACAATATTTGTTCTTCTAATCCATGACCATGGAATGTCTCTCTGTATCTTCAGTTTCTTTTATCAATGTTTTCTAATTTTCAGAATATAGATCTTTCACCTCTGGTTAAGTTTATTCCTAGGTATTTTATTATGTTTAGTGCAGTTTTAAATGGGATTGTTTTCTTAATTTCCCTTTCTGATTCATTAATAGTGTATAAAAATGCAATGGATTTCTGTACATTGATTTTGTATCCTGCACTTTACTGAATTCATTTATTCTAATAGTTTTTTTGGTGGAGTCTTTAGGGTTTTCTATATATAGTATCATGTCTTCTGCAAACAGTGAAAGTTTTACTACTTCCTTACCAATTAGGATGCCTATTATTTCTTTTTGTTGTCTCATATCTATGGCTAGGTCTCCCAGTACTATGTTGAATAAAAGTGCTGAGAGTGGACATCCTTGTCTTGTTCCTGATCTTAGAGAAGATGTGCTCAGTTTCTCCCCACTGATATGATATTAGCTATGGATTTTTCATATAAGGTCTTTATTATGTTGAGGTATGTTCCCTCTAGACCTACTTTTTTGAGGGTTTTTATCATGAATGGATGTTATACTTTGTCGAATGCTTTTTCTGCATCTTTTGAAATGATCATATCATTTTTATACTCTTATTGATGTGATGCATCATGTTGATTGATTTGCAAATATTGAACCATACTTGCATCCCACGAATAAATCCCTGATCATGGTGAATGATTTTTTTAAAATGTGTTTTTGAATTTGGTTTGCTAATATTTTGTTGAGGATTTTTGCATCTATGTTCATCAGAGATATTAGCCTGTAGTTTTATTTTTTGTAGTGTTTTTATCTGATTTTGGTATCACGGTAATGCTGGCCTCATAGAATAAATTTGGAAGATATCCTATTTTTTGGAAAAGTTTGAGAAGAACAGGTATTAATTCTTTCAGTGTTTGGTAGAATTCACCTGTGAAGCCATCTGGTCCTGGATTTTGGGGGTAGTTTGTGATTATTGATTCAATTTCCTTGCTGATAATAAGTTTGTTCAAATTTTCTATTTTTTCTTCAGTTTTGGTGGGTTATGTTTCTAGGAATTTATCCATTTCTTCTAAGTTGTCCAATTTGTTAGCATATAATTTTTCACAATATTCTTACAATTGTTTATATTTCTGTGGTGTCAGTTGTTATTTCTTCTCTTTCATTTGTGATTTTTATTTGAGTCTTCTCTTTCATATTTTTTTTTAAAGTTTGGGGGAAGCGAAGGAAAAAAATTCCCCAATTTGCAGCCTTTCAATTGCTTAAAAAATTCTGCATGAACCTTATGGATTTATAAATATAGCAACAAATTCTAAGTTGATTTATTGTAGAATTGATATGTTAAAAACCTACAGGAACAGTCATTTTTAATCATGTTTTTATGTGAAAATTAAACATGCTAATGATAAATTATAGACATAAGACATAAGCTAATTCAAGTTATTTATATACTTTCACATAATAAAATGTATTATGGAAAAAACATCTTCAGCTGAGATGCTCTTTGTAGTACTGGAAATGTAAATAAATGTGGAACAGAGGTAACTTTTTCAAGGAATTATTTATCAGAGACTGTAGAGTTCAAATGTGGTAGGGAAGGAATAGGCATCTAGAGTGTTAGCTGCAAGAGTTTGTTCAGGAGGCCATTTAGCTGTGACTAGGGGATGAACAGAATTTAAATAAACACAGATGATGGGAAGGGACTCCCAGAAATAAAAAAAATACAGTATCAGAAAAGAAGCAGAAATGAAAATTCACATAGGGTGTTTGCAATCAGGTGACTAAGGATTTTGGTCCTAGTTGAGGATTCTCAAAGTCCATCTTGGGAAATGAAATTTGATTGGTAAAAAGACCTCAGATTTTCATTTATCCACTTATTGAATACATCACCTAAAAGATCTATATTTCACTAATAAAGGGTAAAATATTTTAAAATAGGGGTGATTATAAAACAATCTAATTCTAAAACAAAATATTTGTTTTCTCTTTTTTCCCCCATTAGACAGGTATTTTCTATTACATTCACTTTTTAATTATTTTAAATTAATTCAATTAGGAAATGACAAAATTAATCTAGTATTACTTGTTCCTTTTCTCTCTCTCTCTTTTTTCTTTTGGTTGGCCCATCTTTTTCTTTTTTTTAATTCCAGTATAGCTAACATACAGTGTCATATTAGTTTCAGGTGTACAATAGGGACAGATATTTTTCTACTCATGTAGAACAACATTGGGTACATGGACATAAATTTCTTTACAAATTTACTGGAATTCTGGTTCTATGCCAGAGGAAGATACTGATTCTTACCTTTTTAATTTTTCCTTCAGTATCCAAAGATGTATATAAACTTTACAAACAAATTCTTCTGTGTTATACTACTCTACTATAGATCAATTAGATTAGGAGGCAGACAACTTAGTTTTCAGTTCTGCTCTTCCACTGACTCATGAAATGATTTTTTCAAATAATATAAATTTAAAGATGTCAAATTTTATGCCCCTCCTTAAAGTGGGGTTAATCACAACTAACTTCGACTCTTCAAAATCTTGACAATCTAATAAATAATTAGAACATGTTAAATTGTAAGTTCTAAAAAATAAAGTACTTTATAATTTTAGAGAAATGTTGGATCCATTTTACCTAATCATTTTTAATATTCTCTTTAAGGGTCTTGGATCATTTTTTACCCTTTAAATCTGAAGTTTAGTGATAGAATGAAGAGATCATTTAATAGAGATGGAAAGAAAATATTTCGTTGTGTCATTTGCAGCAATTTAAAGTATCCAAATTTTAAATTTAAATTGCAAGAGTATTAAGAAAAAATGTTGCTTTGTATGTCCTCCTCTCCCCAATGAGCTTGCCCTGAAAAATGAGTTTGCCCCAAATTTCTCTTATACAGATGATATTAAATCTACATTTTTCTCCCTAACTGTGAAAATTAACCAAGTTTGATAAGAAAAATAGGAAATCAGTGTCTTCCTACTTAATAGCAATTTGTTTCACCCAATTCATCTTAGCATTAAGTGCATCAACACATAAACAACATACAGATTATCAATCACCTTAACAGCTTGACTTTATATTTAAGAAATGTCAACCATCACTATTTAGATTAAAATGTGTTTTGTTTCAGAGCAATTTCTTAGTGGTTTTCATGTGTTTTCCCCTCTCTACAACTCTTTGGTGGAGTTTAAGATTTTATACACTTAATATCCTTCTAAGCATTTATCATTGTATTTAACAGTTAAAACATTGGCAAGAATGAGCAGAAGTACATTGTTGAGTAGATATCTGTCTGGGATAAATGAACCAAGAGGGAAGAAGTAAAATTCTCAGAATGAGCTATTAAGTGGGGGATGATGGGCGTTAGTGCTTCATCAAACTTGGTGACACACCAAAGTTTAGGGCCTATCCTGCAGAGAGAACCTGAAATAAAGTTTGTTCAAGCCAAAGTTCAGTGGATAACTAATGCGCAATCATAAGCCCTTGGTCCACCGCAGTGAGATAGAGTATTACTATCACTACTTGGCAAAAATTATAAAGCTTGATAATTCCAATTGCTATCAGGGATTTGTGTCAACAAAACTGTTATACATTGTTGGGAAGCTAACGTGGGGCGACCACTTTGGAAGAAATTTGCATTATCTTGTTTGAATGTGCATTGCTCATGAATCAACAATTACAGCATTAGACATCAAGCCATACCAATACTTTTGTACATGTAGACTTAAGACCTAGAAGTACTGTATGAAGTGGCAAAATATAAAAATCCAAATACTTATAAAAAATATAATGGAAAATATAGTGATGCAGACACACAATGGTATATTTTAGAGGAATAAAAAATTTAGAGCTGCATGTGGCAACATTGATGAATCTTAGAAACATAATACTGAGTGGAAAAACAAGCCTCAAATTACCATGTCCACGATAATTCTATTTTTGTATATATCAAATCAAATAAAAATCAATATGTTGTTAGTGACATGTAATTTATACATGGAAAAAATTTTTGAAAATCTTAAGGATGATAAATGTAAAAGTCAGGATTGTTTACACTGGGGAGGAGGCAGACAGATGGGACATGGGGCAAACACACAGGTAGCCATAACAATTGGTAATGTTCTACTTCTTACATCTGTTGTTGGTTGCATCAGTAATCATTTCATTATATGCTTCATATCTTTTGAATGAATCTAACATTACATTAACAAATTTAAATGAAAAATCATGTGAGTTTAGTGTCCACAGTAAATGTCATGGGAAAGACTATGTTATAGTTATGTATCACTTTATATGGGAGAAGAACTACATTTACTGGGTAATAGCCTTTACTAAAGGGGATCATGTTTAAATTCAGGAATTGATTTCTGTTTAAATGACCAATTTTCCTGTCCCAAGAAAGAACTAATTAGGAAGCTGATTCTTGGGTCTTTTATATGCTCTACTTAGACAAGTGGATTCATTATTTTTGTCTAAAAATCTTTTATATTCATTTATTTGCTGTTGTGGAATATGTTAAGTGAAAATAAAAATGCTTCCTCAGAAGAAATAATTATTTACACATAAATTGTAAAAATAGATGACACTTGAAGAAATCTTCCTTTCATGTGAATATCTCCCACCATTGTGCTAAGAGATTTCATGAAGCTTTAGATAGCAAACTGACTTTTAGGATAATTTTATAACTTATGGAGTGTTATTTGAATCTGTATGTGGCATTAAAATGCTCAAATGATTTTCATTGACTTGCTGCTTTTAATGTCTGACTTATGATTGATTGCATTACATTATCACTGGCATTCTTGAATATTTGCGGTGTTACTCATGTACATTTTAAAAATGAAAACCTCATAACCCTTAAGTACAACCACATCAGTGACAATGTTGACATGACACACTGCTTCACAGCAATGACCTGGCATCCCAAAAAATGCTGCTCTGTGGAAATACCTTATCACCTGTTCAAAGACTAGAACTTCTCTAAAAGCTTTATTTCACCCTTTTCACTTGTCTGAAAAAACTCTAATGAAAATGCACTAGATATCTACAGCACTAATCGTCAAATATGATTACCTCAGTGGTATATGCATTCATATTTATTCAGTTTAAAAATTATTAAAATATGAATTTTCTTTTTGTAGGCATGAGGACTATAACAAAGTCAAATTTGTATTTCAATAATACAAAAATAATATTTACGTGGAAGAAGGAAAACTTAAGATCACATTTTCAGACATCCGTTATTCATATTTTGTGGCAAAGCATTTTGTATATATTATGTAATTTAATATTTATGAATCTACAACAACCCTGCAGCACCATGATTAACAGTCTGACTTACAAAGGGAAAACATGGGTGTTAGACACATCAAGTGATCTATACCAACAACATTTACACGGTGGGAAAATAATAATTTGAATGAAATCTTTTCTACTGAAACCAATTAGGATTCTGCTCACCATGCCACTGTGAAGAGAGATTGGGCACAGATAACAGTCTGGGCTATTTTCATAAGTATACATGTAAGTTGTTGGAATTCATTTCTAATTAAGGAATTCAAATTTAAATGTCTTCATTTTTTTTTATGCTTCAGTTACCATCTGCCCTTACCATTTAACCATTTGTTAAAGCTCAGCGTTTCCAAATGTTGCCGAAGAAAAAACGCCTTTATAACTTATCTCTGAAGATTTCAATATTTGTGACCAAAATTTTTGTATTTCTTAAATATTGTGAAAATATCTTTGTTGTCCCATAGAATGCCTTTCAGAATCGCTATCCGAGATCAGTTTGTTTCCATAAGAACAAGACTCCTCCTGAAAGAACAAACTTTTAAATGCATCCAATATATCTCTCACTTCTTTTCATCAAAAAAGCAGTGTCTGTAATAGAGGGCTTTGAATTCAGAATTCGGAAAGTCCCTTGTTACCAGATGGGAGGTGAGTTAGAGGGATGGGTGAGATACAGGTAAACGGGATTAAGAGTACACTTATTAATGGTGAGCACTGAGTAATGTACACAATTGTTGGATCACTATATTATGTACCTGAAACTAATATGACACTGTATGCCAACGATCCTGGAATTAAAACACTTGATAAAAAATATCAACATTATTTTTAAATGAATTTAATTAACTGGGGTACTGTAGAAAGATAGCCACCCAGATATGCCTCAATTTAGGAAAGCATAATACATGAAAATGTGTATACATTCAGGGAGCCTGGGTGGCTCAGTCATTAAGCGTCTGCCTTCAGCTCGGGTCATGATCCCAGGGTCCTGGGATCGAGCCCCGCATCGGGCTCCCTGCTCCGCGGGAAGCCTGCTTCTCCCTCTCTCTCCCACTCCCCTTGCTTGTGTTCCCTCTCTCGTTGTGTATCTCTCTGTCAAATAAATAAAATCTTTAAAAAAAAAAAAAAATCTGTATACCTTCAGAAAAATGCATAGGGTGGTAGAGAAGTGGTTAATTTCCATTTTAAATCACAAATGGGAAAGTCAATGAAGGGTACTTCCATAAATTCGAGTCCTTAAAATGCATTCATTGTTTTTCTGGTAGTCAAAAGTATTTCCTTCTATTTTCGCCTCTTCATTTCTACTGGTTGTTCTCTCCATTTATTCTGCTTCAGTCTACCCCTTGTATGCTGGAGAGAACAGTATCAGTTTGTTTTCTTTTATATAATCTATAACAAGGCAGTTTGATCCGTGGCCTCTCAGTGACCCTGAGCTCCCATGCAGCTGCAGGACAGTTTTTCTCGCTGCTGAATCTCTTAATGTTTGTAATTCTTAGTCTCTGAGAAATCCTGCTTCCCCTTCACACATTGCATTCAACCACCTTACACTTCTCATTCTACTGTTACAACTATTGTCTCTTATTTGAAAACAAATTTATTTCTTTGGAAAAATAATACACTGTAAATTTTAGTTATTATGTCATGGAGTTAAGTATAGTTAGCATTTCCCATACCATGATAGTATTCCAGAAGTGTGAATTCTAGATCTGTAATGCTTTCATAGCTACTTGAGAAGATGTGTACATGTGAAGAGTAATGAGGGAAATATGTTTAAACTCAATGAGAAATATTTTGAAAGCTTGGACTCAATATAGTCAGCCTTCTATACACTAAAATAATGACATCTATGTGTGCCTTTGTATTACATATTGTCCATTACCAAATCATTTTAAATAAGAGGTTCTATGTATAAGTTTCCCATAGAGGGTATGTGGATCCAGTTGCTACTTATGTAAGAAATTAACTCCTTCCATGTCTCCACCTCCAACATTTTATATTTGAATATAGTAAAAAATAGAAATATTATTCAATTATTTAGGGGGCTTGGGGGTAATTTCATGGATTTCGTTGAATTCCTGAAACCTCTTCTGAGTGAAATATTAATTAAATTCCTGGTTCCTTTAGTAATGAATATTTTGATCTCCCTGGGTCTTGGCGCACTTGTCTGACTTTGGATTTTCTCAACACTGACCCTCACCTGCCTCTTATCATAGGAACACAAGGATATGTTTTCCAATAGTACAGGAAAATGTGATGACACGTCATTTTGCTTTTGCAAATTTTGTTTCACTGAATTAAGCCCCAATAGCACAAATATTCCAGTGCCTTAGAAGATGTGTTAGTTTTAATCTAGGTTTAAAATATTAGAAAACAAATGTATCACTACTTTATTAATGTTTTAAAAGAAATGTATTTTAATGTTAACTCAAGGGATGTGTTAAATTGCTACACATAGACATATATGATAAATGCAAATTGGTATTTTCTCAAATATTAAAGTATAAAAGTAATTATTTTTCATACAGAATTGTTTCATATAAAAAATCTTTCAGTTAACATGGAAACAATCATGACAAAAACATTTATATCATTTGATCTTACATTTACAAAAAATTAGATGGGATCATGAGGATTTTCTAGCTTAGATATTATAAAATTTTCATACTTTCCTTTGGTAATAAGACAAACATTATATTTTCCTAAAATAAATTTACAATAATATTATTTTATGTAGTAGTACTTTCTTAGTATATGATTAAATTTAAAGAAATTTTAGGATATCATTTATTGTAAAAAGTTAGAATGTGCCTATAAAATAATCAGGTTTTCTGCCAACAAAATTGTTACTTGAATAAGGAGGCTTTGAAATTTATCTTCTACTTTCTCATTCTACAAATTACGTAGTAGCTTTTTTCATATTGAATATTCTGTGTCTGTGGTGTTGTGTGTATGTGCATATAAAAATAACATTTCTACAGAAACATTATGGTAATTTAAATTCTCCAAAAGGGTATAATTTGACACCAGCTAACATACCACTCTATGTCTCTTAATAGAATTTTACCTGCTTTTATATATTCATTCTCTGTGGGACTCTCTAAATTTATTTTTAAATTTCGTAAGATGTAGAATCTGTGAACATTTTACTGCAGATATTATTTTTGTATATTGAGTATATGTCTTATAAAATAGGCATTCCTTTCACTAGATGTTTTTGCTAATGTATCCTGGAGAATTAATTTTTGCTTTTCCAAAGAGCAGCCAAATTGGTATTTAGAAATGTCATCCTAAGAATTAGAATGTTTTCTAATATATTCTAGAATATATTCTATCCTTTTATTTGTTTTACTTTAGTTTCTTTTAATTATGTTGAGGGAATATGTTCCATTAGTTTTGTGATGCAGTTTTGAAAAGCAAAGATTTGCTCCATTTACTTTGGAGTCTCCTTGGGTTGAGTTCTGCATTCTACTTGGGCAACTTATAAATCTGTGTATTTGGTCTGGTTCTCTTATGCTTACTCCAACCCTTTACCTCTAATTATCCAAGAATTGAATGCCCTTGGATGACTCACTAACACCTCAATATGACATCCACTCTTTATTTCTGTTTCCAGGCTAATCATGCTTTTCAGCTGCAATAATATTTTCCTTTATACTTAAAACATTTTAGTTATTACTGGATCCTCATCTGTATATCACATTGCCTATCTTCAGAAACTGATGACATTTTTATTGACAATTACTATTTCACACATCATCCATTCTTCTTGTCAATGTTCAATAGTTATATATTGACCTCTTGTGTTTAGGTCCTAGGCTAGGTACTGTATATATATAGTAGTAAATCTAATGAAGTCATTGCCTTCATGGAGTTTGAGTCAAGTTCAAGTAAATAGGGAAATACAATTCAAATCCTGTTTATTTTCCTTATGAGTATGTTTTATTTGATATCCATCACCTAAATAAATTTCCACTCTTTTCCTATCAGTAATTTAAGCCCATGTACGGTACAGTCTCTAGACTTGCCTCCAGTGGTTCCTACATACTGGCCTCAGCCGTTTTGTTTTTCCCCAAAGACTTTTTGTGACTCCCTGTTTCCTATTATACTGAAGAATCTAAACTATTTTTCCTGTCTGTTAAAGCATTGCTTCATTGATTCACTCTTTTGTGTGTCTCTATATTCATTTGTGACATTTCTGAGTACAAATATAATCAGGATTTCCACTTTAACATTGTGGGGATTGGCAATGGATGAGGTTCTGTCTTATCCTTAGGGAGCTTGCAGTCTAGCTGGGAAAGGATTTGTAAACCCATTGTCCCAGTCTAGTGGAGATTGGCCATATTTGGAAGATCCAAAGAAAGTGATTTATCACTTACAAAGTCAGGAGGTTATGGAGTCTCCAGGGAGCAAGGCAGGCTGCTGTAAATATAGACAAAATAGGTGTGAGCCTCACATACTGAGTGGTTTCGAGAAAGAAGAATTGTGGAGAGGGTGGGAGGAGACACTGGCCAGCTTAATCTCATATTACATTTAAATAAGTAAGTCAAACATTAATGCATGTTTCGTGTTAAGAAAATCAAATAATATAGACTAAATAAAAGTTACCCTTGATAATACCTTCCAGTCTATTCTCATTTTCAGTATTGATCAATGTTTTCAGTTTTTTTTCTGCATCTTTTCCGATCTGAATAGAATTTGCAACTCTTTGTTTACTTGGATTTCTCTAACTAGTATGTAAGTTTTTATCTCTGATCATTTGTAAATTTGAGTATTTTCCAGGTATGTGTTAACCTTTTTCTTTCTCTTCTTTGTGAATTGGCTTTTTGTCCTTTGACATATAGTGTGGTACTAGCCCACGACTGGAGAAAAAGACCAATGTAGATAAGATCAGAGAGCATCCATGTGAATGTGGAAATTTGATACACTATAAACCTGGTAATTCACATAGGGAAGAAAGGATTCTTAATAGGTGGTGTAGAGAAAAATGTAAGTCACACCATATATAAAGGTAAAATTTAAATTTATCATGGATCTGTTATGAATAGGAGGACCACAGTGTTATAAAAATCAAGGAGGAAAATATGTTCATGATTTTGCAGTAAGGAAGAACTCCTTAAAAGCAAAAATCAAAAGAAAAAAATGGCCTATTTGAATAAAAGTGAAAGATTTCTGTCGAATGAAGAATATATCAGTGAGATTTAAAAGGCAAATCAGAGATTGGGAGAAGGTATTGGCAGCTTTGAAGTCAGTAAGGGAAAAGTGCCGATAGACTACAGGGGTGCTCCTGTAAATTACCTGGATAAAAAGATAAGAAAAATAGACCCCCCCAAAAAAGATCAATATACATATCCTATATCTATCCTACCAGTGATTACTTTTAAATATTAATATAAAAGGTATATATTTTACCCCATGTTAGTTAATAAGTATATTCCCTGCCCATCAAGATAACTTTCACTTCTACCCCTTCCCTGTCTCCATCTGTTCTGGGCTACTTCTTCCCATATTCAGATAATATGGGATTCTTTTTGGAGAATATGATTATTTTTTGTAATCAACAACTAGCAGATGTTTCAGTAACATCTAACAACTTTAGACATTACTGTAGGTTTTCATGGGCTCCTTGCTAACGACTACAGTTTTGTATACCGTGGTTTATTAAATTCTTTGTGGTATGTATGTATACAGTCAACCCTTAAATAACATGGGGATTAGGAGTACCAACCCCCCCAACATAATCAGAAATCTATGTATAACTTTTGACACCCCAAGAACTTAACTACCAATAGCCTGCTAATACGAGAAGCCTTACCAATATGAGAGTCAATGAACACTTACTTTCTATGTTATATGTATTATATACTGTATTCTTAAAAAAACAAGATAGAGAAAATGTCATATAAATACATTTATAGTCCTATAAGGACTGACTTACTGTAAAAAAAAAAAAATCCACATATAAGTAGGGCTGAGCAGTTCAAACCCAGGCTGTTCAAGAGTTAACTGGATATGTATGCATGTGCTTATTTTAGTAAATCTTGTTACTTTTTCTGGATAAACTCCATAGGTGGTATCCTCCTGAATCATAAAAATGTATGCATCTAGAAAGGTCTTCACTTTCTAGATAGCTCCCAAAACTTTCTTCACTTTATATATAGCTCCCAAAATTTTCAGGTATTACTAATGATTTTCAGGCATCGAAGACTACTTTCTTCAAATATGTTGTGACAGAGATATCAAGTTTGGTATCT
Organism: Phoca vitulina; assembly: GCF_004348235.1. Classification (NCBI taxonomy): domain Eukaryota; kingdom Metazoa; phylum Chordata; class Mammalia; order Carnivora; family Phocidae; genus Phoca; species Phoca vitulina. Next base: position 8,610,960 of record NW_022589730.1, on the reverse strand, counting down.
GGTGGGGAGAGGGTTCTTTCAGAACCAATGATATCTGCTGTTCTAGAAAATGTCCATCTGTATTGTTTTGTGTATTATATGACCATGAATGTTTCTTGTTTAGAAAATCCATTTAGGCAAATATTTAAACTTGGCATTCCTCTGCTTTTTAATTTTTTTTTCTTTTTTTACTTTATGCTTTCCGTAAGTTATTTACAGTACATTCTTGGGTAATTCCTTGACTTTATTTTTGAGCTAACAAATTTACTCCAGTTATAACCATTTTGTTGTTCTGCTCACCCATTGTGAGCTTTGATGGCTTCTTATGAGAAATCTGCCATTTGAATTGTTTTTCTCCTATAGGAAGGGGGTTATTTACTCAGGCTGCTTTTAAGATTTTCTCTTTGTCTTGAACTTTCAGAAGTTTCACTATGATGTATCTTTGTATGAATTGCTTTGAATTTATCTTGTTTGGTGTTTGCTCATCTTCTTGAATCTGTAGTTTTATAGGTGTTGCCATTATTCCTCCTAGTGCTTTTTCAGCCCTGACCTCTGTGTCCTCTTCTTTCCAGGCCTCCAATGATGTGACTGTTAGACTTTTGTATCAGCCCTGCAAGTCCCAGAGACTCAATTCATTTCTTTTCATTTTGTTTTCTCTTTTGTTCATTGGATAATTTCTATTTTCTATGTTCAAGTGGAATTTTTCCCTTTTGTTCCCTCTATTGTGTTAACCCCATCCAATTTTTTTTTTTTTTAATTTTGGTTATTGTACTTTTCACTTCTAAAGTTTCTATTGGATTCTTCTTTATATATTTTATTTCTTTATTAGGAATTTCTACTACTTAGAGTTTCTATTTTTTTTTGTTTCTAGTGCATTTATAATTGCTTTTTGAAATATTTTTATGATGGTGTCTTTAAAATCCTTTTCAGATCATTCCAACACCTATGTCCTCCCAGTACTGATGTCTGTTTATCTTTTCTCATTCAGGTTGAGATTTTCCAGGTCCTGGGTTTGATGAGTGATTTTTTCTATTGAAATCTGAACATTTGGGGTACTGTGAGACTGGATCTCATTTAAAGCTTTTGTTTTATCTGGCTTTCTCTGACACCACCCCAGTAGATGAAGGGGTACAACCACCTTGGTACTTCCAGGTTTGGATGAAAGTCCAGTTTCCCTGATCAGCCTCTGTCATCACACGTGGGGGAAAGGCTTGTCATTACTGCTGGAATTCACACTCCCCACTAGGCCTCTTCTGGTATCATTCCACTGAGAGGTGGATGGGTTTGTTGTTATTACTGTCATGTGGTCTCCATTGATACTCTGGTGTGGTTTTACACTGTTTGATACTTTCCCACAGATCCTGCATACTCTGTTCTGTTTTCCCACTTTCTTTTCCATCTTACTATTTCAGTTTGGTTAGGTTCTAATAACCTACAAGTTCATGATTCATTCTGTGAATACATGTTGAGTCTACTGGTGATCCCTGTCTGGTAGTTCCAACAACTACATCCTCACTCGGTCTCCTTCTGATAATTGCTTTCTCTCTCCAGGCTGTTTTCTTGCCATTTTATATACCTCCTAATAGTTTGCTGAAAGCTGGACAAATTATATATCACAATAAATACATAAATAATTTTTCCCGTCTATAGATGACCAAGCCTTTCCTCCTGTTAGGCCTTTAGAGAATGAGCTAGTGTTCATCTAACCACATTTTGAGTGGTTTGGGTGCTGGTTAATATGTCAGAGGTTCATCTCAATATCTGATCACCCTTTGACTTTGGTTGATCCCTTTGCACTGCCCCTGAGGGGACCTCGCCTTATAGCTCTCCCAGCTGTGCTTGACTGTTATTTTGTTAGTGTGGTGTTGAGGGGATGGGAGAGTAAATTATTCCCTGATGTTCTGATTGAGCCCCAGTCTTATGCAGGCACTGTGAACTGGGTATTGGGAAAGTATCCTGCTCAGGTGTCCTTGTCTGTTCTTCAGATATAGTGCAGGACTGACCATGTATTCCTGCCTCTCCCACAAGGGTAGGGTTTTGGATTTCTTGTCTTTTCTCCCCCCTGGTTTCCTGTCGACAGCTATTAGCACTATGAGGTCAATTCCTGTATCTGTTCATAATGATATAGTGTTAAGTACACAATGCCCAAACGATATTTGTTGAACCAATAAGTACTGTATTGTAATTACCATAATATATACAATGATAAAATATGTGTCACAAAATTCACTTTTTTAGTGTTATATTTCAGGGTCTTATTTTTTCTTCCAATTTAGAGATTGACAAAAACTATTCATAGTAAACTATAATAATTTTTGTTGTATTATTAATTTGTGTCTATAAGACTTTTGATGAATGACATTTCCTTTTTTATCTATCCATGTAAGAAGTACATAATCATGAAAAATATTAGAGCCCCCATTATCAGTGTTTATAAAATTATTTAATTGACCAAGAGTTTTGTAACTCACATATGCATACTTATTCTGGTCAGAGCAAATTATATAGCCTTGAAATATAATTTCATTACTTTTCAGCAAATCTTACATCATGTAAATCCATCAGCCATGGCTATTTTCCTTATTGAATTTGAGAATGAGAAATTTAGGTCCCTTTTAAGCTGTCAGAATGAGAGAGTTTCATAAAATATATTAGCAAATGAGAAATATTTAGCATATTTATTGCTATGGTAATCATAGACTGACTGTATTTCAATAGTAAACAGAGATACAATACTAGTAGTAAATCTTTAAAGAGCACTTATTTCTTTATCTTTCAAGTTCTTTGGCTAACCCTTATTGCCTACGGGAAGAATATAGCTAGGACTTTATTTTTAGATGAAATAAATCAAAATATAAAGAACAAGAACTTCTACTATAAATTAGAAGTAGCATAAATATTCATGATTTTTTTTATCTTACATAATTCTTCTTTTAAAAATGTCCATATCTTGTTAGAAAAAACGACTGACACTATTTCATGCCAAACTTGGAGAAATGATATGCTTAGAGAATTACTATTCTTGTGTGATTCTTTAAAAATATCTACATACGGACTTCATCCTTATGATTGTATTATTTACTTTTATTTTTTCTGCCTGGTTTCCAATTTCATCTTTCCCACATACTTGCAGTTTGTCCTTGGGAACACTTAACTTGTTTTTACCTCCATATCCTTATCTGTTAAATGGTGATATAATAGTACCGGGATGTTTAGAGAATTGGATGGTTTCACATTTGTTAATAATATAGACCAGCCTCTAGCACGTAAGTAATTAATATATTGACATTATTTTCTGAGTGCAATATGCTTTATTCTTTTTTAAATAAAATTGTCTAACCTGAAACACTTCAGTAAGTTAAATAAAACACATATGGCATCTGTAATAATTTTGATAGTAGCAACTAAGGTAATGCTTGCATCCCAGATTATGATGCTATATTGAAAAATGCTTTGCTATGAACATGAGTCTCATAATTTGATTCAAGGTATAAATAAACTAAAGGTGAGTTACTGTGTAGTAATATACATGTGAGATACACACATAAAAGCAAGCAAATATTTGGTTGTAGTCAAGGTGGTAACATTCAAGAAGAACAATGTGAAATAAGTATGTGGAAACAAAAACTTTGAAAAGGAATGCTGTAATAAATCATACTTAAAATATCTTTTATCAAAATTCTTCATGAGATTTTAATCAAATTCATTTTGATTAGGTCCAATTTTTCCATACTTCTTTTTGTTACTTGTATGTAGATCTGAAAGTGTGTCTGCAAAAGTATTTTCAAATTATATATAATTAAAATCACTTCTCTATCTTATTGTGGCTTTATGGACCTGGGTATCTCTCATTGTTAATTTGCAGATCTATGCTCAGTTCTACTTCTGTCTGATTTCTCTTTTTCACATATTCATCCACACCCCCAGCAATTATCTGGTGAAGTTACAATCAGAGATACATGTACACAAATACTTCTACAGAAAAAAAGTCAATACTTTGAAATTTGCTCCAGTTATTAAAAGATATGATCACCTGTTTCTCACTCCCCTTTTTCTATCCCCTTCAATGTTTCTCTACATTTTCTCCTGTAAAGATACCTGGTAAAGTTAATGCCCAGCACCGGAGGCCAAGGGAAGGCAACATGATGTGAAGCATATCTTCGGTCACAAGTAGAAAGTCACTAGAAATATTAGAATAGTAGTTTAAAAGGTAGATGTTTTTAAAAAACCCCAAATGCTAAATTTTGGAATTGCATCCTGAATTCTTTCCTTCAAAGACATTGGAATTCAGGGTCTGGACTAACTCTTTAGCCTTGCTTCTTGTTTCCATGTAAGTCTCTTCCTCTGCAGAAGAGGAGACTTATCCGATGGGTGCTGTTGGCAGCAGGAAGCAGGTATACGCGGTCCCCGCCTGCCTGTCCCCTCTGGTCTGCCTGCAGGACATCCATCTCCTGGGCTCTCAGTCACGCTGCTAAAGGGGCATGCCTCCACACTTCTGAGTGCGACGCACACCTGTGCTTCTGTGTTTCCACACTCACTAGGATTTCGGTTATTGTCCTCAAACTGAACCAGTCTCAGAGCTTTCTGTAACATTTTGATTTCTGTCTGTTCCTATTTGTCTAACTCAACTGGCTCTGAACTATTGGGAAAAGGTTATCTATTAGTCCCCTTAAAATCGCAAGAGGAAGTTGGCATGATAGATGCTCAGTATCTATTTTTACACGTTTTTTGTTTGTTTGTTAAGTAGCCTCCACCCAGCATGGTGCCTAATGCAGGGCCCAAACTCATGACCCTGAGATCAAGACCCACGCTGAAATCAAGAGTCAGATGCTTACCCGACTGTGCCACCCAGGCACCCAGTATATATTTTTAAATTAATTGATTTCAGAATGTTGACCTTTGGTTTCAGAAATATGCATGAAAAGATATTAGATATTAATATCATACATATTACTATAAGTTTAGCTGAATGTTAATAATGAAAACTTTAGAGATTCTTTCATGATTACATTCAAATTTAATTAAAAAGCAAGGACATGGTGAAATTTGCTCTTTCTTAAAACAGTATCTTTCTACTTTGTGTAGTTTTCTTAGCTCTTTGAGCAAAGATATTTTCTTTAAAGTTTGAGTTACTTCTAAAGATCCACAACAGTAAAGGAAAATGAACATACATTTGGAATTTCATATAGAATATTCATGAGTTTTTTAGTCATGGGATGCTTTCATTTAGAAAGTAATACATATACCGGCAGTAGATTTTTAATGCTCTTTTAGTGAGTTTTTGATAGTAGGTAGTCTAATGGTAATACACTCAAATCATTGAGTCTACTTATTGACTTGCATATTGTTGCAGTATACAAGGAGTTCCTAATCCATAAATAGCCTGGTCACATAAATATGAAATATCTTATTAACTTAAGTATTGCATTTTGTTTTGTTCTTTGATTGACAGATCTCTCCTACTATTTTCTATAAAATGGCCATATAATTGAAAACAAACCTATCATTTATTGAGACCATGTCTAATTCTGGATACAAAGCAAACTAGACAATAAAGATATCCAGAAAAACATACAAATGGTTACCCAACCACAGGACAGTAAATCACTTTTGTTGTCTTTGCAATAATTATGATACTGTAGGATGTTGCTGATTGCGGGTAACCCACGCCACTCCCAAAGCTGACATATCTGTGTATTCAATGTGTCTCTGATATAGACCTAAGAGGAAAATCACATAAAGTTTAGCAACCGAAGGCATTGTATCTGATGTCTGTCTAGGAAGCTTAAAACTGGATATACTTTTTAATATACAGCATCATTTACAAGCATATTTACTATTATTTAGGAAGACCTTAAGTTGCTAGCTCTCACAGATATACAAGATTTAGGATTCAGCCCTTTTTGCATATATAGCATATTTTCACGAAGAACATTTTCTTTCAGAAAAAAAACCTTCACAATTATGGCAAAAAATTATGCTTATTGTTTGAGAACTAGATTCTTAAATGCTGACTAATTATTTTCTTCTAACACAAAATAGTCACTAGTGTGCTTTTCACTGTTTTGCAAGATCCACAAACATTGGATCCTTTGCATCTAACTGCTGTAGCATCATATCTTTGCAAGGGCCAAGCCACTCTCTATATAAATGATATTAAAAAATATTCATCATAAAAGAACCAACTATGAATCCTTGGTGATTTTACAAGCTTTTGTCGGCAGTTATGTTGGTCATTTGATGTATATTTAGCTATTTTATGAGTAAGGTTTAAAATAAAATTCAAATACTGAATACCTTTTTTTTTTTTTTTTTTTAATGTTATGTTATACTCCAGCTATTTGAGGCCATTTTTTTCCTATGGCATTTTCCGATTTATTTTATTGACAAAAATTGTTTGTGGAGTAGAATTAATTTATATATGGTAGAACCCTTACACATGCAATAGCTAACTTTCTTGAATGCTTTTTAACCGTGGTATGCCATAATTTTCCCTTATAACCATAAGGCCATACATTCAAATACATCTGAAAATTTTAAAGTAGATTCAGTAAAAAGAGAAGTGGAATTATGATGTGGGAATATAGGAAAAAAGATTCTATGATTTATAAGAGAACCCACATGACATCTTTACATATGTGGCTCTTTCCCCTGCAATTATTTAAAGTTTACCAAAAATCATTTAAAACATTTAGATAGGATTTTTTTATAGATGAAAAGTATAATGGTCTATGAAAATTATCTCTTTCAATCCTACACTATGTTGAGAACCATTGTGCTAAATGGTATGAGAAATTTAAAGAATTGTAAGACACCATATCCCTCAATGGATGTACAAATTAGCTGAGCATTTTAAACATGTCATCATGGAAAGAAGCAGTGCCCAAAGTCAAATGAGAATTATAGGCAACCATCTTGGGCACCACTGTCAACTCTATCTACACTTACAAAATATATGAAATTAATTCTTCAGGATTGATTATTCTTGGAATTTTGTATGCCCCTTTCTTCTCCTTATGGATAAAATTTCTAATCATTATTTTCTCATGAGTATTCCATAGGTCAAGGGAAAACAAGTTAAAGTATTATTTAACTCATTATTTTTGACTTAAGAAAGCAATAAGATTAACAATTCATTGTATATGTAAGCTCTCACTAAATATCTGAGGAAAGAGGCGGATACATATTTGTGCAGTCTCTAATAACGTTCGAGAATTCTTTGTGAATTGATTTTTCTAATGCTACCTCAAACAGTTGCTATCATGCATATAATCAAACTGATTCTGAGTCCTTTGGGAAATCCTTTTGGATGTTTGCTTTATTGAGAGGATACGAACAAATGATGAGTTAAGGCTATGAACTCCAGGTCTATTTCCAAATTGAAGTGCGTGGTTTGGGAATATTTTCTGAGGTCGATCTCCCTGCTGTGTACCATTTTGCTGCCTAATAATGTGATTTCATAAGCAGTTGCCTAGAGACTTTGCACTTTCATGTCTTAGGCCATTCTGCAAGTGATTTCTTTCATTGATTCTCTAAACAAACAACTTACCTTTTATGTACAGTGGAAAAGCACATTCCATCTCCTACAGTGGCTCATTTAAAAAATTTTCCTTATATGAAATTTGTATAGATCGGCCCCATGGGACTTTAGGCTCTTCACACTCCACAATCACTATTTTTTCCTCTCTCCTCTGGAATATTTAGCTGTTATTCATACATACAGTGCTAATTGAAGTTTTATGTTCATAGGATTCGATAGAAATCCAGATGCCTTTCAGAGAAGTTTGCTCTGAAGGGACAGTGCCCATAGAAAATTCCCTTTTCTCAGTTAAATGATATTTTCTCTTTATTGCTAAAATTATACAAAGCTTTAGAAGTATAAAATATTCTCTTTGGTTTGGTTTTGGTTTCCAGTATTTGATTTTTAGATTTCTATTCATTTGTACATAATCTGTACAAAGACAACAACTATTTGACTAACAAAACTTAAAATTTCCCTAAAGATCTAATATATTCACAAATCTTAAAATTGTCAATTTAAAAAAAGTAGTTAAAGTGTGCCCAGAATAGTAAGTAATTATTTAAAAACAACTCTTAGTGGTCTTATTTTGATAATAAGAATGATGTGAATTCCTGTAGAAATTTTGAAAAAATACAGAAAATATCACAAACATTGGGGATATTTTATAAAATCATTAAACTTTTTTTTGCAAAATAATTCTTAATGGATGCTTTATAATGTGTACAGAGTAATGCAGTTAACTGAAGACCAGTAGGTGATATTTATGTCCACTTGAGCACATACTCAATTATTACTTTTGCAATACTAGGTCAAAAGTTGGACACATTTTAACTGATAAATTTGCACTGCAAAGGTTGTCTCTAAAAAAGCAGTATCAGTTTATTTTCATTAGCAACAGACAACTAACATATAAATCCTGTGACTGTTTAGACATATTTCCGAGTTTCTTCTTCCTTTAAACTCCTCTCTTCGTCTATTTCTGTCCTAATACTGCCTGGTTTTAAATATTGTAACTTTCCTGTATTTTAATTCATTGAGTGAGGATGTCAGTATATTTCTTGTTCAAGTTTGCTTGGCTCTTTTCTTACACTCATACTGGCAGATAAGTTTCCAGATTATTGTTCTGTGTTCCTAAAGAAAGCCCAGTATGAGCCCATCGATTTGGATGGCATTAAATTTGTGAATTAGAGATTGGCTCTTACATCATTGATAACTCTTTACAGCAGTCTGGTCTTTCTTTCCCTTCAGAAAAGATTCTTTATTTTCTTCATATTCTTATGAATTTCCTATTCAGTTTATTCTTAGATATTTTATAGTTTCTGGATAATATTAATTGGCTCTCCTTGTTATTATAGTTCTTCTTAGGTCAATTCTGGACTATAAGAAATGTTATGGTTTGTATTTTGTATAATATAACCAGATTGACCCCAATGTGTTTCATATTAGTCGATTTATGATCTTGGGGTTTGCTTGTGTATACTCCTGCAAAGAATCGTGATTTTTTTCCCCATATTTTTAATATTTGTAACTTATAAAAATATTTTATAACATTGGCTTGGCCATAATTTGAAGAGCAACACTAAAAATAGGGTTGGAAACAAACGTCCTAGGCTTTTTCCTGATTTTATAGACATGGCATGATGTTTTAACATTAAATATGATGGTTATGAATTATGGAGACTGTATGAGTATGAATATCATCTTATGCATTCTAATTTATGAATTTCAATTTTTTAGAATATATTTTTAAATTTTCTTCAAATACCCTTTGGGCTTATATTGACAATATTTGGGATTTTTTCCATCCATTTAGTATTATATAAAGTGAGTTATATAAATAACCTTCTAATAGTAATAATATTTCTTCCAGTCTGGAATAAACACTTCCTTCATATTTTACTATTCATTTTAATTTACTGCCAAATTCAACTTGCTACTATTTTATATAGATAGAATTTATCAATTTATACTTAAATTTGTTTTCATATACAGCTTAAAAAGCTTATTTTTATTTGAAATACTGAATAGTTTAGAAAATGTATTCATCATCACAGTGGCAGCCAAACTATTTATACTAACCCCTTAATGTACTTGATGACTTTTTGAAAAGGAGTTATGATTTCATTTTATATAAATTAGTGAATTAATGTAATACGGCTTTCTTTAGACTCTATTATCATTAATGGCAGGCCTTTGGAACTCACAGTTGACTTGGGTGAAAATACAGATGCAGTTGCATGCTTTTAAATAATGTAAATTCAACATGGGGATTGAGGGGGTCTTGTCATTTGTGTATCTAGAGAAGGCAGTGTCTCGCAGTCTGTCCTTCTTTATTTTGTCTAGATCAGCTCACATGGAAACAGTGAAAGCCATCACTCAAACTGCAGACATAGACATATGCAAATATGAGCTGTTGAGTCCATTATCTACTTGTAGAAATCTCTTAATTATTCACTTTCAAAGGCATAATGTGGAGTTAACAACCCAGACTTTGAAGTAAGACTATAAAGCACACAACAGTGTGACACCAACATAGGATTATATGCTTAATAAGTGTTGTTTTTTTTAAATATTTTATTTATTTGACAGAGAGAGACACAGCGAGAGAAGGAACACAAGCAGGGGGAGTGGGAGAGGGAGAAGCAGGCCTCCCGCCGAGCAGGGAGCCCGATGTGGGGCTCCATCCCAGGACTCCGGGACCATGACCTGAGCTGAAGGCAGACGCTTAACGACTGAGCCACCCAGGCGCCCCAATAAGTGTTTGTTGTTAATAATACTTTTGTTATGGGGCGCCTGAGTGGCTCAGTCATTAAGCATCTGCCTTCAGCTCAGGTCATGATCCCAGGGTCCTGGGATCGAGCCCCACATTGGGCTCCCTGCTTGGTGGGAAGACTGCTTCTCCCTCTCCCACTCCTCTCTCACTGTGTCTCCCTCTGTCAAATAAATAAATAAATTCTTAAAAAAAAATACTTTGTCATTAAACTCCTTTTCCTGGCGTGAGCCCTGAGCACCAGGTAGCCTTTTGAACTCTCAGGGAGGTAGTAAGCTTTTCTGGTGGTTAATAAATTCTTTTTGCAACTTATTTTAATAGGACAGCAGGCCAAACTTACTAACATCTTCTCTCTATATTGTCTGTTAAAAATAATTATGCTGTTTTCAACAAGGGATAAAATATGCTAAACATTGAAACAAAAGTAAAAGCTAAATTTTAAACTATTTTATAAAAAGTAATAGGACTTAGAGCTAGTCCCAGATTAAGTTAATGAAAGTCAGAAACACAGAGATGAAAGAATGGTGCATAAAAATGGGCTATGTCTTTAAAGTGTTAAAAATATTTATTTATGCTTAAAATTGGTATCTATAACCACCTTTCAAAGTGTTGTTTATAATTTCAAACTAAGAATGAAGCCCTTGTGTAAAAAAGGGAACAATCATAAACATAAATACTAAGAATCTCAAAAATATTCTAATCAGAAATCACATAGCCCATGATGCAGGCAGAATGTCCACTGATGGACATTCAAAAGTTCTTTGGGATGTTTAAAACTCTGTGCCACTGTATAGACCCCCATGAGGGCTAAATCTGTATAACCTAGAAATAGGAGAACTGTGTCAATGGAGAAAGGAAACCAAACAGTCAGCCAGTTAATATTTTTTTTATTTTTTATGGCAAAATTACCCTGTGGCCAATTAGTGACGCAGAAAGTGTTTGTGGCAAAAATGCTTGTGGCAAAGATGCTTACGGTGGAAATACCAGACACACTCGCAGACAATGTCGAATGAAAGAAGCAGATATAAAAGAATATAGACCGTGTGATTTCATTTAGAGGATGTAGTGATAGGCACACCAGCTGCTGATGGGGTAGAGGGAAAAGATGCAGGTAGCTTCTGTCGCATTGGCAACATTACATATATTGGGCTGGGTGGTGGGCTCACAGGCATGTTGCCTTCTGAAAAGTTTATCCAACAGTATAATAATATAATGCACTTCATCCTATATAAGTTATGTGTTCTAAATAATTCTAAATAATTCAAAACAGCTTAGAATATGTTCAACATGCTATGTAACAGTCGTGATTCTACAGTGAGGTAGGCATGCAAATTGGTATATTTCTGGAGAGAAAAAATCGTAGCAATACGTATAGACTTAAAAGTATTCTTTTTCTTAAAAGTATTCTTTTTCTTTAGTCTCATACTTTCAGAGAAATGTGGACTCCAGAATAAAATGAAATGCTCTCTAGTTCATTTAATAATGTAAAACTAAAGCCAAAGATAAAGAAAAAGGAATAAAAAAAGAAGTTACTCAAACTGCTGTCTTTAGCCCAACTTTATGGGGAACTAAAGGAACACTAAAGTTCGGGGGGCAGAGGTGAAGAAAATATTTACTAGATTTCTTCTTTGGGAGAATGCTGGATGCAGTTCAGTGTAGAAAATTAAGACCGAATAAAATGCAATTTCCTTCAGCAGAGGAATAGTAAATGGTTCAGATATATAATGAACTGTCCTGCAATTTTCAAAAAGACAGTTGCAAAGACTTATGTGTTCACTTTTCATGGAAACCTACTTCTATTAAGTGAAGAACAAGTGGGTGGAATGGATCGTGGTAGATACTATAGATTGCTCTCTTCCAATGCTTTCCTTTATTGTAGAGGCCAAAAAGCCAAAAAGTCACTTTCTGAGATCCCACACAGCATGAGTTCTGGATGTTAGGTTCTACATTTTTCTGAGACTTGGGAAGCCAAAGGAAAGCAGAAGCCATTGACCGTCCTGTTGTTGGGGTGGGCAAACTAGCTTGGTGGGCAAGAACAGCTGTGGGCTGAGGTGGTATTTCATTGTAGGCACTGTACTCTGGGATGTCAAGGGTCCTTGAAACAGTGGTCACTTCTTTTAGGTCCTGGCTTCCTACTGCAAGCTGTCCTGAAATTCCCCCATCTTCCTGGTAGAACAGTGGCTGGTGCCATTCTGGAGATCCAAGATGGAATTCTCTCCTCTAGAATCTTAAACATTTTATAAACACCTCTTCCCTTATATTAAATTCCTTTCTTCTTAAGTCACTTACAGTTTCCTTCATTCATCACAGGATGCTATAATGATCTTAAACAAGGTCCGTCATTTATTCAACACGTATTTACTTAGGGCTTGGAATTTCCTAAGTAGTGGCTACTTGGGATACATCACTGAACAAAACAAAGATCTTTGCCACTGAACAGTTTATATGTAGCCAAGTTGCCAGCAAAGGAAAACCAAACAAGATCTAGAACTGAATACTACCTGAGAAAGATTGCTCTTTTGTTTTGCCTTGTAAAATAAATGAAATAGATCCAGGGGGCATGGGAGACATAGTTTGCAGTGTTCAACAGAGTGGTCAGATTAAGTCACATTAAGAAGATGACACTTGAACAAAGATTAATAGGAGTCAGATAGCAAGCCAAGGGATATCTGGGGACAGAGGGAATGGCTAGACCCAGGCCCAGAGACTGGAGTGGGCCCTACGTTTTGGAGGAATGGCACAGAAGCTTGTGTGGTTGAAGCAGGAGGAAGGCAGAGTGTGGGAGTTGTTGAGGCCAGAGAGATGATAGGACACTGGGTTTTACTCCGAGAAAGGGGAGAATACTGGCCTTTTGTGCAGATGAGTATGTACCATCTGACTGGTGTTTTAAGAGGCTCAAGGCTCACTTAGCTGCTGAGAACGGATTGTTGATGGGCACGATGGGTCCCATTATAAGGAAATTCTTGCCACAGTCCAGGAGAGCAATAGCTTGGAATCTGGGAAAGACTGATGGTAGTGGACGTAGCGTGGCTATCACCAGATGGCTGAGTTTGTTTTCATGTGTTTACTTTTCCGTGCCTTCAGATTCCCTATAATATGCATGATTTACTTAATACTAAGAGCACTTTTAGGAGTTACAATTTATAGTTGGTAAAAGAAAAGTGGGTAAAGGAGACAGGCATATTTAGTTCTAACTTAAAGCATCTGGAGAAAGGAGAGAGGAGAGGGAGGGGAGAAGGGAATTGAAGAGAAAGGAAACTGAAGAAAAGGAAGTTCATACTAAGAGTAAAGTGCAGCCCCCACAAAATGTACCAATTCATACGGTGAAGCTGGCCTCGGTGCTGGTAATAATAATAGTGATAAGAACCTTAGCATCTCAGAGACTTACCAAAACAAAGGATTATTTCTTGCTCACTACACAAACTCAGTGTGGTTGGTGGGGTGGGAAGGTGAGCTCTAATTCCCATATTCACGCAGGGACCCTTGCAGAGAGGGGCCCCCTTCTCATCCTGTGGAGCAGCAACGGGGCCCACTGTGGCAGGCACCTGCCTTGGAGCCAAGTGGTGGAACATTAGGCCCAGACTGGCCAAATGCCCAAATTGACCACAAGGTATTGGGAAATTTAGTGAGCATTGCAACCTTCAAAATTTGGGTAGAGAGAGAATAAAGAGCAAACTGAAAGGAGACATGAGAACAAAGAATATCCAGGTAAGAGAGCTGCCCTAGGAAACAAGAAAAAAAAGATCCTTTAAGAAGGACAGATAATTGTCCAGGGTCTTGGCTGGCTGTAACACTTTGGTGATCTGATTAAGAGTTGTTTTGGTGGAGAAGAGAGAATAAAACCTGATCAATGTTGATTGAGAATATAATTGGAGGTAATATAGTGGTAACAGTGGAAAAAATAAAATATTACATATGTTACATATAGAATATGTAATTATATATATTAACACACACACACACACATATATTCCAGAAGTTTTGTTATAATATGAATGGGAAACCAGAATGGTGTTCGCAGGGCTGTTTTGATATTTTAAAATATTTAACAATATCAAGATCTTAGTATACTTAGATATCAACTATATTTAAATATCCTTAACATATTTTAAAGTATTAAAGATATTCTGTGTGTCAATGGGATTGGCCTACTGAGATATGAAAAATAGATGTTGCAGGTGAAATGGGCTCTGCTGAAGAGTGAGTCCCTAGGGAAAGCATGGGAGAGTCAGTAGAGAGGTTGGTCTTAAATAGGAAGAGACATGTACTTTCCTTTGTCACAAGAAAGAAGACAAGGTGAAGAAGCAGGTGGAGGTTGGGTGTTGAAATTGAGGGCAAAAATGTGTGTCGCTTGTCTGTTTCCATTCCTCTGTGATGTACCCAGCTAGGTGACTAGTGAGAGTGAAGAGAAGTGGAGATTTGATAAGAAAGTGTCTTTGAAACTGAAGAAGTGTATTTACTAGTAATGTGAGTGAGCAGCAAGTGCCAAATGCCAGGCCAACAGAGAGGAAGACTCGGGACTAAGTCTTATTTGCAAGGGAGATGTTTTATTGGAACACTTTTCACTTATGCTTGTGAAGAAAAGATGTGGAGGCAAAAGAAATGTAAAGAAAAATAAATGATTGATGATTGACAGAGTAGATGATTTGATCTTGATCTTGATCAAGTCAGAGAACAGGTGACATGGGAATATGAGAATGAGTGAACTCCATAGTTAGGACCAGAGATAGTTGAAATCAAGATTTATTATGATGAAGCCATTAACTCATTAATGAAATATGCATCTTTTAGTGCCTATTCTAACTGCTTTCGTGGTAGGTGCCAGAAACATGGCGGTGAACAAACACACAAGGCCCTCGGCCTAATGAAGTTGGGCATTTCATTAGTGCATTAAAGAACCAATACAGAGATTTCTGAGATTATATCATAACCTATGACACCTGCTAAAGGGATAAGAAAGTGACATTTGAGCTGAAGCTCTAAAGTGAGTAGGGTCTTGAGTCACTTAGGAAATAAGTGGGGAGATCAGAGAAAAACTTTTCAAAAAGAAGATTCTTTTGAGGATGAGAATCAAAGCCAGGGAGCTGGAGGTTATGGGGTGTGAGATATCAACATTGTCTTTGATGATAAGATTAAACCCTGTCCTTGGGAAAAATCCATGCAGAATTTTCTCTGATTAAAACATAGGACATTAAAAGCTATAGTGGAATACTCTCAGAAACATTCATTTATCCCTAACAGTGTAAAAAAAAAAAAAAAAAAAAAAAAAACAAAGGAATATTTATAAAAAAATTAATTTAATTAAAAAATTAAAAAAAAAAAAAAAAAAAAAAAAAGCCAACATGTGGATATTTTATCAGCATTAGAATTTATGGACTATATATATTTAATACACATAATAGGTTTATATTATACATATATACATAAGTGTGCATATATACATATATGATAATTTAAAGATTACACACACATACACGTGTACATCCAGACACATTGGTTGTCATATTTTCTCTTCTAATCTATAACCCAACACACTCATTTGCAGAGTACATCCCTCCTGAAAGAGAACAGATGTATCTAATTCTCTTCTCCAACATATCAATGCAGATTTTATTTTCTAGTACATTTTTCAAAAACTTGATGTTTAATAAAATAGGTGATTATATTTTAATTTTATATGGATGAAACTGGAAAACAATTTCTATTTTTTTGTTACAAAGCTAATTTGCTTTCCTCTTCATTGTATTTTATTTGTTAGAGTATGTTCTCTCTCCTTCTACACTATACTCTTCTTCCATAAGAAATAAAATGTCTACAGAGTAGTAGTCAATGAAAAATATTTAAGTGACTAAGAACCTAGTGCACTATCACAGCAACAATTTAATAACCTATTTCTTAATCTTCAAATGTATTGCATATCTATTTTCTTTCAAAATTGTACATAATTATTTTGTAGATAGAAATTTTAAAATGTGGGTCACCTGGGTAGGTCAGTTGGTTAAGCATTTGCCTTCGGCTCAGGTCAGGATCCCAGGGTCCTGGGATTGAGCCCCGCTTTGTTGAGTTCCCCGCCCAGAGGGGAGCCTGATTCTCCTTCTGCCCCTCCCTCTGCTCATGCTTCCTCTCTCTTTCTCAAATAAATAAAATCTTTAAAAAATTTTTTTTAAATATTTTAAAATGTGTTCATAACCTTTTCTAGTTAACATCACAAACCACAAATATTTGCACCATAGATAAAATATAGTTTTTAAAATAAGTGCTTTTATCATCTGGTTATTCGTGTCTATTTTATTCAATTTCCATTTTTAGTATCATACTTTTTTTCCTTATAATTGGCATTATTCATTAATTCGAGAGGAATCCTGAGGGGTGATTAAGTTATTTTTTGAGTATAATTTATGTAATTTGGGTGAATATATGAACTCTTTCAGTCATTTAGTAAATCATTCCCATAATCTTATCTGACTGCCAAAGTGAAGTGGACATTTGGCAAGTGACCAGTTAATTTGATCAATGCAGACACCAGACGGTATTATGCAGAAAAAAAATGTCACTTGGCAGCTTTACTAAGGTCTTAATGGATCGAAAGGCTTGATGCAACTGCAAGGATAGTTGATTCACCTGGTGTGAACTGACCCACACAATTCACAGAAAATGGGAGTAGTTGGACACATGAACTCAGGCAAATGTCTCCGACTTTTATTTTACCAATCTGTAATCAGATAGGTTGGATCCATCTTCACTACATATGCAACAATATGCATATTTCTTCTCAACTACATATGCTGCATATAACAACGTCGTCTACTTTCATGATTTGAGGTGAAAGTCAGAAAAAAATAATTTTATTTAATGAAGTATCAAGTAAAATATACCTTACAAGGTGTTTACTAGGAGCTAACATTTATTATTGGTGAATAAACTCAGAGGAGAGCTTTTCACTGAATTTTCTTTTTTGGGCCTATTATGAACTTTATCTCATACTTACAGGTGGAATTTAATAAATTGTTAGTCTCATCTGATTTTTGGATGGTATGAAACTGATCTTGTACAATATTAACTGGGGAATAATTATAGCTGTATGTTTTAAGGAATGAAAAAAATATTTTGGAGTATAATACAAAAGTTATAACTAAATGACAAAATAAATTCCAATAATTTTTATAGCATTTAAAAAAAAAAAGTCATATAAAGGAATTTAGAAGGAAATTGCTTTCTCCTATACCAGAATTGCATTTATCACGGCTTTACTCTTGCATTTGTAAGTGCATTTGTGCCTTTGGCAGAAATACACTGTTTTCATGATGAAAAAAGTTTTTTCTTGAAATTGTGTTAGACGGTGTTAGACAGTATCTGTTTATGTAACACTTGGGCTTAAACAGACTGAAATAACCGTACTTCATACCACTGATTTAAAAGATTATGGACAGAATTCCATTAAAATTATGGGATAAATGTTTGATCCTCAATACACAAATTATACGTATGGAGTCTACTGACAGCATATCTAAATGGATAAAGTATTTTAAGAGAAAGTATACTTAAGCCATATAAATAGTGCAGAAAAAGCAATATTTCGAGCTCAGAATGCTTTGGTGTAATGTTTGGGGTAAGACTTTTTAACCCTATTCAACTTTCTATGTAAAGGGTTTTATTGAAAAGTTTTGCTGCATAAGCTTTGTATGCATAACCTTAATAGCTATAGCATTGAAATATAAAAAAAGAATACAAAACCAGTATCTGTGGCCCTATTTTCAATTAGGGACTTGGGGAGGATATTTACAGCTGCCAATAAAAAATCAAGAACATATTTCTAAATTTACTTTTTCCCTCCAGAGTCTTAGGCCTTTTCCTATTGCAAAGACAACAAGAATGTGTATAAATGGCATTTATTGCATAGTGATAGATATTGAAATCATTTAAATTCCTGTTTTTAACCATCAAAAAGAAAGAAGATAGAAGAAATTATAGCTACCACTCACGCAGGTAAAATTAGTATGAACAACAGGCGCTAGAGTATATTCCCCGTGTAGGGAAGTTATTAAGATTTTCTCCACTCTGTTTATCTGCAGCAACCATTCTCAGGCCTACTGTAGCCCTCATCATGTTCCATTTTAATGTACCTTAACTCATTTCATCTTATTGAACATGAGTTCCCTAAGGCTAGGACTGTTACTTTTGTAACACAGGAGCTTGCAAAATTTTAAAAAGTAAACAATGGGCTCTCTCTGAGCTGCTCCAGGCAGGCTCCAACACACTCCTGTTCTGACAGGCCCTAAACTCCCCAGATTATGGGCAACTGGCATTTGGGGACTGTTTGTGTGAACAGCTAGCACACGGATTCCAATCACCAGGCGCTGCTGAGCAGGGCAGTAGGAAGCGGGGTGTCAATTTACTGGAGGACACGATGTTTCCAGCAGAGCTTCCTCTAGCAGTTTCCCCTGAAACATGTGGAACCTATACCTTTCGTGTTTTTGCTGACCTAAGCTTTCCTAACTCTGCTTTCCCCCCCCAAGAAACTATTCCTTAATGCACACAATACCATGTTGTTGAATCGCTTACTAGCCCTGGAGCAAAACTGAAGATAGCATCCACAAAGGGACCTACTTTGCCCAACAGGCAACCTTTGTAAATCAGGTATGGGGATATGTTTAGTTTTTGAGAGACTTGTTTTCCCAATTTTATTTTAAGGTTTTGCCTAACCTTGGCCTCCAATGCCTCTCCTTTAGAAACACCCAACACAGAGAAGAGAGATGAAACCCAAGCAGTCCATATTGACGGACTAATTTTTCTTAATTTACATTGAACCCTTTTATATTTCCAGACTCCCTATGAGACCTTAGAATGCCAATTAGTGTTAATCTATAGAACAGTTTGATAATTCCATTAGGTAACAGATATTGATTTCTGGATATGGAGGCTATCTGGAGAATTAAATGTTAATAAATGCTATGAGCAGGTGTCTAATTCCTGTGGCATGAGATTATCTGAGTTTGTGGATAAGATATGCACTACTTTTCTTAGATTGAAAAACTGAGTTAGCTTCCTGATTGTATATCAAAGTTTGGTTATTTCAATGGAAAGTAAAAGGCTGAGAGGCCCCCTGGATTTGTACACCTGTAATACCTCACCCTGCTCCCAAGGCAAATGTTCTGTTAAAAATTATGGCGCATTTGGTGTTGCATGGAAAAGTAAACTTCTCGAGGATGATATATATTTAATTATACAACATTTTTAAGAATGCTTGGCCTCACTGTGATACCAAGAAATGCTCTACATCAGCAATTCATATTTCAATTTGATCTACTCCTTTTGAAATATCATATACATGTAATACATTATAGATGCCGAAAAAGACACAAAATGAGTAAAATGAAACCACTTCCCTCATAAAACTTACACTTTATATCAGTGAGGGTCCGGTCAAGTAAATAGAAAATACCCTAGGTCTACACACAGAGGAGATTAGATGCAGGGAACTGGTTACAAAGTAATTGAAGAACTCAGAAGCTAGCCAAGCAACAGTTGGGAGAGGCTGCTGGGGGAGACAGAAACAGTATGATAAGAACTAAAACTACTATTGATATGTCCCTTCTCCAAGGGATGGCCATCAGATAGGAGTTAGAGCCACGTGGATAAGCAACTGCATGAGAGCTACAACTCTAGACAGAGCAAGAGAAGAAGAGCTCTGGATTCTCCCCTCTACCTGCCCTCGAGCATCAGGATCCCCCATTGGTGGAAGCCACCCGGAAGCCACTGGTAGGGGCCCTGGGAAAGGCGCGTACCAAGCAGAGCAGGGAGGAGGGAGGAATATATCTGAGTGTAGGTCAGCAAGTGGCCAAGCAGCACAGATAGACATTTAAATAACTAGTATAGTGGAGCATGGGAAAGGCCATGAGAAAAGTATAAAAGAATTGCTCCGCTGATAAACTGAAGGAAAAACGTAAACTGATAGAGTAGATGGCATGCGATGTAGGTCAAGATTAAAGTGGATATATTGTTTACCATCTAAACTCCAAATTTTTAAAGGTATGGGGGGCTGCGCCTGGGTGGCTCGGGTCGTTAAGCATCCTACTCTTGGTTTCAGCTCAGGTCAGGGTCTCAGGGTCGTGAGATCGAGCCCCAAGTTGGGCTCCATGCTCAGCTCAGAGTCTGCTTGAGGTTCTCTCTCCCTCTCCTTCCCCCTCTGCGAGTGGCATTCTCCCCTCCCTCAAATAAATAAATAAATAAAATCTTTTTTTAAAAAAAGAATGTGTGGGGGGACTTTTAATAAGTACTCCAAGACAACAGGCATAAACTAAACAAATAAAATACTTGAGAAATACAATACTGGAGTCAATGATAGAGTTGAGAGTAAAATCTGCATGACTATGTCATTGAAGATATTTCACAGGTAAGTACCAATATCCACTAAGGTGTCTCAGCATCATTTTTGTGGGAGAACAACTGTATCATTTTATCTTGGGGAATACAGGCTTCTAGTTTAGGAAAGATTAAAATCAGGTTGGTTTTGGACATCTTAAGTGGCAAACTGTGGTAGCGCATGCATGTGGACATGTGTCCAAAGAGAATGCATACCACAAGTCAGGTGCTTCCTCTGATGGATCAGTCCTATGATATCAAGACCTTGTACGTGTTTGATGAAATCAGGTACTCGTATCTAGCAGCTTAATCACTTCTTTCTCCTTGGTCAGGCATTACTCACTTCGCTTCCTCTCATGGCCGTTTTTGACTCTTTTGACAAACCGTGCTTATTCCATAATTTAATTTTAATTTAATTTAATTCCATATTTAATTCTTGGAAATCTATATTCTATCTTATTCCATTCCTCTGAAACTATCTGCTCACAATTAACTA
Source organism: Phoca vitulina (assembly GCF_004348235.1). Lineage (NCBI taxonomy): Eukaryota > Metazoa > Chordata > Mammalia > Carnivora > Phocidae > Phoca > Phoca vitulina. The sequence goes on along the minus strand of NW_022589730.1, from coordinate 8,589,831 downwards.
ATGAATGCCCAGGTGTCCTATGCAACCCACATTTTCAGTGTTGATACTTGTCTACATTTCTGGATCATTTGAAATGATTGATTCCCTTTGAAAGACTGACATCCGTAGACAAAAAAAAATGTTGAATCTCTTGCTGTCCTAAAATACTTTGAAGGTGAAGATTAATATACAAAGTACAATGAAAATCATCTTAATTCTAGACCTTATAGAAAAAACACTCTACATTTTGGAGTGTTTGGCTACTTGAGCAAGTTGCAAACGGGAAGGGAAGTAATTATATTTTTTTCATACTGCTGCCTAGGACAAGTTTTGTTCTTCATTCCTCATTAAAATCTAGGACTACCAGAGCTTTTGCACATTATTATTGGGCGCTAACAAAAAGTTTCAGTCTCTCAGCTGAGTCAAATATTTTGCATTTCTTCAGTCTGGCCCCAGGCTGGGAAGCCTGCAGGGAGAACGGGCAATGCCTGCTTCTCTTTTTTCCACATTGCTCTCCCACTCCGTCTCCCTGACTCACTAGGCTGCCTCACATTTTTCAGGGCTAGAGTGGATGGCTGGGAGAGAGGATAGAGGGGAGGCCCTACGGACAGGCACATTGCTTTGGCCATGCTTGCTTCTCTGGTCATTAGATGGTCAGGTGCCAGCGCTGTCTGTCATGGCACTCCTCTCCCATTTAGCCACTAGTCACTCTGCCATCCGTCTTGTGTTCTCCGAGTCCCTTCCATAGAGAGCTCTTCTCTAGGTACCAACCTCACCCATGCAAGCTGATCCTGTAGGGTGAGTTGTTTGTCTAAATGATGCAAGTCCAGTACCTCTCCTGGATCCACTCATGATCCATCCCAAACATTCATTCATTCTTGTCCCAACAAATTGCCTGAAAGTACAGGCAATTACTAGTAGAGCACCATCTCCCGGCTCTGTAACAACAGGCTGCTTTTTATTTTTCTGATGTGACTGAGGAACCAATCTCCCCTCAACCCCACCCCCACCTCCAAAGGACGTGAGTTAAGATTGTCTCCAGACTCCGCTTGATTTGGTTTCAGGTGGGTGTGGGTAAGCTCCCTTTGTCTCTCAGGAAAAGAGGAGAGGAAGTACCTCAGGGCTCAGATAACAGGACTTTCCAATGTCTCCCTGTCAGTGTGAAATCCCCTCTTCATACACCCTCCCTCCAGATGTGGGAGGACCTAATGGGTACAGGACAAGATTTCTCTCCTCCCAGCCTTTTGGTTTTCTTTCTGGTCATTCTGTTATCTGTTTTAGGAGAGGTACCTAAGAATCCTTTGTTTTCCATGTTGAAGACTTGGGTAAAACTGGATAAAAGGAAAAGCCCCATTTCATAATATATTTTGAATATCTTGCTACCATGTATTTATGTGGTATATACATTCATAATTAGAATCGTTATGTATATAAAATTGTGCAATGTGCTTTTTTATTCATCATTATGTTAGTGCCTCATTTTTGCGTTACCAAAACTCTTTCCATATAATTTAAAGGCATATAATATTACACTGTAAGGATAATTATAATTTATTCAGTAAGGGCCCAGTTTTATAGATTATTCCCAATTTTTATTATTGTTGTTGCTATTATAAATAATGCAGAGTGAATATGTTTTTAACAGAAAGCTTTCATATATATCTTGGTATTTTCCTAGAATAATTTTCTTGTTATAAAATATAGTACAGATTTAAGAACTGTTGATATATTTTAGTAAATCGTCTTCTCTCCCAAAATTGTCATGAAAATTTACATTTTCCTTCAGCACTATATGAGAGTGTGTTTCTTACCATTTATGTATTAATATTCTTATTAATATTTTTTTCATTTTTTGGGTTTCCTTTTCTGTGAATTTTTTTCCTTTGTATGTCTTTGTCTTAGCCTCTGGATTATTTCCTATTAAATTTTAGGAACACTAAATACAGTTTTATTTCTACTTGCCTTTCTGGTCACTTCCTTATTCCCTCCTTTACTGGCTCCTCTGTTCTTTTTACATAAATAAAAGTAGGAATTGTTTGGATACCAGGTTTGTAAAACTCAAGTCTATTTATTTAAGTTATTTATTTCTCTAGAATTATGACCAAAAGCAATAGCCTTAGCTACCAGCAGAGTTTGCTGTGTGTGGAACCACTTTCATATAAAAGGGCTGCCCAGGGAACTTGGAAAAGCCTGATTTATTAAATGAAATTAAGCATTTTCAACAAAAAGTACTTTCTCTGAATATTTGTAGCTTTGTGCAATTACAGAGTGCTGAGTGTGGGTAGAGAGAAGGTTGCAAACTTTAGTTATAAGGCATTACTTAGCTAAGTGTGCATGGCTTTAAGAGAAAAACTACGTAGGAGTAACACATTCCCCCACTGAGAATGAGTCAGTGATAGCTCTTTTCCCCACGGAGGGCTATAAAATAGAAAAAGAACTTATGATTCCATCTACAATTTCAGTGGCTAACCATTAAAGATTTAACTTAATATTTACATGTTCTTTAGAGACACAGAATGCTGCATGAATACTAAATTATATTTGTAACTTATAGTTATGGTTTAGCTGTAGGATTAATAGCCATATTTGCAATTCTTTAGAAATCTTTAAATATCACACAGTCAGGATATGTATTATAATAGATGAAATGTATTGCCTACTGTTATAGAACTTTATTGTGCTTAGATTTAATTGATGGTTAATGCATGCAATTAAAAGGATATGAGCCTAATGAGATATTTTTATTTAGCCTATCTTATTAAAACTAATATATATCTGTGCGTGAGCCACATATGAGATACCCTCGAGATGTACACGTATATAAACACATATGTAAGTGTGATGGAAAACAAATATAATTTTCCTAATTAGGCCCTATAACTTTTCTCTGCAGTATTTCCAGGTACATTTGAAAACTGATCTAGCCTTACTTTTGCATGTTAGAATACCCTGATTGTTTTTCTTTGTCTGTTTTGCTTTCCCACTGATGCGGTTTTTTTTGGTTAAAAGGAAATAACCAGCAGTAACTGTGTACTGACATCTAAATAATCCAGATTATTGCTTGAAAAAGGAGCAGGGACTTCCCATTTGGACTCCATTCGACATACAGAATAGGGCCTCACATATTTTCATTATGCTCATTCATTGTTTCATTCATACAGATAATTAATGGTTATCAGCCACTCCCCTTACACCATTCTAAGAAAAATATTGACAATGAATTCAGGGAGAAGGTCAGAGTCATGTCTTAGATTTGCAAAGAAGTCTTCTGGCTGGACTCCACCTGTCCATTTCTGCTTCTTCCATTTCTTTTCATTTGGTCCAGGGAACTGCTGTTTATGTACCTCTTCAGACTTGATAGATACCAACAAACTGCTCTCCCAAGTGTTTAGCCAACTTACATCCCTACAGTGTGCATCTAGACTGGTTATCACATTTTAAATATAATTTTATAGATATTTTATATCCATATAAATATTTTAATGCAATTTTTGTAGATCTTTGGGCATTCTCTGAAATAATACGGAACAAGATTATCTTTTCCTCTAAAATTTGGTAAAACCTACCCAAAGTGTTTTGTGTCTTGATTGTTCAATTTTTTAATGGTCATGCATTCACTCTAATTTTCTAGTTTTTCTCAATTCAATTTTTGATAGAGTATGTTTTTCTAAAAAGTCCATTTTATTTTGTTATGTCTTCATATGTTTTGGCATAATAGCGTTCTCAAAGCATTTACAAATATCTACTCTATCTGCATCCATTTCTGATATTGTTTTCCTTTATCATTTTTTCAAGTCAATCTTGTTTTATTCAATTTATATGTAATTTTTAAAGGAATTTTTTTCTCTTTCATTATTTTTGTTAATCCTTGTTTTTCTGCTTCCCATTTTCAAAAATCTACTTTTACTGTCTCAAGTTTCACAATTTCTAATTTAACTAATTTGTTTTTACTCTTCATGTCATTTACTAAATGTATCCAAAGCTATAAACTGGCCTCTAAACACTGGGTTAGCTGAATACTGCACAGTGAATATGTAGAACTTTTTTTTTTTTTGTAGTTTATTATAATTTTCTTTAACTCACAAATTTCCAAATTTTAAATTATTTATAAAAATATATTTCTACCTTAGTTGCTTTATGACTGCAAAATGTCATCTATAATTTGTTGAAATTTGTCGAGATGGAAGGTTGTTGGAATTTGCTAAGACTTCTTTGCAAGCAAGTATATCAGCAATTTTGTAAATATCCTATTTGCTGAAATATATTATACTTAGAAAAGGATGTGTTCCCTTTTTACTGGTTCTTTTTTAAGGGATATATGGACATATCCCTCCATCCCCACCCATATATTTTATAGTAGATCAAACTTTCAATTTTGCTATTCAAATATTCTATATAGTTACTATCTTTATTTGTTGATCTTTTGGTAGAACCTTGCATGTGCGCATAGAACCTATTTTCTCCTCTTTCTGGGCACCCTTTACTTATAGGTGACCATGTGCCTAATTGTGGCCAAAGCAATGTGGAGAGATGTGATGGCTCTACTTCAGGGTTGGTCACTGGGGGCTTGTTAAAATATTCTTATGGTTTATATATCTAGTAGAGAGTTGGATATGCAAGTCTGGACCTTAATATATTTTAAACCCTCCCTTATATCTTTTATCTTTTAAAGATACTGTGATTATTTTGTAGCATTTTCAGATTGCCATAACTCAAGTTCTTGGTGTGCTAATTTTCCTGTTGTGTTTGTTTACTCCCCCTCACCTTGAATCATTACTTATTAACGGTTCGAAATTTTGGTTTTGAGCTAATTTTCCTATCACATTGAGTTTTCTATAGGCCTCCAGGCTCTTGGGTCATTTGGTTTATTTCTTCTACGTATTCCAAAGGTTTCACTGGCAATTAGGTTGATTTTCCAACTTGGTCATTACTTAGCTCTTCCATGTCAGCGCCTGCCCAAGTCTGAGTTTTCATTTCTTTCTTTCTTTTCTTTCTTTTCTTTCTTTTCTTTCTTTCGTTTCTTTCTTTCGTTTCTTTCTTTCGTTTCTTTCTTTTCTTTCTGTTCTTTCGTTCCTTTCGTTCCTTTCGTTCCTTTCTTTCCTTTCTTTCCTTTCTTTCTTTCCTTTCCTTCTTTTCTTTCTTTTCTTTGCTTTCTTTCCTTTCTTTTCTTTTCTTTGCTTTCTTTCTTTCCTTTCTTTTCTTTGCTCTTTTCTTTCTTTTCTTTCCTAGGAGAGTAATTTGTTTATACTCTGTTGTGGGCAGAAGCAGGCTTGATTTTTCACTTGAGCTTAATATCACATCTCCTGTGCTAATATGAGCATTAAAAACCCAACCACTAGAAGTTAGGGCTTATATCTTGGTCCTATTCCTTATTTCCTTAGGTTGTAATGGCATTTCTGTGTATTTGTAGTAAAAGGGGTATTGATTAAATTTCCCGTATCATTGGAATTATTAGAGCAATAAATCCTTTTACATTTAAAATGTCTATTAGACATCTAAATGTAGATACCAAGTAGATAGTTGGGCATACAAGTCTGGAGCTCAGTAGTCAATTGAATTGGTTTTGTGTGTGTGTGTGTGTGTGTGTGTGTGTGTGTGTGAAATTATAATCTTCACAAAATAGAGGACATTGTTGAGAGTCCAGGTTAAAGACTGGGAGGTAAGCAATGTGTTTGGCTATCTAGAAGCCATTGGTAACCTTGACAAGAACAGTTTTTCTGGATTCATGTGAATAAGTAATAATGGGAAGAGTTAAATTATTGATGGAGAAGTACATAAAACAAACACAGAAAATTATTTTAGAAAGTTTTACCTTGAAGGGGAATAGAGATATGGACTATATGTCTTGCATTGGGCATAGAATCAAAAAAGGTTTCTGTTTGTTTTGATGCAAGGTTCTTGGGTAAGTTTTATGATGAATGAATATCTAAGTCTTCCCAAATCCTTGTGTTTGTCTTACTTTACCTTCAAATGTGCCCCTCTTACACATTTCCTTGCACTCACTAAACTCTGCTTCTATTACTTGTTCATTTGCCTGCATCTAAAACTTCATCTGTGAGGGTAGAAACAATGAATTTTGTTCACACTTACCATCAGCATCTCGCAGTGTGTCAGAATGCAAGATAAGTGTATTTGTGTTTTCAAATCACTTTAGCAGGAAGACTTGTCTAAGATTAGAGACAAAAAGTATATATTGTTTCCCTAAGAAACATGCCCTCTGGGAATTGTAAAAAAGAAATACATGGAGTAAAGTTCTACTTATTCCAAACAAAATTTACACGTATTGAATTTTAATTTTTTTTTTTTTTAGTTCTTCCAATCATTGGATATGTGCAGCCAGTGATTAGAGCACAGTGAAGATAGTTTATTCTTGGTAATAACAATAATGACTAGCTATGTATAAGACAACAAATCTGTATTTGAGATTTATTTATTTATTTATTTATTTAGTTTCAGAGGTAGAGAAGTAGAGTTTAGTGATTCATTAGTTGCATATAACACCCAGTGCTCATTACATCAAGTGCCCTCCTTAATGCCCATCACCCAGTTACCCTGTCCCCCACCCCCTTCCCCTCCAGCAACCCTCAGTTTGTTTCCTATAGTTGAGTCTCTTATGGTTTGTCTCCCTCTCTGATTTCATCAGATTTTATATATTTGGATATATAAAATTTACTATGCCGAACATGCCTTTTGAGGTATGTGTTTATTACATTTAATATAGTAGAAAAAGTCTTTTTGCCTGGAGAGACTTTCTCTCAATATTTCCTCTTCATATAGTGATTTTTAATGAACTCTCAAATTTCAGATTCAATGTTCCTTTCTCTAGGAAATAATGCTTTCTTTCCCCCATGCTGTTAGCTGCTCTGTATATCTCTTTTTGAGCATACCCCAACATAGTTCTTTCCAAGATGAATATTTAATTTTTCTGTTTTTATTTTTCTCTGCAAACAAGTCTATGGGTTGATTTTATATCTCTATCCTTGGTGCGTATTGTAGTGTCAAGTACATAACTGGTTCTCAATAAATATTTGTGAATGAATTAATGGATGGAATGAGGAAGAGAGGAAAAGGGAAGGAGGGAGAGAGGGAGAAAGGAAGGGAGGAAGTACAGAAAAATCATGCATGGATAACAGGCATTTTTGGTTGCTCAGTGTCCATCTCCTTGTCCACTGTCCCTCTCTTGATGTATAAACAAGTATACATTTCAACATGTGATCAAGACTATGAAGAGAAATGAACAGGTCATGCAAAAGATTATTAAAAATAATACTCTGAATCATTATTCAGATTTGGGTAATCAAGAAAGCATCTCAGAACAAATCCCATTTAAACTAGGACCCAAGTGATATTAGGAGTCATATTAGTGTAGAGCTGTAAAAGCTCTTGGCAGGTGAAAGCAAGAGCATGTCTGAGTACTCTGAGGAAGGAAAGGGTTTGAGTAATTCAAAACTGTAAGTTCCTGAAGAATATCCCGAGTTCTTTCATCAAGAATGGAAAATCCTGCCTTTGCCTAAAACTACAATTGATTTTGCCCTGCCTCTCACGTATTAGTTTACCTGGGCTTAGAATTCTAGGTTATTCAGCAACGGAAGACATTCTTTTATTTAATATGGTTTCTTACTGTTACAGATTATAAATATTAGTTCATTTCTTTACATGTTTTTGGTTTCTCCCATTCTGTTTGTGCTTTAATAATCTCTTTTAGCCTTTGTTGTTTCTGTTTGTTTATGATATGTCTGGCTTTGAATATATTTTTACATATCCATCTCAATATTTTGTGCAGTGTTTTCCTCTTCATCATTTTTCCCCCTATAACATAGCTTTGGGAGGCTGTCTAATCACCATAAAGGCAGAATCTCACTAGAAGAAAACCATTTTTATCATTGATCCTTCCCCTCCTATTTCCTGCCCAGCAAGATGCAGCAGATATTCTGTGATTATAATACAACAAGCTTAAGGAAAAAGCCTTTAAGGATGAGCTAAGGGTGGCAATGCAGAAAGATGAAAATGGCCCAGTCCTTGATGGTGTTTGCTCTCTATCTGCTCTGTATTTCTGACCCCTAGCCTTATTATTGCATTTGACAAAAACTAACCCATCTATCTTAGCAAGTCTGTTTATTTCTCCTTTATGTTTAATTAATGTATCAGAAATTACTTACACATATCATTTAAAGCTACAATTCTGTGAAGTTGCTATTTGCATTTTTATAGACGAGGAAACTAGGACTCAGGAGTTAAAATTAGTGAAGCTTTTCCATATTTTCTCCAACTTGAATATTATTGGGAATATTGACCTAAGTAACTAGATAAAGACCTTAGGGGATGCTCAACAAACATTTTTTAGTCCATTGCTTAATTATCTATGGCATTGAATAAACACAAAGCCATACTCTAACATTTGATTTTCACTGTGTGGGCTTTACCTCATCACAGTCACACAGATTCAAGCATGGTCTCTATAGACAGTTCCAGATACAGTCTCCTTCCGACTGAGAGATGAGAACTTCTATCTTGACATAAACATGCACAAGGATGGCCCACTGTTGCCTCAAAACAACATGACAAAATTGAACTCATTACCTTTTCTCATTTCTCAAACTTGTCTCTTTGACCACTGTTTTTGCCTGAGCTAATTTAAGCAACATCTTTCCAATCTTATAGGAAACAAATTTAATTTTGACTTACTCTTTAGTCTGAACTAACCACATATTTGTGAAACCTGCCTCCAAAAAATCTGTAATATTTTTCTACTGCTACTTATCTATATTCGCTACTCCAGTCCATAGTTTCATAATTTCTCACCTTGACCACTGACTGCAATGTATTTTTAACTTACTCATTTCCTCTACTCTTTATTAAGTCTATCTTTGAAACTCTGGTGTGAATATTTTTGTTCTTTCTCAAAAAACAGACACTCTTTTGCTCATTGAATAAGTCTCAAGTGACTTAGTGTGAAATTATGAGTTCATTAAATATATATTCCAATATTCATTTCCAAATAAACTCAAGTCTATTCCTCAATTACTTGGGTTTATTAATATATACAAACAATATTAGCGAATATGCTACTGCATCTTCACACCCTTTTTACATTACTTTGTCAGCAAAGTTTCTGTTCTCTGTTTTTCCATCCATGGCCTCTTTCCTGTGATATTTAATTCTCTATGGTAGATCTCTCCAAGTCACAGCCATGGGGCACTGGCTGTTGAAGTATGTGTTACGCAGGAGGCAGATTCCAAGACAGATAACAACATACAGGAAGTTTATTGGGGGTATAATGCCTATGGGGGAAGGGAACAGGCAGTGTAGGGCAGAGGGAGAGATGGGACTGGAGTGAGAGATAACAGTACTTCTGCTGACCTCTGGGCAGTTCTGAAGCCAGGAGGAACCTGTGGAGTGTGCCTAATCAAAGTGAGAAAAGCAGTTGTTTCTATTTCTAAATTGGTCAGGCTGCTCCAGGAGGGGGATGTGGACTTAGGGAGAAAGATCTTTGACCCCCAGGGGAAAGAGTGGTATTACATTTCCAGCTACTGGTGGAATACATTCTCCCATCCTGAAGGTGGCCCTGAAGGGCACAGGACAGCATTCCCTGGCACCAGATCATCCATGCTTCTCATCTACCCCCTCATGATTTATTCCCAATTCCCTATCCTTAACAACTCATTTGACTATTTCTTAGTACTTATCACAATTGGAAAGTTTGCTTATTAGACTATCTTTAATCCATGACCTCTACTGGCTTGTAGGCTCTATAAGGTTAGAGATTGTGTCTGCTTGTTTACTATTATATATAGAATGCATAGCCAAGTCTCTGGCACATGGTAGATACTCAGTGGATGCCTGTTAACTGAATGACTGATAATATGTCAACTCTATAGCACTAAAATACTCTATTTATATTTAACATATAAGATATTAAATGAACCCTCTAAAGATGTTACTTATAACCACAATGCTCTTAAAGTAACGTCACCAAGCCTCATAAATATGTTTATGAATAACACTGAATTTATTTCTGTTGAAATATGTTTCTTTGATTTCTAATTTCTTGATGTAAGAATTATTGTATATATAGATATGGATATTGACATTTATCATAAGAAATAGGCAAGTGGTAAAAGATATTTTTAGAATATGCTTAATTTGGATGAGATTATGAGTTCCTTAATGTATTTAAGTAGATGGATTTGATCTTATTGTCCAATCTATCTGAGTCAACTTTGAGAAAAATCTGCTCTTGTTGATAGACTCCAGCTGTGTGTAATACTGCTAGGAAGGCTATGAACAGACCATGAGCAAGTTATTTCCAATTTTCCAAGTGTTTCTCTCTATTAAATATAGTTGAACTATATATTACATTGTGAATTTCAGATTTATACATGTCAATACACTATTGTTATGAATATTTGATATTACAGATGCAAAAATTTCTAATTTTCTGTAGATTTAAAAAAATTGAGCAAAGAAAAACAACATAGTAATACTTTTAAATCTGCTGCACGTTATTTTATTTTTCCTTCAAATAGATACTTCTAAATGTATGTGATTAATTTTACCAGCCTCTCATGTAATTTTAAGTTATAAGAAATGTATTTTAGTTCTGTAAGCTTGCCACAATCAAAAGCATGTAAGCCTCAATACTTGATGTATCAGATATAAGATTAATTCTAGGTAGAAAGCAATATTCTTACTTATAAGAACATAAACTAATGCATAAGTTCAAAAATACCATATACAAAATTTAAATCAAATCCTTTACATCACTAGAAACAGTTAATTTATTTTAGAAGCTAGTATTATCCTATCAAAATATCTTATATAAACACATTATTTATTTTCTATAGCAAGACCCAGTATCATTATTCATAGCCACTTATAAAAGGATTGTGAATTATATTTACTGTTCAGTTTTATAGCTTTAGATTTATAGAGGATTGCACACTGACAAAAATCTGTAGTACTGTATATATTCTTTACATATGTTTGATTTCCATTCAGATTTTTCTCTTCCAAAATAAAATATAAATATACTACATCATGGTTTTATGCATTTTACCATTAAAACATATTAGGATAAGCATGCTCTATGGGCACCTGGGTGGCTCAGTTGTTGAGCAACTGCCTTCGGCTCAGGTCACGGTCCCGGGGTCCTGGGATCGAGTCCCACATCGGGCTCTCTGCTCCGCGGGAGGCCTGCTTCTCCCTCTCCCACTCCCCCTTGCTTGTGTTCCCTCTCTCACTGTGTCTCTCTCTGTCAAATAAATAAATAAAATCTTTAAAAAAAAAAAAAAAATGCTCTAAAAGTCCATAAGAATCTTTATTATCCACTTAATTCTCTTTTCAAATGCAAACCATTAACTCTTTAAATAAACATATATTTGGATGCCTTCCAATCGAATGTTTATAAGCAATTTACAGGGAAAAAGATATTTCAGATAAAGGCATTAAACATATGCATGGGACTATGATTTGTGATCCTAAGAGCCTTCATCCTTTACAGTAATGTGTATTCAAAGAAAGAACTGGATTGGGGAGGACTCATTACAAGAATAACCAAAAATTAGGTATACAATAGCAAAGGCCAGAGCTTTGAGAATTAAAAAAGAAATCCATCTCTCTCCAGAAAGTCAAATGCAGATTGTGGAGAATTAATGTCTTAAAATGTCAAAGAACTTGTGAAGTCTTGAAAGATAAGGCCTGATAACAAGATTAAAGTCAGCTATGAGAGAGTGTTCTGATAAAATGAAAAGTACAGGAGTAATTTACAACTAGGTTGACTATAAGGAATTGACTTAGCCTCTCTAAGACTGAATAGGGAAAATGGTAATAAAGAGAAGGTATGTTGGGGTGCCTAGGTGGCTCAGTCGGTTAAGTGTCTGCCTTGGGCTCAGGTCATTATCTCAGGGTCCTGAGATTGAGCCCTGTGTTAGGCTCCCTGTGGAGTCTGATTCTCCCTCTGCCTCTCCACCCCCGACTTGTCCTCTCTCTCAAATAAATACAGTCTTTTTTAAAAAAGAGAGAGAGAGAGAAGGTATGTGAAGAGTTTGGCATTATAGTAGGTACTTGGCTAATACTAATTCCTTTCCCCCTAAACTGACTTTTAAAAACATCTTTGTATTAATGAAATAATCTTTTCCTCCTAAAGTGAAATCCAGTTTTCATCTTTATTAGAATAGAAAGTAAAAGTAAAAAATTATGAAATATAATTAAAATGTTTGTAGATAAAATTTGGCATATTTGCTCATGTAACAAAATATGCCCAGGCCAGGCCAGGTCTGCCAAACTCAACTGTAAGCAGGATTCCCCTTTTGGCCTACATTGTTGCAGTGCCTACAAGCATATATCTTCCATTTACATATTCAAATGCTAAAAATTCTAGATCATCTCCTACCACCCAATATTTTATTGCTCAGTTAGGTTATATCTACTTTCCTAAAAAAGCACTTGGCAAGAGTAAATCTTACTACAACTGGCATATACCAATGGTCCCCAAACTTTAAACTGAATCAGAAACACAGAGGGCTTGTTAAACCCAAGGTTGCTGGGCCCCAACCCCTGAGTTTCTGATTCAGTTGGTCTTGGATGGAATTCCTAGGTGATGCTGATGCTGCAGGCTGAAGATTATGGATTGAGAATAGATTTTGGCCAATAATACATAGTCCCCTCTGGTCCTGAGAATAGGTTAACCTTCCCTAAGCAAAGGGCCAAGCTGTAGAATGTGAATGCTAGGGGCTCTGCCTGCAAGGATGACACATGGTTGAGGTGCAATTTTTGTTGACAAATTGTAGTGTTTTCCCCTTCTTTCCTTTTTTCCCCTCCCTCTTGCCGCCTTCTCTTCCTTCTTCTCTTTCTCCTTATCGTTCTCTCCCTTTTTCTTCCCTTCTTCCATCCTTCCTCCTTTCTTATTTTTTTTTTACTTTCTATATGTCCTTCTCAAATTTGTTTTTGTTAGTTTTCTTTAAAGAGAGTTAAGTAAACAAGTGAGACTTCCAGGGAAGATAGCAGAGTAGGAGTATCCTAAGCTCGCCTCATCCCATGGATATACCTAGATAATACCCACATCAGTGTAAGTAACTCAGAAAATGACTGAAAGACTGATAGAACACTTTATAACTAACTGTAGAGAAGAGGAAGGGCAGAGACATGGTTGGACTCATGGGACTATCTGCAGAAGGGAGGGACACTGCAGGAGCAGAGAGAGGAGAGGGGCAGAACCTACACCGGGGACCCCAGGCATGGGGAACCTGCACTGAGAAAATGAATCCCCATAAGATTTGGCTTTGAAAACCAGATTGGTTAACTTCTGAGTTCTTATAATTGGTGAGGCTTAACAACTGGAACATTAAAAATCAGCAGCTTGGTTCTGAAATCCAGAGGGCAATAAAAACTGAGTCCCCACCCTTAAAGAGAAAGCATAACTAACAGCCCCACTGAGATACAGCATTGAAGCAGCAGTTTGAAAAACCCCTGGTGTATATGGGAAGATTTATTGACTGATCTCAGAAGGTGTGCTATAGGAGCAGTGATCTTTAGGAGACTTCTCTGAGAATAAAAGAGCTGGGGAGGGGTCCCATTTCCCTGCTCTGCTCCCCAGCCCAGATACATGGACACATGCTGGAACCAGCATAGACGAAACGATCTCCACGTAGCTTACTAACCAGTGTGCCTCGCCTCTGCATTCTCCTGCAACCTGCCCCCTCCAACCAGCACTGGAAAAAAGTTTTCCAAAGCACCTACAGGTCCCCTCCACAGTAGACCCATGTAAACCTTGCTAACACTGTGTACCCTCCTACACATTCTCCTTTAGACCAGCCCACTCCAACAGGCGTCCATCAGCAGGAGTCCATCCAAAGCAGCACCACAAGCATGGCAGTGTGCAAGCAACCCCAACAAGGGGCATCACTCTAAAGTAACTTCTGCCCTAGGGAGAGAAGGAAGATAACCACACACACCAGTTCAACTATGGCCCTCGCAGTGGGCTGGGGGCGGACATCTGGTCTGACTACAGGCCCTACCCACCAAAGAAAGCTTCTCAGGGGACAACACAGGAAGAGCACCTTGCAGTTTGATGCAATCATAGATCTGGCAAATATCTGGTCTGACCCAACTCAAGACAATGGTGGCCTCAGACTGCCCATTAACAACACAGGGACCAAACCCTGTCTACAACAGGCAAAGAGAGCCATTGCAGATGACTGGACTGAAAGCAAACACAGCTTACCCACAATAGTAGGGTGCATGCAACACACAAGGAGACATCCATGAAACACCAGGTTTGGGTGAACAGGGGACATTGTACTGCAGGACACTACAGGACCTCTTCTTCATAAGGCAACTACTTTCAATAGCAGGAGATGTAGCTGACTATCCTAACACATAGAAACAGAGTTAGAAAAAATGAGGAGACAAAGGAATATGTCCCAAATGAAAGAATTAGGACAAAATCATAGCAAGAGAGCCAAATGCAATGGAGATAAATAATATGCCTGATAGAGAATTTAAAGTATTGGTCATAAAGATACTTATTGGACTTGAGCAAAGAGGGGATGATCTCAGTGAGACCCTCAACAAAGAGCTAGAAAACATTAAAAAGAACCAACCAGAGATGAAGAATTCAATAACTGAAATTAAAAATACACCAGACAGAAAAAATAGTAGACTAGAGGAAGCCGAAGAACATATCAGGGATGTGGAATCCAGAGTAATGGAGAGCAATCAGCTGAAAAGAAGAAAAAAAATTAATAAAAAATGAGAATAGATTAAGGGAACTTTGGGACATAAGCATAACAACATTCACATTATAGGGATCCCAGAAGGAAAAAAAAAAAAAAGAGTAAAGGGGGCAGAAAATGTATTTGAAGAAATCATAGCTAAAATCTTCCCAAGTCTGAGGAAGGAAACAAATCCAGATCCAGGAGGCACAGAAAACCCTTAAAAAAAGCAACGCAAGGAGATCTACACCAAGAGACATAGTAATTAAAACAGTAAAAAGTACTGATAAAGAGAATTTTAAAAGCAGCCAGAGCAAACAAAACTGTCATATACAAGGGAAACCCCACAAAGCTATCAACTGATTTTTCAGCAGAAACTTTGCAGGCAAGAAGAGAGTGGCATGATATATTCAAAGTGCTGAAAGAAAAAAACCTGCAGCAAGAATACTCTATCCAGCAAATCTAACATTCAGAATGGAAGGAGGGATAAAGAGTTTCCTAGACATACAAAACTTAAAGGAATTCATCACCACTAAGCCAGCCCTACAAGAAATACTGAAGGGGATTCTTTGAATGGAAAGGAAAGACCATAAACAGGAGTAAGAAAAGTAAGAAGCACAAAAGGACTGTTATATCTATAAAAATGAATCAAGGGATTTATGAAATAAATAGGATATGAAGTATATTGCCATATACTTAAAATGTGTGTGATGGGGAGAGGAATAAATGTTTAGTGCTTTTAGAATGGGATTAATCAACCATCAACTTAATATAGAATATATGCAAAAGATATTACATATAAACCTAAATGGTAACCACAAGTCAAAATCTGTTAATAGATATGCAACAATTAAAGAGAAAGGAATCCAAGTATATCACTAAAGAAAGCCAGCAATCTATGAGAGAAGACAGTAAGAGAAGAAAAGAACAGAGAAGAACTGCAAAAACCATTTAAAAAGCACCCAGAGGGGGAGATGAACCATGAGAGATGATGGACTCTGAAAAACAAACTGAGGGTTCTAGAGGGGAGGGGAGTGGGAAGATGGGTTAGCCTGGTGGATGGGTATTAAAGAGGGCATGTTCTGCATGGAGCACTGGGTGTTATACACAAACAATGAATCATGGAACACTACATCAAAAACTAATGATATATGGTGATTAACATAACAATAAAAATTTTAAAAAGGGAAAAATAACCAAATGGCAATAAGTACATGCCTATCAATAATTACTTTGAATTTAAATGGATTAAATACTCCAGTCAAAAGACATAGGGTGATGGAATGGATAAAAATGCAAGATCTATCTATCTGCTGCCTACAAGAGACTCATTTCAAACCTAAAGAAACATACAGACTAAAAGTGAAGTGATGGAAAAAAATTATGCAAATGGAGGTGAAAAGAAAGGGTAGCAATACTGACATCAGATAAAATAGACTTAAAGACTGTAATAAGAGACAAGGACATTACATAATCATAAAAGAAACAATCCAAAAGGAAGATATAAGAACTGTAAATATGTATCCAACAAGAGGGCACCCAAATACATAAAGCAGTTAATAACAAACAAAAAGGAAGTAACAATCATATAATTATAGAGGGCTTTAACACCCTACTTACATCAATGGATAGATCAAACAGAAAATCAACAAGGAAACAATAGCTTTGAATGACACATTGGACCAGATGGATTTAACAGATATATTAAAAACATTCTATCCTAAAACAGCATAATACACATTCTTTTCAAGTGCACGTGGAACATTCTCCAGAACAGATCACAGAACAGAATAGGCCACAAAACAAGTCTCAACAAACTGAAAAAGACTGAAGTCATATGATGCATCTTTTCTGGCCACAATGCTATGAAACTTGAAATCAACCACAAGAAAAAAATCTAGGAAGAACACAAATATATGGAGGTTAAAGGACATGCTACTAAACAATGAATTGGTCAACCAAGAAATCAAAGAGGAGGTAAAAAAAAAAAAAAAAATTACATGGAGACAAATGAAAATGAAAACACAATGGTCCAAAATCTTTGAGATGCAGCAAAAACTGGTCTAAGAGGAAAGTTTATAGCAATACAGGCCCACCTCAAGAAGCAAGAAAAATCTCAAACCACTAAACCTTACACCCGAGGGAGCTAGCAAAGAAGAACAATAAAACCTTATATCAGTAGAAAGAGGGAGATAAAGACTAGAGCAGACATAAACAAATACAAACTAAAAAAATAAAATTAGGAGGTGATTCTATAAAAAATTCAACAAAATTGATAAAGTTTTAGCCAACTCATCAAAGAAAAAAAAGCCCTCAAACAAAGTAATAAATGAAAGGAGAAAAATAACAACTGACACCACAGAAATACAAATGATTGTAGGAGAATATTATGAAAAATTATATGCCAACAAATTGAACAATTCAGAAGAAATGGGTAAATTCCTAGAAACATATAACCTCCCAAAGCTGGATCAGGAAGAAAGAGAGAAATTTGAAAGACCTACTACCAGCAAAGAAACTGAAGCCATAAAAAAAACAAAACAAAACAACTCCCCAAAACAAAAGTCCAGGACCAGATGGCTTCACAGGTGAATTCTACCAGTTAAAGAAGAGTTAATACCTATTTTTCCGAAACTATTCCAAAGAATAGAGGAGGAAGGAAAGATTTCAAATTCATTCTATGAGGCCAGCATACCCTGATTCCAAAACCAGATTAAGACATCATAAAAAAAGAAAATTACAGGCCAGTATCTCTGATGAACATAGATGCAAAAATCCTCAACAAAATATTTGCAAACCAAATCCAATAATACATTAAAAAATCATTCACCATGATCAAGTAGGATTTATTCCTGGGATACAAGGGTGATTTAATATTTGCAAATCAACTGATGTGATACATAACCTCAACAAAAAAAAAGGATAAAAACCGTATAATCATTTCAATAGTTGCCGAAAAAGCATGTGACAAAGTACAATATCCATTCATGATAAAAACCCTCAACAAAGTAGGTTTAAAGGGAAAATACCTCAACATAATTAAGGCCATATATGAAGTGAAAAACCCAAAGCTACCATCATACCCAACAGTGAAAAATTTAGAGCTTTTCTCCTAAGGTCAGGAACAGGACAAAGGTGTCCATTCTCACCACTTTTATTCAATATCATACTGGAAGTCCCAGCCATACAAATCGACAAGAAAAAGGAATAAAAGGCATCCAAATTGGTAAAAGAGGAGTAAAACTTGCTATTTGCAGATGACATGATAATATATATAGAAAACCCTAAGGACTCCACCAAAAAACTACTAGAACTGATAAATGATTTAGTAAGGTCAGAGGATGCAAAATCAATATGCAGAAATCCACTGCATTTCTATACACTAATCAGGAACAGAAAGAGAAATTAAGAAAAACAATCCCATTTACAATTGCACCAAAAAGAATACCTAGGAATAAACTTAAGCAAGGAGGTGAAAGACCTGTACAATGAAAACTATAAAACATTGATGAAGAAATTGAAGATGACACAAACTAATAAAAAGATATCCTATGCTCATGGATTAGGAGAAAATATATTGTCAAAATGTCCCTACTACCCAAAGCAATCTACACATTTAATGCAACCCTATCAAAACACCAACAGCATTTTTCACAGAACTAGAACAAATAATCCTAAAATTTCTGTGGAATCACAAAAGACCCCAAATAGCTGAAACAATCTAAAAAAGAAAAAAAGCTGGAGGTATCACAATCCCACTTGGATGTACTACAAACTGAGAGTTACAGAAGGGAGGGGGTGGGGGGATGAGGTAAGCTGGGTGGTGAGGTGATGGGTATTAAGGAGGGCATGTGTTTTGATGAGCACTGGGTGTTATGCGCAACTAATGAATCATTGAACACTACATCAAAAATTAGTATGTTGGCTAACAGAACATAATTAAAAACAGCTGTAGTAATCAAAACACCATGGTACTCGCACAAAAATAGACATGTGTATCAATTTAACAGTATAGAGAACTCAAATATAAACCCATGATTATATGGTCAATTAATCTTTGACAAAGGAGGCAAAAAATATGCAATGGGAAAAAGACACTCTTCAACAAATGGTAGTGGAAAAACTGAACAGCTACATGTACAATAATGAAACTAGACCACTGTATTACACCATCCACAAAAATAAACTCAAAATGGATTAAGGACTGAAATGTGAGACCAGAAACCATAAAAATTCTAGAAAAAGGCACAGGCAATAGTCTCTCTGACATTCGCTGTAACAACATCTTTCTACATAGGTCTCCTGAGGCAAGGGAAACAAAAGCAAAAATAAACTATTCGATCAACATCAAAATTGAAAGTTCTGAAACAAGAGACAATCAACAAAACTAAAATCCTACTGAATGGGAGAAGATATTTGCAAATAAGATATTTGATAAATGGTTTGTATCCAAAATATATAAAGAACTCTTATAACTCAATATCAAAAAAAAAAATCTAATTAAAAATGGGCAGAACATTCTCCAAAGAAAACATGTAATAACAGAATTGTTGAATCACTATATTGTACACCTGAAACTAATATAACACTGTACATTAATTACACTGGAATTAAAAAAAAGTGAATTGTACAAGTCTAATGACAAATCATTTACTATCCACGAAAATTTTTGATAAATCAGAAAGGTATCTAGGTAGGTGTAATTAGGTGCATAATTCCTGAAAAAAACATTATTTTACAAATATAACTTTCCGTTAAGCTCTGTATTATTTCTGTGGCAAATTCTTTAAGAGATCTAGAAAATCTTTCATACAATGTTCCTTTGTCATTCCTAATAATAGAATTGTGTTCCCTATTATATATATCTCTCTGTAAAAGAATAAGGTATATAATTTGGCATTTGAAAATTATATTCTGGAGAGAAGAAACAAGAAATCTGTTTGCATTTTAAATGTAATTTGTGATGTAATTTGGTAAAGCACATACAGATGGCCAAGAGATACATGAAAAGCTGTTCAACATCACTCATCATCAGAGGAACGCAAATCAAAACCAGAATGAGATATCACATCACACCTGTCAGAATGGCCAAACAAAAACACAAGAAAGAAGTATTGGTGAGGATGTGGAGAGGAACCCTGGTGCACTGTTGGTGGGAATGCAAACTGGTGCAGCCACTGTGGAAAACAGTATGGAAAACAGTTCCTCAAACAAAAGTAGAACTACCCTATGATCCAGTAATTCCACCACTGGGCCTTTACCCAAAGAATACAAAAACACTAATTTGAAAGGATATATGCACTCTTATGTTTATTGCAGCATTATTTACCATAGCCAAGGTATGGAAGCAACCCAAGTGTCCATCGGTAGTTGAATGGATAAAGTGGGAGTATATATTAAATGTTACATAAATTGGAAAAGTTTTTCCCTAATTTTGAGTGAAGCCACATAGCTCTCAATATTTAAGAGATATTCTGTTTTCTTTCTTGTGAACCCTGTCCTTCCATATTTTATATCAATTTGCATAGAATTGATATAACTTTTCATATAAGAGACTCTTGTTACATTTTCTGTGTAGGACATATTTTATTGCTATACACAAATTGTATCCTTATTTGATTACATTTATAATTCTATGAACTCATGATTTGAGATCATACTTAGATAAACTTTCCCATTTGGTAATAAAAAAAAGTGTCCAAATTTTTTCCAGTATTTTCCAATATTTTATGGCTTTATTTTTTACTATTGAGTCTCTGACTCTTTAGTAGTAAGTGGTAGTAATAGTAATAGTAGTAGTGGTGGTGTAAGATGTGGGAAGGAATCCCATTTTCAGTTACCCACCTAATTTTTGGAAAATAATTTAACTTAATCTTTAGTGTCATTTTATGTGGTTTTCATAAAGTATTATGACAGTATTTTTCTGAAATTTAAAGAAATATCCTTAGATTTTTCTTAAAGGATTACAAATTATGAAAAGCTAGATGCTTTCTGCAATGACAGTTTTGGTAACTTGGCTCAGCACATTTTATGAGAAGCTCCATTAGTAACAATCTGAGGCCAATTAATGTAATCTGTTAATTCATATCTTGTATGATATTTACAACAAGACTGGTTGGAGATCCAATCATTTCATGATAGGTTTATTCGGTTTCTTCACAGGATGGGCCCCTTCCTCCAGGTCTCTGAGCCAAAACCATGCGGTTTCAGAAGGGTGCTGTTCAAGCACGACTTGCAGCACAAAAACTTTTCTCTTAGAAAAATAATTAAAAGCAGATAGCTAACTAAATCATCTGATTGAGCAGATGAACAGTTCTTCTTGCATTTATTTTTATTATATTTTATTCTTCATTTATGGATATGTGATTTCCTCTTTTGGAAAGCCTACATAAAACCCAAATTTGCATAACATAGAAAATGGATCATTCATTCAAGAACATAGAGTTACATTTTGTTTTAGCCATTCCAGGCACACAAAAATACATCTTCCATTTATGGTTATATGCTAATCCTACTTAATTGCAGAAATAAAGAGTCCCAGATGAAGAGATGCCTCATCTGAATTCTTCCAAAAATGTTTTTCTTTTTTTTTTTTTTTTTTTAAAGATTTTATTTATTTATTTGACAGAGAGACACAGCGAGAGAGGGAACACAAGCAGGAGGAGTGGGAGAGGGAGAAGCAGGCTTCCCGCAGAGCAGGGAGCCAGACGTGGGGCTCGATCCCAGGACCCTGGGACCATGACCTGAGCCGAAGGCAGACGCTTAACGACTGAGCCACCCAGGCGCCCCCAAAAATGTTTTTCTCCTTTATCAAAAGAAGTTGCCATTCTTCTGACCTTATCAGAGCAAATTATAAATAAGGGAATTTGTTTTCTTTTAAAAATAATTGTTGGGCTTTCAACATGCATGCTATAAACTAAGCAGGCAAAAATAGCAGAACTGACGCATGCAAACTGTGTGGATCAAAACAAAGCTGAAGTAAAGAAACCGACTTCCAGTGGAAGAACCGAAACAGGGCTCAGCCAGAAGGAAGAGGAGGTAGCTTATACACGAGCACCTGTTGGATAGAGTCAAAGTAGCATTTTATAGCTTCTATAAAGCATTTTCTCCTCTATTAACATATGGCTTCATTGAGATAAAAATCTTCACATTTAAAAACTAGAATCAATAAAAAATAAGGAAACCAATACTCCATAGACAATATGCTCATCTTTGTGATGCGAATAGTGTATTTTTTCTGTGTGTTCTGTAACTCTGGATATGGTTGAGCATGGTCCTCTGTGTGTGTGTGTGTTTACATACAGGCACAGGATCATGAAAGCTTGATGTTTTCAGCTTTCAGCCTATAGATCAGAGCAATAGGATATATGTTATGATTCTATACTATGATACATATTCTCCCCAGTGCTCTCTGATGTTGAAAAGAAGGTAGGCACCTTTGTTATGTAAGGTCGACTTATTACTGGTCTATGGAGTATTTAAAAGATTTCTGGAAGGTAGAGGCCTTGGTGGGATGTCCTGCACACCTGCAATGAGGAAGTGATTTCAGCTGCAATTACAAACTACAAAGAGACTTTTTTTTTTGGAAGGAAACTGTCTCCGATGTTAATGGGATTGTGTCTGGTACCACATGGCAGCAGCTCGTTCAGAGGAGTTCCAGTCGCTGCATCTGCTCCTGTTGGACAATTTAGGAGGTAAAAAGCATCAGTTCCCTGGTTAGTAAGGATGTTTCCTGATAATGCCAAACACTTGGAAATAAAAAAAATTTAAAAAACCTCAATTATTTATCCAAGTGGTAATTCCGTAACAGAACATATTCCACATTTTGAGGTTTTATTTTTAATCAATACTATTCTAGTCAGGCAAACTAGATTTTCTTCTCTAATAAAGCACATGAAAACAGAATCATTGGCCAGCAAGGCTCATACATTGTCCCCCTGCTCTTACTAGCAATGACTTTTTGGTGGACATTTTATCTTTGATCCCTTTTTTTTTCTCCTTAATCCCCTACATCTATTTAGCCATTCCTTCCCCCCCACCCCCGCCCTTGGCTACCACCAATTTGTTTTCTGTATTTATGAGTCTGTTTCTGCTTTTTGTTTGTTCATTTTTTTTAGATTCCACATATAAGTAAAATTCTATATTTTTCTCTGAATTTCACTAAGCATAATACCCTCAAGATCCATCTACAAATGGCAAAATCCCATTCTTTTTATGGCTGAGAAACAGTCCACTGTGTGTGTGTGTGTGTGTATTATTTTTTAAAATTCAGTATAGTTGCCATAATGTTAGATTAATTTCAGGTGTACAATATAGTGATTTAACAGTTCCATACATTACTCAGTGCTCATCATGATAAGTGTACTCTTTAATCCCCATCACCTATTTCACCCATCCCCCTACTCACCTTCCCTCTGGTAACCATCAGTTTGTTCTCTATAGTTAAGGGTCTGTTTCTTGGTTTGCCTCTCCTTTTTTTTCCCTTTGCTCATTTGTTTTGTTTCTTAAATTCTACCTAGGAATGAAATCACATGGTATTTGTCTTTCTCTAACTGGCTTATTTCCCTTAGCATTACACACTCTAACTTAATCCATGTTGTTGCAAATGGCAAGAGTTCATTCTCTTTTATGGCTGAATAACATTCGTGTGTGTGTGTGTGTGTGTATGTGTGTATGTACTCATCTTTATCCATTCATCTATTGATGGACACTTAGATTGCTTCCATATCTTGGCTATTGTAAATATGCTGCAATAAAAGGAAGGCATATCTTCCTAAATGACTGTTTTTGTTTTATTTTGGTAAATATCCAGTAGGGGAATTACTGAATCATATGATATTTCTATTTTTAATATTTTGAGGAATCTCCATACTGTTTTCCACAATGGCTGCACCAGTTTGCATTCATACCAAAACTGCATGAAGGTTCCCTTTTCTCCACATCCTCACCAACTTGTTATTCTTTTTGATTTTAGCCATTTTGGCTGGTGTAAAGTGATATCTCATTGTGGTTTTGATTTGTATTTCCCTGATGATGAGTGATGTTGAACATCTTTTCATGTGTCTGTTGGCCACCTGTGTTATCTTTGGAAAAATGTCTCTCTAGGTCTTCTGCCCATTTTCCAATTTGATTGTTTTTCTGCTTTAAGTTGTATGAATTCTTCATATATTTTGGATACTAACCCTTTATCAGCTATATTATTTATAAATAATATTTTTGTGTAGTCCCAGTTGCTTATTTTTGCTTTTGTTTCCTTTGCTTGAGGAAACAGTTCCATAAATATGTTGCCAAGGCTCACATCCAAGAGATTACTGCCTATGTTTTCTTTTAGTTTTATGATTTCAGGTCTCACATTTTAAGATTCCAAATATAAGTTGAAATCATATATTTGTCTTTCTCTGTCTGACTTACTTCACTTAGCATAATACCCTCTATGTGCATCCATGTTGTCACAAATGGCAAGATCTCATTCTTTTTTATTCATCTTTATTTGAAAAATAAATGTCAATTAAAGTTTAGCTTTCTGGAAAGGATCAAATCAATGGTATGGCCATCAAGCCTGTTGTTAAAAGCTCTTAATCTATTAAATTTTGTTACCTGTAAATATTTTTCACTGAACAAAATGACACAAGGAGATTGATATTGTGCTTCTACCAGAACATCTCCCAAATTCAAGGTAAGTGTGAATAGCTCAGAGGTAATGGAATGTCTCCAAAAGAATTGCAGATGTGACAACTGACCTGTGGAATTTATTGAAAAAAAATAGAGAAAAAAATTACTAAGTTTTTGTGAGAGCTATACTGGCAAATGAGCCTCCAGTCTGGGATAAAAGAGTGATTTGTCAAGATTTGAATGAATTCATCATCCCTCATTCCTCTAAACTTCCACAAGCAGGAAGCTGGCTGAGCATGCTGTCAACATCTTGAGAGGGAATAATGTCCATAATATCCATTGCCATTCAAACGTGGACACAGCAGCATATATATGTATATGTGTATATATATATGTATGTATATGTATGTATATATATGTATATGTATGTGTATAGGTATATGTATCTCCTAGAAAGTAAAAGCCAAAGACCATAGAAAATTACAGACTGAGCAACTATTTTCAGGGGGCAGAACCTGAACCAAATAAAGGAGCATTTCCACAGGCATAATAGAGTTAGATTTCATAAATATTTTCTATATCTCCTTTCTATATGGAAGTATTGTTTGTTGTCCTAGTTTCACTATATTATATTGGGTCTGAGGGGAGGGGAGGTGTGTAAATCACTTGCCTTTTGAGTACATAGACTTCTGGAGCAAGAGAAGACATACAGAGATCTGATGTACACATTATCATAGGATCTTTGACTTTGAGGAAGGTTGCTTGAGTAATTTCCCTTGGGGAGAGAGTAAAAAATTTTCAATGAAGGGAGGCAAACAAATACTTTGTGATCAAGAGGATGGACTGTGTTATATTGTATGGGAATGAGTGTGGTCATATTTTAATCCTTGCTGCCCTTTTCTGTGGGAAGAATATAATCTCAAGCAAAAATGGTGAACATGATCCTGTGATTTATTTGGCAAAGGGAATTTGTGCTGCTTCCCAACAGAAACTTTAGGAAGCATAGTTCCATATGGAAAACTATTTGGGAACATTTCCTATTTGAAGCCTAGAAATAGATGTATTGAAATATGCATTCAACACACAAAATATTTCAATGTTCTGCACCTCTACATCCAAGCAGTTGAGCACCAGAGAGGATTGACCCAAAGCACTATCAACTCATATGAATATTGTAATTTGGATTATTTGATTGCAGTTGTCGAATCTTCAGTTTTTCTCTGATGAAAGGTCATTACTGTTTCCAGTGGATGGGAATGAAAATATTCCTCATGGAAATAAGATTTTGAAATGACAATCAACACTTGCACAGTTTGACTTTTCATTGGGAGCAAAGAAAATTCTGTCATTTTCACTGCTCAGATTTTTAATTTTATAGTAGCAAATTCTTCAAAGTATAATTAGTTGAAATTAATGTTTAATTGAAACTGTCAAATACAAAGTTTCCAACTCCCCCAAGTCAACAGATTTTAAATAAATGAAAATGAAATATTAATCCTCTATATTATAGAGAGAATAGATATTTGGGGGCTCATAGGAGAAAACCTAGGGCTTAATTAAAGAAATGAGCAAATTAAAAAATTGTTTTTGATGAGTTGCTCAAGGCATATTTACAAAAAAAAAAAAAAACAATTTGACGTATATTTGTTAGGAGGTAAACATTCTTATTTCATCTGTGAATATATGATTTCAAAATATGTAATTTGTGAAATTTAATTGAGACTTCACTCCCATAGTGCAGGATCAATAGCATCTATAGTCATATTAAAATACCAAAATAACTGACTGCTTTAATAAATATGGTGGAAGAAATATCTAATGAATAATATAGTAATAAAATAAAGTTATTAGAGACAGAACAAGTGTCTGAATTTACAAGATTATGCCTCTAGTACCTAAGGAGCAAAGAGTATAAAATAAATAATTACGAAGACACATGGATGCTCACATTGCAGAACTAGTGTCAGGAAGGCCAAAGGATGAATGAGATAAGGTGGCCAAAGAATATTTTAAAATTTGTAAAGCAGTATCATATTACATAAGAAAAAGGGAAAAAAGTCAATTATCCACTGCACTGTGTATCCTTCAGTGCATTGATTTCAAACATTTAGGCAATTTTCTGCATAACTGCAGTCATTGTTTGCAAATAATATACTCTTCTTATCAATTACCATAACCAGTTTTCATGTTGCTGTGTAGTTGGCATTTCAAGGGAATGTGTAATATTTCCTTGAATATGAATTTATTTAATTAACCAATCTTCCCTTAGTAAAGGTCATTTGGATTTTTTTCTATAGGTCTTCTTTTCCCATTGGATAAAGAAAGTTTTCTAGGTGTAATTATTTGGTTAAAGGATATGAATGTGATATGGCTCTTCATATACCCAGCATTCCCAATTTTCTGTGCTTCTCAATGATAGGTCAAATTGTGGAAATGTTTATTGTCTAATCAAAACCTTAACTGCATTTTAAATGATGCAAAAGTAAGTTAAACCTCAAATGATTTACTTGCAAAATTAGTATGAGTTTAATCAATTTGCTGAGTTGCTAATTGGATATACTTTTAATTTCAGTTTCTTCCTTTTGTTGAGCTCTTTTCCCCTAGTGTAATTCAATACTTACTCTTGGTTTGTTTTCTCTATTTTTTAGTAATACCTTCTCTGTATAAAAGGACTTTGAAAACACTCTGTGAATATTTTATATTAAAGAGATGTAAATTCAGGGATCAAGTTGTGCCTAGCCTCTTGATGCCTATAACTCAAAAATCAAGAGACAGGGGATAAGTGTTAAGATAAATAGTAATTGAAAAATAAAATTCCTATGGTAAGGGGAAGAAGAATTACCTAACTTTAAAATGATATTCATGCTTTAAGTAATTTATGGATTTATCAAACTAACATTCAAGAATCTACGTGCTCAGTACAATTTTGGGAGAAAGAATATAGAGATAAAATATATTGCCAGCATAAGGTTTAATGTCTAACGTTGATTTCTAACCCATCTGCACAATAGAAACACTTTGGAAGATTTTTAAAATACTAATATTCAAATCTCATCTACAGAATCTGAGCCAATTGTTAAGGGGGGGTTGGGCTGTGCAGGAGTATTTTAAACAGCTTCTCAAATGATTCTAATGTCTAGCCAACTGTCAGAACCACTGATCTGATGAGAAAAAGCTGCCATTAGTGAGACTCAAATTCATAACTTTGGTTCCCATTGAACATATATGTATTTGTGATAATAGATTTTACCAGTAAAGCATAAATAAAATGGCTTGCAGCTAAAGAATTTCTTATTCCATTGCAGTTTGTACCTGTTAGCATTATAATATGCAAAATTAATGTAATGTCTTCTAGTTTGAGAAAAATCAAAAGATGCAAAAATCACTTGGAAGATGGAAAAAATAAGATACCACTGAGCATTGTAAGTTCACACTAAAAGTGTTAGTGTTTAGTTAAATACACTGTTTCTGTGGCTTTTCACTTAGCAATTATCACTTTATTACAGTTTAGCTAATTCTGGCCTCACATTTTAATGCCTTCTGGCATCAAAAGGGGAATCTTTTCAAAAGTCTGATATTATCAGCGATGATGAATGTGAGAGACACTTTGTTTAAACTTACAAAACATTAATTATCTAAATAAACAGCTAATTTTTAAACAAGTCTTAATTTGGAAGGACACAGAAATCCTTTCCTAGCCCTAAAATCTCATTAATTTGCACCTCACTAATTTTAAGATTGTGAGAATAGTGACAGACTGAAATTCACATTTATCTATGAAAAAAGATGTTGTAAGTGTTCCAGGTAAGATGGGTTAAAATAACAAAGAGGCCAATCTGTAGGTTCACATGGGGACACAGGAAGTGACCACAGACCCAGGGTCTGAATCAAACGTAACAACCAGACCAGTTCATTTAATATTTATGACTTCCTAACTGATATGTTAGATGTTAGAACATACTTGACTTCTTCCCAAGAACAGGTTTTAGTGTGGCAGGGATATTGAAACATAAATACAGGAAGTTAAATGTGACAAAATAAAAGTCAGGATGGTGACATTCATTCACAGGATGCACCAGAAATAATTCGCCATATTTCTTTTCCAGTGCTTAAGGGCTATTTGTAATTATGTGTTTAATTATTTCTTGTTTGACACCCCAACTGGAGTATACAGGCAAGGGCCGCACCGTCTATACCTCTAAAAGTGCCAGCGTTCCGTAGAGCTGTCCAGAGTTCTCTAAAATGAAGACATCATAAACACCACCACGCGGACAGAAGTCCCACAACTCAGTCTCTATATATTTCTAATCTAAGTCACGCTAATAATTTCCTTCTACTTTCCTTGGCTAATTTGAAGGTTACCATTTCTTGCAGTCCTTTATCATGATCTTGTTCTCCTTTACCAGCCACTCCATTGTGTAGCACTTCTCCCCTTCAGAACCTTGTAACAAACCAAACCTCGTAGGCATGCTGTATCCTCTGCTACATGTTCTCCAGGTTTTATGGAAAGGTTTAGACCATGATCATCTGTTTTTCCTCTCCTTTTAAATGTAGGCACAGCATTCATTAGACTACCATCCTTTAACCTCTTATATTTTTTTTTTAAAGATTTTATTAATTCATTTGAGACACGGAGATACAGAGACAGAGAGAGAGCATGAGCAGGGAGAGAGGCAGAGGGAGAGGGAGAAGCAGGCTCCCTGCTGAGCCAGGAGCCCGATGTGGGGCTGGATCCCAGGACCCTGGGATCGTGACCTGAGCCGAAGGCAGACGCCCAACCAACTGAGCCACCCAGGCGCCCCTTATATTTTTTTCTTTTGAACAACATTTGATAGTTTATCCCCTCTTATTCAGCTCTATTGTTGTCTACTCATATATGCTATGAAAATTGATGGAAGTGATGGACCTCATTCTATTAAAAGGCAACTCAGCAGAGAGCAATTTTTTTTTCTTCTTTGGGACTCTGGTGCTGAAGATTTAGTTAATCTCACTTATTTCTTGGCACATTCATTCTTCCATGCAAATCCATTCTCTTTACTTACATATTCCCTTTCATACTCGCGTCTCATTCCCCTCCCACCATGTGCAGCCATTTGAATGAGGTTTTTTGTGTATCATTTGTTTAAGTGTGTTGTTTCACACTATGTCCTTTGTTTTATGTGTATGTATTTTTATTTACGCTAACCCTGTTCCTGGCCATATCCCAGGGAAATTCTCACACAGAGCCAAGAGGGGACAGGTACAGAGTATTCGTGGCAGGATTGTTTCTAAGGGCTGAGAGAGGGGTGCCGCTGGGCTTGCTCACTGGGAGAGCAAACAGAGCAAATCTGTGTAGGTGCACCATGGAGTGCTCTACTTCACAGCAGATTACACAAACACACCAGAATGCTGAGGGATTTTAGAAACCATGCTTACTGAAACTAGAGAAGGAGATTTTTTTAAAAAAAGTATTTTCTAGATCTGTGAGTGTGATTAAATAATGTTAAAAAAAGGCAGGAGAAATTATAAACTCCCTCTAGGTTCTGAAATTTTGACACGATGTATGGTATAGTTAGCAAGATAAAGAAATGGAGTTAGATATGAAAGTAAACTGTTGTATGCTTTACTAATGGTGTGATCTAAGCATTTAGCCTCCATGAGATACACTTTCCTCATCTATAAAATGAAGAATAATGTATAAGATTACCTAAATTTAACCACTGAAATGTGTGTAGGTTTCTTAATAAAACCTTGGAGGGGAGGAAAGAAACACTATACCTTAAATATGAAAAAAAATATGCATAAATGATCTAACTAGGTCTTGGGTCAAATGTTCCACATTTAATTTAATGTTACAGTATGTAACAGTGCTTAATTGAATATTCCAGTATTTAACACATAATATTTAACCTAATTTTTATTATAAACTTCTAATGGCTGTGATCATAATTTATCAATATAAATATTAATATAATGATTTCATGTAAGTTTTACTACAACTTTGAAATTAGGTACTATAAATTTTAGTAATTACAAAAATTTGAGATTTAAGCAAGGATATAACAAGACCCTGGTCACAGACAGGTAAGGAAGAGTTAAGATACCAACTTGGGTATTGTTAAAATAGGTAAAAACATATTCTGTTTTTATATATTATCATATTCTTTACATGGCGACAATACTTATTATGTGGGTTCAGCTATTTTTCCCCGCAAATGAAAATTTAAAAAGAAAATATTATTCAGTATCTTGGCTTTCATGTTCGAACACCAAGCATTTTGATAAAAGATTGGTGTTCCATATTCCTGGTGAGCCATTCAAAGGGAACACTTAGGGACATTTCTTTTTTTTTTTTTTTCTGTTCTAATCAGAATGTTCTCTTCATGCAAAAATCAGAATTGATTTCAACAATAAAATATTTCAAATAATATTCCAGTAAGATGAAAATAAAACAAGGGACAGTTTATCATGTTGCCAGAAGTAAAATTCTAAGTTTTCTTATACACAATATATAATGGGAAATAGTGACATCTTTACGGTATTGAAGTTATGTTCAAAAGAAAACAAATGTCAAAGGTAGACTTAGATTTAAATGTTTTCTAACTTTCTAAAATAAAAATCATATTAGTTTTCACAAGTGATATTTTAAATTGTATCTTTTTCAAAGATTTGTCAGGGCTTTTTATTAGAAGACATTTTGGTTACCTAACTCATATAGAAAGCTAAATTATTTATTTTTAGTGTTGCTCAATCTAGAACTCTTTTTAAAAGGAATGACTACTTGTATTTAAAAACTCAGAGCTTTAAGCCTATGAAATTCTAGCAGAGTTAACATATGTTGGTATATTAGTTTCAGGTGTACAATATAGTGATATAACAATTCTATAAATTACTCAGTGCTCATCATGGTAAGTGTACTCTTAATCCCCATCACCTATTTCACCCATCCCCCACCCTCCTCCCTTCTGGTAACTATCAGTTCTCTATAGTTAAGAGTCTTTTTCTTGTTTTTGTCTGTCTTTTCCTTTGTTTTATTTCTTAAATTCAACTTATGAGTGAAATCATATGGTATTTGTCTTTCTCTGATGGGCTTGTTTCACTTAGCATTATACGTTCTAGATCCATTCATGTTGTTGTGAGTGGCAAGAATTCTAGGACTATAAATACAAGACAAAAATTTATATTGGCACAAATTATCAAGAAATATTGAGCAAACAGTTTTTTTTCTTTTTGTGGGAGAAAAATGAATAAGTAGGTTTTTTAAATTCAAGATGGATAAATTTACCTGATTTTATATTTTAAAATATGTATAAACTGGGCTAATTACATTTGAATAAAGATATATGAATAAAAATTATAAGCATAGGATGTTTCCTATAGTAGAAATTTATGAATATTCGGTTTTTCCTTGTATCACCAGTACTGAGAATTTTAGGGAAAGCTCAATAAATATTTTTGAAGTATTGAATAAACATAATTTTTATAAAGATTTATATAAGTATTTTTAATTAGTGTATATTGAGTTATATGTGGTTTTGTATATTTTGGCTATTAACACCTTATCAGATATGATTTGCAAGTACTTCTTTCCCATTATCATTGTCTTTCACTTTGTTTCTTTTGCTGTGCAGAAGCTTTTTAGTTTTATGTAGTCCTAGTTTATTTTTATTTTGTTGCTTGTGTTTTAAGTATCCTATCTAAAGAATCACTGCCAAGACCATGTTAGGAGCTTTTATTCCTATGTTTTCTTTAAGGAGTTTCATGGTTCAGGTCTTACATTTAAATCTTTAATCCATTTCTAGTTAATTTATGTAAGTGTTATAAGACAGAGGTCTAAGCTTCATTCTTTTACTTGTGAATATCCAGTTTTTCCAGCACAATTTATTGAAAAGATTGTCTTTTCTCTACTGAGTATTCTTGTCTCCCTTGTTAAATATAAGGTGACTATATGCTTAGGTTTATTTCTGGGCTCTCAATTCTGTTCCATTGATCTGTTGTCTGTTTTTATGCCAGTACCATATGTTTTTGATTAATACAGCTTAAAATTAGGAAGTGTGATGCCCTTCCCCTTTGTTCTTCTTTCTCAGGATTCTTTTGGCTATTTGGGATCTTCTGTGATTCCATATAAATTTTATAATTGTTTTTTCTACTTCTGTAAATAATGTTATTCAAATCGTTATAATGTTTGTATTGAGCCTACTTTCGGTAGTATGAACATTTTAAAAATATGAATTCTTCCAATCTATGAACATGGGATACCTTTCCAGTTATTTGTGTCTTTTATTCCCTTCAATATCTTGTAGTTTTCAAATAGAGATCTTTTCCCTCTTTGGCTAAGTTCATTCCTAAATATTTTATTATTTTTGATGCTATTGTAAATGGGATTTTTTTCTTACTTCTTTTTCAGATAATTTGTTGTTAATGTCTGGAAATGCTACCAATTTTTATGTTAATTTTGTATCCTGAATCTGTATTGAATTTATTGATTAGATCTAACAGTTTTTTTTTGTGGAGTTTTTAGGATTTCCCTATATAAGATTATGCCACCTGCAAATAAAGACAATTTTACTTCTATTCCAGTTCTGATGCCTTTCTTTTTCTTTTCTTGGTTGCTCAAGCTAGGACTTCTGGTATTATGATGTATAGGAGTGCTGAGAGTGGGCACACTTGTTTTGTTCCTGTTTTTAGAGGAAAATCTTTCAACCTTTCACCATTTAGTATGATGAAAGCTGTGGACTTATATATGGCCTTTATTATGTTTAGGTACATTCCTTCTGTACCTAATTTGTTTAGAGTTTTTATCATGAATGGGTGTTTCATTTTCTCAAATGTGTCTATTGAGATGATCATATGATTTTTCTTTCATTCTATTAATGTATCACATTGCTTGATTTGATTATGTCAAACCATCCTGGCATCCCATGTGTAATTCCACTTGATCATGGTGAATGATCCTTTTAATATGCTGCTAACTTTGCTTTGCTAGTATTTTACTGAGAATTTTTGCATCTATATTTATCAGAAATATTGTTCTGTTGTTTTCTGGTAGTGTCTTTCTCTGGCTTTGGTATCAGGGCGATGCTGGCCTGATAAAATGAGTGTAAAAACCATTTAGTCTTGGGTTTTTCTTCATTGGAGATTTTTGATTACTGATTCAATATTGTTAGTATTAATTGATCTACTCAGACTTTCTATTTCTTCCTGAGTCAGTCTTGGTTGGTAGTTTGTTTATAAGAATTTTTTTCCATTTATTCTAGGTTGTCCAGTTTGTTGGAGTACAGTTGTTCATAGTAAACTCAAGATTCTTTGTATTTCTGTGATGTCATTTGTAATGTTTCCTTTTTCATTTATAATTTTGTTGATTTGAGTTCTGTTTTTGTCCCCCCCCCCACCCTTAGTCAGTCTAGTAAAATTTTACCAATTTTATCTTCTCAAAGAACCAACTCTTAGTTTGGTTAGTCTCATCTATTGATTTCCTTTTCCCTATTTCATTTTTTTCTGTTCTATTCCTTATTACTTCCTTTCTTCTACTAACATTGGGCTCAGTTTCTTCTTCTTTTTCTAGTTCCTTAAGGTGTAGAATTAGGTTGTTTGGGATCTTTCTTCTTAATGTGGGCATTTACTGCTATCAGTTTCCCTCTAAGACCTGCTTTTGCTGCATCCGATAAGTTTTGGTATTTGTGTTTTCCTTTTTTTTTTTTTTTAAGATTTTATTTATTTACCTGAGAGAGAGAGAGAGAGAGCGCTAGTGAGGAGAGGTTTAGAGGGAGAGAATTCCAAGCAGACTCTGCACCAAGCCCGGACAGAGCCCGATGTGGGGCTCAATCTCACAACTCTGAGATCATGACCAGAGCCTAAACCAAGAGTCAGATGCTTAACTGACTGAATTACCCAGGCACCCCAATTATTTGTGTTTTCATTTTTGTTCATCTCAAGATGCTTTGTTTCCCCCCTCATTTTTTGATCCATTGGTTACTCAGGAGACTGTTGGAAAATTCACAAATACATGGAACTTAAACAATTTTCCTCCGTTGATTTCAAGTTTTATACTAGTGTGGTCATAGAAGACACTTGGTATCTTTTGATGGTATGATTTCAATCTTGAATTTGCTAATATTTGTTTTGTGGCTTAACCTATGATCTATCCTAGAAAATGTTCCATGTGAACTTAAGAATATGTATTCTGCTCTTGCGAAATCAAATTGTTTACAGTGTTATTCAAATTCACCATTTCCTTACAGATTATTTGACTGGATGATCTATTATTGAGAGTGGGGTATTAAAATTTCCAACTATTCCTACAATCTTTTTTTTTTTTTAACATATAATGTATTATTTGTTTCAGAGGTAGGAAGGGAAAAATGAAAGGGGGGAAATTGGAGGGGGAAATGAACCATGAGAGACTATGGACTCTGAGAAACAAACAGGGTTCTAGAGGGGAGGGGGGTGGGGCGATGGGTTAGCCTGGTGATGGGTATTAAAGAGAGCATGTATTGAATGGAGCACTGGGTGTTATATGCAAACAATGAATCATGGAACACTACATCAAAAACTAATGATGTAATGTATGGTGATTAACATAATAAAATAAATAAAATTTCCAACTATTGCTGTTTATTTCTGGCTTTGCTTTATGCATTTATGTTCTCTGATGTTAGGTACATAGATACTAACAATTATTATCTTCTTGATATATTGACCCTTTTATCATTATATAATGACCTTCCTTGTCTCTTT
This sequence comes from Phoca vitulina, assembly GCF_004348235.1. Lineage (NCBI taxonomy): Eukaryota > Metazoa > Chordata > Mammalia > Carnivora > Phocidae > Phoca > Phoca vitulina. Next base: position 8,554,813 of record NW_022589730.1, on the reverse strand, counting down.
TTACTATTTTTAAAGTCTATTTTGTCTGATATTTGGGTAGCTATCTCTGCTTATTTGTGTCTTTAAGGATAAAGTCAGTGTCCTGTATGCAACATATCATTTAATCTTTTTTTAAAAATCCATTCAGCCATTCTATATCTTTTGATTATAGAATTTAATATGTTTTTATTTGATGTAATTATTGATAAGAACTTCCTATTGCTGTTTTGTTCATTGTTTTCTGGTTGTCTTGCAGATCCATTGTTCTTATTTCTTCTCCCGCTATCTTGTGTGTGTGTGTGTGTGTGTGTGTGTGTGTGTGTGTGTGTGTGTGTATGTTTTGATGCTACATGAGATCAATATCCTTTGACTTCTTTATCATGTTCTTATGTGTGAGTACTCCAGGTTTTTCCCTTGTGGCTATGATGAGGGTTACCTAAAATATTTTTAAATTACAACACCCTATTTTAAATTAATACCTAAGCTTTACACTTTTACTTCTTCTCTCCCTCACATTTTAGGTTATCAGTGTTACAGTTTACATATTTTTTTATATGGCACAATAACCATTTATTATGGTTATGGTTATTTTTACTCTTTTAACGTTTAAAGTAGAGTTGTTAAATGCTTAATGCTCCACCATTACCATATTACAGAATCCAACTTTGACTATATATATACCATTACTGGTGAGTTTTATACTACCTTATGTTTTTATGATGTTAACTAACATTGTTTTATTTCCAATCATGGAACTCCTTTTAGCTAGTGGTGATGAATTTCCTCAGCATTTATTTGTCCCTGAAAGTCATTTCCTTTCAATATTTTGAATATGTCACCCCATTTTCTTCTGGACTTAAAAATTTCTGTTGAGAATCTACCAATTGTCTTATAGGGTCCCCTTGTATGTAACTTCTCTCTTTTGATGCTTTTAAAATAAGCTGTCTTTGATTTGACAGTTCTGTGTCTTGGTCTAGCCCTATTTGGTTCAACCTATTTGGAATTTTTTAGGCCTCTTGGATCTGGATGTCTTTTTCTCTCTTGGGCTTGTAAAGTTTTCAGCCATTTTATTGCTTTAAATATTGTTTCTTCCCTTTTTCTCTTCTCCTGGAATTCCCATAATGTGAATTTTTTTTTTTCATTGTGTCCCAAGGCTTTCTTCTTTTTTCTTTTTGCTCTGGTGGATAATTTAAAACCTCTTATCTTCCAGGTCATTGATTCTTTCTTCAGCATGGTCCAGTCTGCTTCTGAAGTTCTCCATTGAATTCTTCAGTTCAGTGTGTTTTTCAACTCTAGGACTTCTCATTTTTTTATGGTTTCTATTTCTTTGTCAAACTTCTCATTTTGTTGATTCATTATTTTCCTTTTTATTTAGTTGACTATATATTCTTATAAGTTTACTACAATTCTTTAAGAGGATTATTCTGAATTTTTGTCTGACAGTTCATATATCTCCATTCCTTTATGATCAGTTATTAGAGCTTTGTTAGTTTCCAGTAGCCATTCTTCTTACTTTCTAAAGCAGTCTGTCTTGGTCTCTGTGCTGCAGGGTGGTGCTTCAGCCTCATTTCCATGTTCCAGGATTCTCTCCGTGGTGTTTTGGCCATAAATAGTTGTTAGTTATTCTTCTTGTGAGGGGGAACAAAGTCAGGAATGACTTATGTTGCCATCTTGTTGGTGTCATGCTCTATAAATCAAAAATGCTTTTTCAGAGCTAAAGTAGTACATTGAATTCCAATTTGTATGTACCAGGGCTGATTATCATATTTCAGGACACAACTGGACATAACTCTAGAAGAATCAAAGAGTAGAGCCGAATAAGAGAGTTGAGATCCATAAATCAGCACGTCAGAATGGAGGTAAGCCAGAGCTAGAATGTCAAACCTAGATTGAAATTATTTTGGTAGGTGATCCACACAAGATAATTCCAAAAGGGGTTTTCTAAACATGATTCTGAAGAATCCAGGAGTAGGGAGTCCTTGGAGTTGGCATACAATTATCACTGTCCCTCATAAAACCTTCTTGCATGGGTTTCTAAAGCAGAGAACTTTTGTTCTGACAGAGAAGACCGTTGTGATTCAATCAGGGCCTCAACTGAAAAGGAACTGGAATACTCAGCAGTGTATCAAGAAAAAAATCTAGTCTCAAAGCTGAGAGGTGATGTCTTGATCTCAGAATGAAGCAGAACACTTTAGAGGCTCAGTGTAAAAACAAATGATCAACAAATGTTTCAGAATGGTAATCCTGGGCTCCTTAAAATCTTCCTTAACTAAAGCCAGGAAACTCTCTAAAAAACAAATATGGAAATATATTAGTTCTGGAGGTGGGAGAAGAGAAGGAGGCAGAGACTGAGAATTTAAAGTCTCCAAAATGACACCTATGGATAGACCCCAAAACATTGTCATATTTATTCTGTTGTGTATTTATGTTATTTTTTCCACTTTATACATAGAAATAGACCTGTAGTCCCAATTCTCTAAGAACTTATATTCTAGAAAAAGAGAATTACAGAAATAGCATCCAAATGTACAATAAAAATAAGCATGGGGGGTTGGGAAGGTATCAGAAAGTGGTCAGGGAAGTCCCACTCACCTTGCTGGCTAGTGTTTAAAAAATGAGCCAGTTTTTCTGTTCCTCAGCTATGTCAATGATGAATTGACAGAGTAGGATTAAATGAGGTTCACCTTCCACTTCTAGCATTATTCTTTTTTTTTATTATTATGTTACGTTAATCACCATACATTACATCATTAGTTTTTGATGTAGTGTTCCATGATTCATTGTTCGCGTATAACACCCAGTTCTCCATTCTGTACGTGCCCTCTTTAATACTCATCACCAGGCTAACCCATCCCCCCCACTCCCCTCCCCTCTAGAACCCTCAGTTTGTTTCTCAGAGTCCATAGTCTCTCATGGTTCATCTCCCCCCTCCTATTTCCCCCCCTTCATTTTTCCCTTCCTACTATCTTCTTTTTAACATATCATGTATTATTTGTTTCAGAGGTACAGGTCTGTGATTCAACAGTCCTACACAATTCACAGCACTCACCATAGCACATACCTTCTCCATGTCTATCACCCAGCCACACCATCCCTCCCACCCCCCACCACTCCAGCAACCTTGTTTGTTTCCTGAGATTAAGAATTCCTCATATCAGTGAAATCATATACATGTCTTTCTCTGATTGACTTATTTCACTCAACATAATACCCTCCAGTTCCATCCACGTCATTGCAAATGGCAAGATTTCATTCCTTTTGATGGCTGCATAATATTCCATTGTATATATATACACACCACATCTTCTTTATCCATTCATCTGTTGATGGACATCTTGGCTCTTTCCATAGTTTGGCTATTGTGGACATTGCTGCTATAAACATTGGGGTGCACGTACCCCTTCGGATCACTACATTTGCATCTTTGGGGTAAATGCCCAGTAGTGCGATTGCTGGATCGTATGGTAGCTCTATTTTCAACTTTTTGAGGAACCTCCATACTGTTTTCCAGAGTGGCTGCACCAGCTTGCATTCCCATCAGCAGTGTAGGAGGGTTCCCCTTTCTCCGCATTCCTGCCAACATCTGTCATTTCCTGACTTGTTAATTTTAGCCATTATGATTGGTATGAGGTGGTATCTCACTGAGGTTTTGATTTGGATTTCCCTGATGCCGGGCGATGTTGAGCACTTTATGTGTCTGTTGGCCATTTGGATGACAACTGACAGAATGGGAGAAGATATTTGCAAATGACATATCAGATAAAGGGCTAGTATCCAAAATCTATAAAGAACTTGTCAAACTCAACACCCAAAGAACAAATGATCCAATCAAGAAATGGGTAGAAGACATGAACAGACATTTTTCCAGCATTATTCTTTAGAACTTTTATTCAAAGCTAATGTAAACTCATACTACTCAAAATTTTTAAATCATCAAATTTTCCACAGCTGTTTTGTAATGTCCTCTCAGAAGTGTTAAACAGGGCTCACAAGATCTTTATGAATAGAGTTCCTTCATTAGAGGTGGACTACAGGACCCATTGTTTGAGGCAACATGATGGTTTAGATGACTTTAGCAAATGTTTTTCATATCCATGATCCTATGGAAACAGTTTGCTCCTTGACTTTATTAAAATGTTTTTTCAACTCTAATACATCATAAAACAATGTAAAGCACATTTTTAAATTTTCTTGATTGCCATAAGCACATACCCTTTATAGGCACTCAGTTTTTATTATATCAATGTATATAATTTTAGAAATGGAATTTTCTATATGCAACAGGCAAGACTCATTTTGATGGTTTTGCATGCTACGTCCAGGTGTAAATCATTTGGAACATTCACTTTTTAACTTTAAAGCTCTGGCAGTTTAAAATCTTGTTCAATGTGCAGTTTTACACTTTATGACATCAAAATTTTAGACTAGTGGCAGATTGATGGAGAAGGTAATCTTTAAGTTTTAGTCAAATTAAAACTACTTCATAGTAAAAGTATTCCATATTCAGTGATAGAATTTTTTTCCTTAAGCAGTACATATGTGCAGTATTGCTGTGATTGACAGATAACCAGGGACTATGACATAAAATACCAATAAGTGAACTGTCATTCATCCTACACATGAATTTTTGCATGAAAAGCTACTGTGTACTAAGGTCTTACCAAGTGCCAGGTCCTAATTAAGTAGCAATGATACAATGATGATGTAAAAATGCAACAATGGTGATTATCTATACATATATCTGATTATATATCTCAGTAATAGAGATATACATATCTGATATATATAAATATATATCTGAGATGTATTTATGGTATAGATGTGCATACATGCATATAAACATACATATGTATTTATACACATACATGCATAAAGATTTTATGTATAAAATGTTTAAAATAAACGAGCTTCCTTTAAGCACACATTCCATTGCTGCTACTAAAAATTTCAATCCATCCCTTCACAACAAAAATCCTTGAAAGAAATATATTTATTTAGCTTTACTTCATTCTCTTTCTAAATCCCAGCAGGGATAGTCTGACTAGTTCCTCTTTACCAAAAGAAAAGATGTCAAGATCACAAATGTTTCCCATATGTCTAAAGCCAATGGTTCATTCTCAGTCTTCATCTTTCTGAAAATATCATGATTTGACACACCCAGTCAGTCACCTTCTTAAGCTAATTTACTTACCTGAATTCTAGAAAAAGTAGTGTTTCTTGTTTCTTGTACAATCATCTGTTGTACTTGTTGATCTCTGTTGATTTCTCTTCATGTCTCCAATTTGGCATGCATGAGGGTCTCCAAAGTTATCCCTCTGTTTTTGCTACACTCACCACAGAGAGGTTATCTTTAACCCTCATGGCTTCAGAATCCATCTTTATGTTGATCTGTCTCAAATTTATACCTTCAAACTTGCATCTGTAGCTATTCCAGTGCTCAGGCAAAATAGTTGACTCATTTTTAGCTCTTCTTTCTCCCCTACTCCATATAAAATCACACGTTCTTGAAGTCTCTTATTTCTAATATATCACAAATGTGACCACTTATCACCAACCTCATGACTGCCAGTCTTGCTCAAGACACCATTATCTTTTGTCTATTCCACACTAACACAAGATGTTAATAGGAAAAAGTGGGGTGGGGGAGGTGGGCAGCAGAGGGGTTACATGAGAATTCTTTACTTTCCCTTCAATTTTTATGTAAACCTAAAACTGCTCTAGAAAATAAAGTCTGCTAAAAGTCCCTAAAACTCCTACATGCTAAAATTCTATTAAACATCTCTAGCATTATAGCATTTACTTCAGTACCTATACTACCAAACTGCATTTTAAGTACTAAGCAAACAAAATTAAACACTTCATGGCATATTGCCTTCTAGAAGAATATGGTCTTTGGGGGGAAAAAAAACCTCAATTTTAATGAATAATGTTCAAAAGGAGAAATATACTTACATTACTAAATTGAGGTGTATAATAAGTAGTGTTGTCTTATGTAAGTATAATAACTGGTATTCTATAGTGATGGCTATTTTTCACAAAATTCCCTGAATAACAGAGTGAACTAATAGCCCAGGACATTCTAGTCCTTAGCTAATACAACATTTCTTTGATGTTTACGATTTCTGTTACATAAAATATCCATCATAATCTTAATGTAAAATAATAGTTTTATCAGTTTATATTTACTCAAATATAGGAAAAATTAGAATTCCAAAGAGTTACATGATTTTTTATCTCACCAAATAGATGTAGAAAGTTTTACACTGGCCTCTCCACAAAGAATGTGTCCACTCAATGGCCTAGGTGTGGAGGGCAAAGTGGATGTGTGTAAACAAGATCACCAATAGCACTCAGGAATTTTTCCAATCCATATCCCACTTCACTTATATGCACTTAAGGCATGTTTGTTTGCTTTCATTTACTCACTTATCTTTAGTTCTTTATCAAGAGGCTAAGTGTGGTAGGACGTGCACACTATTAATGGAAGAAATCTCCAAAACTTTATACAGGTAGTCTTAGATGAATTGAATAGCGGCATTCCAAGCTAGGGTCTTTTAATGCTCTTTTTAAGTTTTCATTTAAATTTCAGTGAGTTAACATATAGTATAGTAATAGTTTCAAGTCTACAATATAGTGATTCACAAGCTGTTGTCTTTTAAAGCAGATATTGTTGTGTGGCCTTCTTAACATGAGAAGCCTTCATTCCCGAGCAGGTTGGATGACATGCTTCTCCATTTCCATGTAATCTACATGCAAGGAAGTTTGTATCAGATATATGAGGATGTTTTTTCCATACTGTTTCTAGTAACTTCTAGCCAAATGCAAAGTAAACTAAATACGTTAAGAGCTCATCCAACTTGGAATGTATTGTATTGAGAAAACATCCTTCAAACTAGGAATTCCCAATGCTGGTAGTCCTACAGAATCTTTCTGGAGGTTCTGTGAGGTCAAAACTATTTTTATAATAAAGATGTTTTTCACTCTTTTCATTATATTGACTTTGAATAGATAGCTCAAAATAAATAGCAGAGCAGTTGGTTCCAGTGACTCAGATTGTAGGAGAGATTATGCTCAAAGAAATGTGCAAAGAAATATTTTGAAATTGTGGAATGCATATTACTCTATTGAAAGAATGCTTACTATTTTATCATTAGTTTTCATATGTCAGAATTGGATTTTCATTTTAAGGAATATGCTTTAGGTACTGGTCATCTGTCTTTATCCTATCAGCACTAATGAGTCTACTTTGACTTTTGTAATATCACTAATGCTATGACTGGAAGTGGTGTGTTGAAATTAAAATATGCCAACTTTATTCTACTTATTATTTAGTGGGAGAAATGTTTTCTTTATATTTCAAGACTGCATAAAGTTTGTAAAACATGACATTTTCCATTTACTATTTCTTGTTGTCAAAGTAGCTTAACTATGACAACAGGGAAAAATCATGAACTTATTTTTACTAGGAATATGTAAAATACTTAAATACATTTAAACACTTATCCTAATGTGCCAGTTAACTCCTCTTTTCTCTTGTTTTCAGCAATTTAGTTACTGCCACAAATGCTGATTATTCCAGATAGCAGTCATCAACATTATTCAGAGGAAATTAATGGAAGTTTCTTGAGGAATTATCTGGAAAGATATGGCTATAGGTCCAGTTACATAATCAAATTTATAGTAGACAAATGCAGGAATTTTGGAGCTCAGAAGCTTAAATATAATTCAACAAACAATGAGGTGTCCATATCTGTTTCCAAAACAGTTTTAGAAACATTGCAGTTTTGGAATCCCTTAAGGTTCTTTGAAACTTTCATGGGAATGTATCCAATAATCATGCTCATAGGTTATACATGCAAAAGTTCATTTACAAGTCAATATAAATCTTTTCTTAAAATGGAAGGGTATATATTTCAGTATAAGGTTTTCTATTTGAATCTTATTCAATGGAAGAAAGATTTAGTTTGTCCTGTCTTATTTTCTATTCCAGGAAAGAAGCCCATATAAAAGCTTTTAGGTACCTCTGACCTAAGGGTATTCATTCAAGAAGTTGCAGGGTAAGTAACTTCACCTGCATGCTTTTGTCATTTTGGAAATTATAATCTGGAAAAATATGTGTATTGTGGAAGAAAATATTTCTTCCTGTTATCATACATTACCCATCTTTCATTATAGCTCCTTTTAGAGATTTAGGGGTTCACTTTTAAATTTAAACAAATGAATATTACATTACAATATCTTTTCTTTCCTCTGTGGGAAGCTAAGGATTAGTCCTTTGATTTATTTTATTTTTTTCCCTTCTCTTCATTTGTATTCATTTCTGTATTACTTTTTTGTAGTCTACTTGTTTATAAAACACCTTTTTGAAGACTTTTTTTCCACTTTATCAATTTCATTTTGAAATAACTACTTCTCTTACTAATTTTGGATATCTAATTTTTGTATTAATAACATGAACATTAGTTGTAATCGATTAATTAAGAATACTTACTGGTTTTTAAATATTCCATTAGTTCCTAACTTGTTTTTCCTTTTTTTTTTTTTTTTTTGGATGCAGGTCATGGGGTTCTTAATAAAATTCCACCTTGTTGTGGAAACAGATTTTTGTCAATGCCTGCCATGCCATAGGCCATCTACACAGAGGACAGTCTTAATAACTGGCTGAATTGCTAGAGTACAGAGCCAAGAGAGTTTCCAAATCATGTTTTTTGCTCTTTTTTTTTAAGTGGGCTCCATGCTGGGCTCATGATCCTGAGATCAAGGCCTGAGCAGAGATCGAGTTAGATGCTTAACCCGTTGAGGCACCCCCAAAACATGTTTTAATAAGTAAAATTGAGTAGTTTTGTACTGAATCCTCTTGTTCTTAATGTTTAAATTCCTTTAGAGAGCTTCATAATTTTAATCCCATTTCACCTTTGATTTTTATAACTAATGTTTTCATAATTTCCTTTTTTTTTTGGATTAAGAGAATACGGAGAAATAACTGGATTTTTATACCTGTATTCAACATTAGTTGGATGTTAAGCCTGGTGGCTTATGATATGTGATAACAGATTGGAACTTGGGGAGAAAATGGCAATTTTATTTCTTTCATTGAGTTTCATGATGGTGGAATTCATTCCAATATCCAAAGGCAAAGAGGCACATAGCCCAGTGCTCTTAAAAAGCTTCTTCTGAAAGCTGACATCTGTTGTATGTTAATTGAGTAAAATGAAATAGGAAAGGAGGGATTGTTGGTTCCCTGGGTACTTTATTAGTGTTCTCACTATTCAGATTCTCAAAGAGAAAAGTGGGGAATATGTATATCAGGTGATGATCAAATACAACTGCTGTTGTCATGAAAATTAATATTGATATTAGTTGACAATGTTTTGTCTTCCTTTGATGTTAGACAAGATATTGTTATTCCCTGCACAAACATTTTAGCATATTACTAAGGTTAAAGCAACTTGAAGTCAGTTTTAATAAAGATCCATATCAAAACCCTTGTGAAACACTATTACAAATTAAACATCCTTAATGTTTTGTAACATGTCTTTATGAGACAATTCTACTCTATGGAAAGAGATGCTCTATATTGTCCTCAATTTGGATAAAATTAACACCAATTAAGTGTCCCTTATCAAGATGCCACACCATGAACACTTGTAATATTGTTGCCCCAGGTGATCCCATAGAATCCTGAAGTGTTCTCTCAGCTACAAACTTGCCATATGATATCATTGCTTTGATTCTGCAGTTGCTATGGTACCCTGAACATATTCTCAGTATTAGTCCCTCAGGACATAAATTAAGAAACACCAGCATTGTAGGATGTCAAGTGCTTAGCTCCCACTGGTCATGATGCTGGTTTAATTTATTGAAAAGAAAAGAAAACTAGCTCTGAGCTGGAATAAACTGTTTAATAGAATCCTTTGTATATAAATACCAATAATCATATAAGATTATCTGGGTTGAAACATTTTAAAGAAATGTCAATATTTTTTAGATTAAGGCATCAATGTCCATTTAAACTCTCAATTCTTGAGTATTTCAAAAGTTCATTATATAGAGATAAAGCAATGAGATATTCTAGATTCAATTGATGCAATTACTTAATACTCTTAAGAATTTTGGAATCACTGTATTCAATTGACTTCTTTTGTAGATACCCTAAAACTAATTTTTATTTGCCTTAATATTTACTTCTGTTTGTTTGCTTTAAGAACTAATTGGTAACTAATTCACATACCACAAAATTAATTCATTTAAAGTGCTCAATTCAATAAATTTGCTCATCCCAAAAAGAAACTACCTACCCACCAGCAGCCATTGCCCATTCTCCCTTTACTAACCACTAATCTACTTTCTGTCTCTATGGATCTACCTATTTTGGACATTTCATGTAAATGGAATCATAGAACATATGACCTTTTGTGACTGGTTTCTTTCACTTAGTATAATATTTTCAAGGTTCATCCACATTGTAGTATGGATCAGTTCTTTTTATGACCAAATAATATTCCATTATATGGACATACCACCTATCTTTCTCATTCTTCAGTTGATGAGTATTTGGGTTGTTTTCAGTTTTTGGCTATTATGAAAATGGTGCTATGAATATTTATATACAAGTTTTTGTGTAGATGTAGGTTTTCATTTCCCTTGTAATTACTGGATCATATGACAATTCTTAATGTTTACATTTTTAAGGACTGTCAAACTACTTCCTACAATGGCTGCAATATTTTATATTCTCACAAGCAATGTTTGGGGGTTCCAATTTCTCCACATTCTCACCAACACTTGTTAGAGTCCATCTTTTTCATTATAGCTATCCTGGTAGAGGTGACATGGTATCATATTGTGGCTTTGATTTGAATTTCCTAATAACTAATGATGCTGATCATGTTTTCATATACTAAAGGGTCACTTGCATATTTTCTTGGGAAAAATATATATCCAGATACTTTGCCCATTTCTAATTGGGTTATTTGTTTTTGTTTTGTTTTTGTATATTCTGGACACAAGTCCCTTCTCAGATATAGGATTTGCAAGTATTTTCTCATTAGGTAGATTGTCTTTTCAAATTCTTGGCACTTTTATTTAAAGCATAAAACAAATTGGTTTCATCAAAATTTTCTGTTTTTGTGTTTTGGTTTTACATATAAAAAATACTGCCTAATTCAATGCAATAGAGATTTACTACCATATTTTGTCCTAAGAGTTTTATAGTTTTAGGTCTTATATTTAGATGTATAGTACATTCTGAGTTCATTTTTATAAATGAGGTGAGGTGAGATAGGGGTTCAACTTCAATGTTTTGCTTGTGGATATCTAGTTGGCCCAGAACTATTTGTTGAAACGATTATTCTTTCTTATTGAAATAACATGCCAATATCCAGTTAACCACAAATGTAAGTAAGTTTCTTTCTGGTCTGTGGACACAAATTTTATTCCATTGACCTAAATGTATATCCTGCCAGTTAAAAATTGTGAATCCTATAGTTTTTGAGTAAGTGTTAAAACTAGGAAGTGTCAGTTCTCCAAATTTATTATTCTCTTCTAATTCTTCTATTGTTTTCATACTTTTTTTTTTTTTGTTGTTAAGAATGTTGAGGTTTATTACAGATTTATCCACATGTGCCTCCAAAGAGAAAGAAACACTGGCACTAAAGCACAACCACTTGGAAATTATTCTGGCTTTTGTTGCTGAGGCAAAACTGCCTCTGGAGAAATGATTGGTTCAAATCATTGGAAATGTTATTATCATTGCATGCACTATAAGGCTTTCATAGAGAAAATGGTCTCCAGGTTTCCAAAAATACAGTTTCCTTAAAATGGGAATATCTCAGATCTGAACCTTGTGGGGATTAAACCAATGTATTTATAAGCAGAAATTAAGTTTTTTAGAGCAAAAAGTATAAGTCACAGATTAAGTTATTTAGCTGAGATATACTCATATTAGTTTCACTAACCTTATATTGACAACAATTGTATTGTCACCTTAGCTAAGTTATAGTTTATAGAACCTCAAAGGTCAATAAATTATTTCAGCAGTGTTTCTATCCAGTGCTAGCTTCACTTTTCTCAAGCATCTTAACAACTGTCCAGGAGACAATGAAGCTACTTACTTTACATGGAAAAAACTTGGTAGAAATTTAGCAACCAGTTTCATGAAGCTTGAAAATCCTATGAAATTCAATGATATATGTATAAAAAAGTCAGTAAGGAAACAAATAATTCTGGTAAAACACACTTATCACAGGTTATAAAATCACACATTTTATATTCTATCAAAATGAGATCACATTAGATCATAAATAAACAGATATTTAAATAAAATGAGATCTCAATTTTTGAATACCTTGGTAATAATTTGAAGTCACTGAATTTAAATCATTCAATAATTTCTATATAGGTAGGAATGCATTATTACATTTAAAGACTTGAAGTTAACGTTAACATTGAAAAATAGGTGGAATCATGTAACACAAACTATAAACTTCTCAAAATGCAACCACTTTCCATTAGAGATCAGTGAGTGAGGTTTTAGTAAAATATTCCTATTGAATTTTGCCTTTTTTTTTTTTTAAGGAGAAGAGCATATTGTGGTATAATCCTTAATAAAATGGTTCAGAATACTTCAGTTCCAATTATAAATATCTGTACAAGATTTAGTCTGTTAATTATTTGAAGTTGGCAAGTTGTCACACCCACTCATTCCTTACAAAGGCTCTGCATTACATGAGTTGGATTTAGGGAATTTGTGAATAGGATATTTACTTGAATTTGTGCCATCATTCCTTCTTACCTTCATCAAATTCCAGCCTGGAGAGATTGTAAAGACATCCCACTGTGGATGCCCTGGAGCAGAGTTGGACCAGATTTGCCAGGAGGACTTGCCAGAATACTCCATGCTCAACCTGTCAGTTAAATTTCTGTGACAGGAATCAGTCCTGTTCAGTTGCTAATGAAAGGATGTATCAAAACTGATTATCAACTGTTTTCAGTTAGATTTAGATAAAGATTTATTATACAAGTAAAAATAGGGTTTATGTACTGCCATGTGCAACATCTAACAAGCTTTCCTTTTCTAGCCTTTGTATTATTTTCCTTTCTCTGCAATGGTAGAAATGAGTATTTTCCAGAAATTGCAGCTTTTTTTTTTTTTTTTTTTTTCTGGCTGAAATCATTGTCTCCATATTACCAAGGCTTGGACTATAGCTTGGACCTTGTTATATTGCCAGTGTGACCAGATTATAAAGATATGGTTTGAACACATTTTTCTTGAATCATAAATTTTTGGGAATCTACCCAGGTTTTAGCCAGACTGCCTGGAGCTTTGACAGAGTAGCAGTAGGAACAAAGCAATTATTCTCTACTCACAATATATGTTGAATTGGATTTATCTAGCATATAAAAGTTTTAGGATACTATTGATACAGAGTTTTTTAAATTACAGCCTACTTTCTTGGCAAAGACTTTTAACAGCGGAAGGGCGTCTGTTGCTTTAACCCATCAATCATCCATTTATTCTCTTATTTTTAAACACTATTCCAAGCACTAGAAATATACACATGAATAAAATGAATATCTTTTCTGCATGCAATTTACATTCCAGTGGAGAGAGACTAAGCTAATATATAAATCATATAACTGTTAGAAAAAAAATCAGTGTTCTTGCTTTGGGAACAGGTTGCAATATTAAATATGGAGTCTGGTCTCAGATGTGAGTAAATACATGAAAGATGTTAATCATTCAAATATCTGTTGAAAGAAGATTCTAGGCAGAAGGAAGAATCAGTAGAAAGCCCTGGATGGGAATGATGATAAAATAGGGAAAGAAACCAGATGATATATGACCAAGCACTACATATTGATGCAACTATGTACATTCTTGAGCAGGTGAAAGAAAATGGGATCTAGTGCACAGCTGGGGGCAGAGAAAGTTAAGTATATATAAAGTATATATATACTTCAGTATTTATATAAGTTGTGTGTATATAGACATACCCCATATATACATATACACATGCTCATACAATATATGACTACACCATTATCAAGAAGTTCACAGTCTATGAGAGAAACAGAAAATGACCAGTATAGTTTGATAAGTATATAAATAACAGTTATAACTGAGTATCTAAGGAAAGCTACAGCATTCAAGCATGGGTAATTGTATTGACTTCTACTCACAGATTATTCCAAGGATGAGCATCATCAGTATCATCTGGGAACTTGGCAAAATGCAAAAATCTTGAGGCTTACCTGAGACCAACTGAATTATTTGCATTTTAACAGGACACTAAGGTAATTCATAAACATGTTAAAGTTTAAGAAGCTTGTTTTAAAGGATTTTAGGAGTAGGGTCGTCCATTCCAGAGAGAAGATAGAATGTAAGTAAAGGCCTTGGAAAAGAAAAAAAGAGAACATGCCCACCACTGCTACCACCAAACCCTCTGCGTTGTATGCTGAGAACTGCAGAAAGTTCAGGGTTGCTGGAGGAACAAAACAAAACAAAAAAACCTGCAGTTACCCTGGGAGGAGGTAATGTGAGAGAGGAAAATAGAAGAGGGTTTATGGGCTAACCTGGTCACTGAGATACATTCTGTAGCTACTGGAGGCTATTAAGGGATTTGTCTAGTGGGGCAATATGGTCTTCATTTTAGCCAAGTCCTTGAGGTAGCCAGATGAGGACTTAAGAAGGCCTGGATTACACCTTGGTCACTTTCCATTGTACTTAAAACATCCTTGAAGTTACTTAAAAGTTTTCTTTTTTTTTTTTACTGTAAATTTTATGAAAGCATGGCACAGATTTAGAAAATGTCAAAACTTCTAAACAAAGTTTTATGTTTAACATGAGAAATGTCATACTCACAATATTATAAGGATTTATAAAAGCTAACTAAACTTTTTAAAGTCTACAGAATGTTCTATCATCAGAGTGATGGACTATAATTAAATGTAATACTTTTAGTAACCATTCAGGTGAATCTTTTTCATGATCATAATGAAAAATATTTGTACTAAGAGAGCTTTTATGTTTTTCTGGTATTTTTCAGACCTTTCACTAAATGATAAATAAAAAACCATCACTTTTGGTATACATTTCCAAAACCGATCACAAAACTTATTTACTCCAGGTACTCTAATTGTGAATATAACTTTTATGTATTATAGTATCATACTGTACTCACTTTTTTTCATGTAGTTGAACTGCAATATTCCTTAAACTAATAATACCAGTCTGTGATTAAGCTTTCTAAGTAGTTACCATATATCCCATATTACTATTCATATATTGAAATCTAAAATGAAAGCATACAAGCTAAAAATTATGCCTTAAAAAAATTTCAAAGATAATATTTCTCATTCATAATTAAGTCATTTAGGAACTGTCCTTGGAACTCACAGTGTAATGCCAAATAAGTGCTGTTTAGCCAAGTAGATATTTAGGAAAGAGGATTAAAATGTGAAGTAAGCTGAGGTTCCAGAATATTATTAGGCAAACATTATTATTAGCCTATTACTTTAGTTATATGATCAAGAGAAAAATTAGGTAATAGTATATAATTGCACTCACATATTTTTGTCACCTTTACCTATTAAATCGATAACACTGTCTATTGATTTGAATAACTAACTTTAGGTAAAATATGATTAAAATGCAACATAAGCCTAACATATTAACAAATACATGTTATATTAACAAATGCAGACAAAATTAGAACTGCAGAAATGTAACAGTTCCATAAAAATTTTTTATTTCAATATTTATCTATATAAAGTGGAAACTAAAAAAAGTGAGGTCTGCAAAGATCTATGCAAGTTTAAGAAGGGAGAACTTTTATGGTAAAAAGTAAACTTAGATTATATAAAAGTAGTTATATTAGGTGTATATGAACTTAAAAATTGTGGGTGTCAATAAAATGGGTATTACTAAAAATGTCTGAACGTTTGAAATTTAGAAACAATATTTGAGTGTTAATTTTTATATACTTTAACAAAAATGTTCATTCCATGGGCACATATAATTGATAAAAAGAGCTTATAGAATGGTATTACCCCATGAGGGTATGAAGAAAATATCTTTTTTATTCTCTCTAGAAAATAATAATACCAACTTAACTGTGTATAATTCTTTCTAATGTTTAAAGTGATTTAACTTGAATAACAGTGGCCTAAGGGATTAGGGAATTGGGACCAGGTTTTTAGGAGTACTCTGACTTTGTACATAATAAGGAAGATTTGATTACCCTTACAATTTTGTTAAATACTAAAATTATTAATTTTATTTTCTATGGTACAATAGAGCAGAAATCTGCTTGGAGAGGCAAGATTTTTGTCTTGAAGTTGCATATGCATGGAAATCTCCATAAGATTTTGAAATATTCCATTGAAGGAATAGGGTTGCTAGCAATTATTGTGAGGAAAAGGATGGTAAAACTAAAAATACTTAATGTTTAAATTGGAGAAACTCAATAATATTTGAAGAAGATATATTTTTATTTCAAAGCCAAGAACTCACACCTTGTTCAGAGTGTGCCAGGGTCCATTGCTTAAGCTTGCATTTCCAGAAACTTGATATTGTTTATGAACCAAGAGTTGAAGGAGACTCTTGCACACAGGTTCGTCCTTCAACTCACAAGGCTTGAGCATTACAACTTGTAACTACAGAGAGAAAATAAAATTTCAGTAGGATTAGATCGTCATGTGTGCTGCACTTCTTGAAAATGTCTAATTTCTGATTCTACCATTTCTGTTACATTCTAGGCATCACCTTAGATTAAGTCTTGCTCTATCTACTTTTACCTTGCTGAAATTCTGCCTTTAAAGTGACTTCCACATTTTCGTTTTATGTGCTCATTTTACTGCATTAGCATTCCCAGTCACGATGATGCCATACGGTAGCTAAGCATTACTCATAATTGCAGGACTCAGAGTAACTCTAGACTTTAAAGATTTATTTATTTTATGGGGAGGTGGCAGAGGGAGAGAGTCTTAAGCAGACTCCACGCTGAGCATGGGGCCTGATGCAGGGCTCGGTCTCAGGACCCTGAGGTCATGACCTAAGCTGAAACCCAGAGTCAGATGCTGAACCAACGGTGCCAACCAGGTGCCACAAGAATTACTCTAGATTTTAATCATGATTATGCTTCTAATAAAACAAGTTTAGATTAGTTAACATATATTGAATACTTACTGCATACCCAGTACCACACAATGTGCTTTATATGTAATATCTTACTTCATCTTCTTAACAAGCCTGTAAAATAAGTGCTAGTATTATAACCCTTCTAAACAAGAAGAATTTGAGACTCTCTGCATAAGAAACTTGGTGTATTACACAAATAAAAAAAATAAGGATGGTTTCATTTCAAAGCTTAAAGTCACATTTCAAAATGAAACTTTTAAAATAATTACCTTATATCAATCAGAAAAAAGGAAAATGTCAACTAATTTTTAGGAATACAAGGAATGTTTAGCAAGATGTAAGTTTTATAAAATAATTCAATTAATAAGATTTAATTAAATACTATACATCAACAAAATTTAGAAAAAAATTTAAATAACCCATTATAAATATATATAAACATATATATTATAAATATAAATATAAAATTCTTAGAAATAAATAAAATGTAGTATACAAGTTCTAATGAATAAGTTATAATACTTAGAATTTAAGGATGGCCTAAAAAATTTTAAACATACTATGTTCATGGAAATTAAAACATTAAATATTGAAATGTCAAATTATCCTATAGAATATAATTCTGGGCTAAATACAAATCAGGTTGCTCATGGAAACATGAATAACTGTGTTGTTTCCAAAATTATGAAGAATCAATAATACCTTTTATATTTCTGAGGAAAAAAAGCTAGGAGAAGGGAGCTTACCCTATTACATATAAAGGTTTATAATGCAGGCCCTAGAAATTCATAGGATAAAGGGACAAATAAAGTAACCCCCAAAAACAGATCCATAGATTTCATAAAGGAAATTTGATGCACAGAATATATAGAATTTTTATATCTGACAAATTTGATAGGTCAAAAGGGAAAAGTTTATTCAATACATACACCTATCAAAATATTTCCTCTATATAGAAAAGTAGATTGCATATCTATCTTACCTCATACATAAAAATTAACCCAGGGGCACCTAAGTGGGTCAATTAAGCATCTGACTTCATTTTGGCTCAGGTTGTGATCTCAGGGTCTTAAAATCAAGCCCTGCATCAGGCTCCATGCTGAATGCAGAGTCTGATTAAGACTCTCTCTCCCCGCCCCTCCCCCCATGCTCGCTCGCTCTCTCTCTCAAATGACAAATGCAAAACTTTAACAAATTTTAGTACAAAATACAGATTAATATTTCTCTAAACTGAGTAAGGAAGTATTTTTAGCATTTTTAAATACATTCTAATATAAGAAAATATTGACAAATTTTATTTAACAAAATATTCCTCAAAGATATCTTAAATAAAATGGAAAAATAAGTTATAAAGTTGATATATACTAGGTGGAGACACTTTATATTCATCCTTTGTTATAAGTGTTCCAAGATTGTAATGTAATAATGTACAGATGAGAAAAAAAGGAAAATCTCCAAATAGAATGAGTGTAAATTGGAATAAACAGAAAAGAAAAACATTAAAGATGTATCAAATATGTTATTAATCAGATAGGCAAAGTTTTAGTATCTCACAACTTGTAATTGTTCATGAGAGGTAAATTACTAAACCATTTTAGGAGACATGATGGTATAATCTTATAAAATTAAACATTATAAAGTTATAACTTAGTAATTCTCCTCCTAGTTGTCTCAAAAGAAAACTTTGCCCATATGCATCAGGAGGTATATACAAGGATATTCAGAGCAACACAAGGCTACAAACTAACACTGATGAACAGGAGGGTGGTTTAATATCATAGCATATTTATGCAGTGCTATAATGCAAAACATATACAACCAATAGACTACAGTGAGACATAAATATAAATGAGTTTTAGCAACTGAATTAAAAAACAAGTATCTAAACATTGCATACAGCATGATAACCAAATTTTTGTATATTGAAGTTAAAATGTAATGTTTCCTTTAGTTTTTAATATATTTGCACATATACATACACTTAGCATATGTGTATGCATATACACATGTTATGTTTAAATATATCTAAATATATATATTTATACATGTTAAAACTATATATTTTCAAAATCATGGGAATAGTAAGTACAAGTTCCAGTATAGTGACTGACTTATGGGAGGAAAGGGTAGAAAAGGAGAAAGAGTGCCTAAATAGAGAGGATTTGTTCAAATATTCTAGACTCCATATAGATGTTTATTTTATTGCTGAATACATGTATTAATTCTGTTATTGAAAGTAAATGAATATTCTCATATACTCATGTATATATACAAAAGAAACTCATGCATGATAAGAGTGTGTCATACAATAGTGCCTTCAAACACTTTAGACTAGATGGACGTAACAGATATATACAGAATATTCCATCCCCAAAAAACAGAATATACATTCTTTATAAGTGCACATGGAACATTCTCCAGGATAGATCACATGTTAGGCCACAAAACAAGTCTCAGTAAATTTAAGAAGTTTGAATCATATCATGCATCTTTTTCAACTACAATGGTATGAAATGAGAAATCAATCACATGGAAAAAATACAAACATGTGGAGGTTAAAGAACATGATACTAAACAACAAATGCATCAACAAACAACAAGGTAAAAATTAAAAAAATTGGAGGAAAATGAAAACACACGGTCCAAAAACTTTGGGACACAGAAAAAGCAGTTTTAAGAGGGAAATATATAGCAATACAGGCCTAGCTCAAAAAATAGGAAATATCTCAGATAATATAAACTTACACTTAAAGGAACTAGGAGAAAAAAAAAAACTCAAGGTGAGTAGAAGGAAGAAAATAAGGATCGGAGCAGAACTAAATGACATAAAAACTTTTTTAAAAAATAGAAAAGATCAATGAAACCAGGAGCTGGTTCTTTGAAAAGATAACAATCTTCAGCCAGACTAAAAAAGAAAAGAGGACCCAAAATAAAAACAAAGACAAGTAAAAACTAACACCAGAGAAATACAAAGGACTAAAGGGACTACTATGAAAAATTGTAGGCCAACAAATTAGACAACCTAGAAGAAATGAATAAAGTCCTAAAAGTATACAAACTTCCAACACTGAATCAAGAAATAGAAAACCTGAATAGACTTATTACTAGTAACAAAATGGAATCAGCAATCAGAAAAATACCAAAAAATAGATTTCCAGGACCAAATAGATTCATATGTGACTCCTACCAAACATTTAAAGAGCTAATACCTATTGCCCTCAAGTTATTTCAAAAAATAGAAAAGGAAGGAAAGCTTCCAAATACATTCTATAAGGCCAGCATGACACTGGTACCAAAACAAACAAAGACACCACAAAAAAAACCCTACAGGCCAATATCCCTGATGAACATAGATGCAAAAATCAACAAAATATCAGCAAACCAAATCCAACAATACATTAACAGGATCATTCATCACAATCAAATGGGATTTATTACAGGGATGCAAGGATGGTTCAACAATTGCAAATCAACTAACATGATATACCACATCAACAACACAAAGGATTAAAAACCATATCATCTCAACCAAAGCAGAAGAAGCATTTGACAAAAGTCAACATCTGTTCATGATAAAAACTCTCAACACAGTGGGTTAGAGGGAACATAACTCAACATAATAAAGTCCCTCTATGAAAAACCTACAGCTAACATCATACTCAAAGGTGAAAAATAGTTTTTTCTCTGAGATCAGGAACAGGACAGGGATATCCACTCTTTCCACTTTTTTTTTTTTTTTTAAAGATTTTATTTATTTATTTGAGAGAGAGAGAATGAGAGAGAGCGAGTACATGAGAGGGGGGAGGGTCAGAGGGAGAAGCAGACTCCCTGCCGAGCAGGGAGCCCGATGCGGGACTCGATCCAGGGACTCCAGGATCATGACCTGAGCCGAAGGCAGTCGCTTAACCAACTGAGCCACCCAGGCGCCCCCACTCTTTCCACTTTTATTCAATACCGTACTGGAAGTCCTAGCCCTGGTAATTATATTTAAAAAAAAAAAAGCCATCCATATTGGAAAGGAAGACGTTAAACCACTGCTATTTGCAGAAGACATGATACTATACAGAAAACCCTAAAGACTCCACCAAAAACTATTAGAATATATGAATTCAGTAAAGTTGCAGGATACAAAATTAATATCCAAAGATCAGTTGCATTTACAAACACTAAAAATGAAGCAGTAGAAAGAGAAATTAAGAAAACAATTTCATTTACAATTGCACCAAAAAGAATAAAATACCTAGGAATAAATTTAACCAAGGAAGTGAAAGACCTGTATTCTGGAAACCATAAAACACTGATGAAAGAAATTAACGGTGACAGAAACAAATGGGAAGGTATCCCATGCTCATGGATGGAAGAATATTGTTAAAATGTCTATACTACCTAAAGCAATCTCCAGATTCAATGTAATTCCTATCTAAATACCAACAGCATTTTTCACAGAACTAAAGAAAAAATCCTAAAATTTATATGGAACCACAAAAAACCCCAAATAGCCAAAGCGATCTTAAGAACAAAACTGGAGGTATCACAATTCCAGACTTCATGATATACTACAAAGTTGTGGTAATCAAAACAGTATGGTACTGGCACAAAAACAGACATGTGTATTAATGGAACAGACTAGAAAGCCCAGAAAGAAACCTATGTGTTTTGATCAATTAATCTATAACAAAGGAAGCTAGAATATACAATGGGTAAAATATAGTCTCTTTAATAAATGGTGCTGGAATTGGGGCACCTGGGTCAGTCAGTTAAGCATCTGCCTTCGGCTCAGGTCATGACCTAGGGTCCTGGGACTGAGTCCCACATTGGGCTCTCTACTCAGTGGTAAGCCTGCTTCTCCCTCTCTCTCTGCTGCTCCCCCTGCTTGTGTTCTCTCTCTCTGTCAAATAAATAAAATCTTTTTTTAAAATGGTGCTGGAAAAACTGGCAGCTACATACAAAATAATGAAATTGGACTTTCTTAGGCTATACACAAAACTTAACTCAGAAGGATGAAAGATCTAAATGTGAGATCTGAAACCATAAACTCCCCAAAGAAAGCATAGGCAGGAATTTCTATGGCATCAGCTATAGCAACATTTTTCTAGATGTCTCCTAAAACAAGGGAAACAAAAGCAAAAATAAACTACTGGGACTATATCAAAAAGCTTCTGAACGGCAAAGGAAACAATCAACAAAACAAGAAAGGCAACCTAGTAAATGGGAGGAGATTTTTGCAATGACATATTTGATAAGGGGTTAGTATACAATAAATAATATATGTACTCAACACCAAAAAAAATTATATAATTTAAAAATGGGCAATGGGAGGAGCAAGATGTCAGAGGAGTAGGAGACCTAAATTTCATCTGGTCCCAGGAATTCAGCTGAATAGGGATCAAACCATTCTGTACACCTACAAACTCAACAGGAGATCAAAGAATAGCAGCAACTCTCTGAACAGAAAAGTGACCACTTTCTGGAAGGTAGGATGTGCACAGAAGTGAATCCAAGGTGATATTCGGGAAGATAGACCGCGGGGGAGGGGCCTCACTCTATCACTTCTGGCAAGTGATAGAGCAGCAGAGTACAAAATCGGAACTTTTAGAAGTCTGCTCCACTGAAGGACGTCGCTCCAGTGGCTAAGCGGGGGGTGGAACCCTCGTGGGACAGTGTGGTCTCAGGATCCTGGGGGTCACAGAAAGACTGGGGCTGCCCGAGTGTGGCAGAGCTCCCAGGTATCGGAGCGGGGAAGCCGGCTGCAGAGATGGAGCTGAGGCACGGGCTCTCAGCTCGGGGTTGCCATAAACCGTGATCGACGGCAGTCGGGCCACTGCCCTTCCAGCAGGGACCCAACAAGCGGCAGATCCGGGGAGACTCCCCTTCCTCCCCTAGGAAGAACGGCACGGGAGCACACCACAGAGAGCTGCTGGGTTTGGAGACTCCACATGGGGTCGAGTGCCAGAGATAGAAACGCTCAGTCACAGGCCAGGTGAGCACGGAGTGCTGCCAGAGACCGTGGAGACGGGAGTGATTGACTGCTTTTCTCTGGGGGGCTCACTGAGGAGCGGGGCCCTGAGTTCTCAGCTCCTCCAGGGCAGAGATTGGGAGGCCGCCATTTTCACTCTCGTCCTCCAAAGCTGTACGAAAGGTTACAGGGAACAAAAGCTCCTGAGAGCAAACCCGAGCAGATTACTTAGCCTACACCAGCAAGGGTGGGGCAATTCCACCTCCGGCAAAGACATTTGGGAACCACAGCAACAGGCCCCTCCCCCAGAAGATCAGCAAGAACATCCAGCCAAGACCAAGTTTACCGATCGATGAGAATGGCAGAACTCTAGCGCTAGGGGAATACTGCACATAGAATTCATGGATTTTTCCCCCATGATTCTTTAGTCTTTCAAAGTTAATTTTTTTAACTTTTTTTTTTTTTTTTGAATTTTTCTTTTTCCCTTTTTAAACCAACATCAATCCCTTTTTTAAAAACTCTTTTTTAGTTTTCATTTTTAGAGTCATATTCTATCCCTTCATAGTAGTTAACCGTATTTTTGGTATATATATATATAAGTTGTTATCTCTTTAAAATTTCGGGAGACAGTTTCTTCTAACAGACCAAAACATACCCTAAATCTCTAGTGTATGGCTTTGTTCTAGTCTCCTGCCTGATCACATTTTCTCCCTTTTTTTTAATTCTCTTCTTTTTTTTCAACCAACTTATCAATTCCTTTTATAAAATCCTTTATAATTTTCATCTCTACAGTCATATTCCATCCCTTCATTGTATTTACCCTTATTTTTGTACATATATAAGTTTTTCTTTCTGTAAAATTTTGGGAGGCACTTTCTTCTAACAGACCAAAATACACCCCAAATCTAGTGTGTGGCACTGATCTATGCACCAGCCTGATCATATTTGAACACATTCTGTTTTTTGCTTGTTTGCTTGTTTGTTTGTTTTTATCTTTTTTTCTTTCTTTCCCTTTCTTTTCCCCCAGTTTCAGGACTCTTCTGATTTGTTTAGAGTATATTTTTCTGGGGTCGTTGTTACCCTGTTAGCATTTTGTTCTCTCATTCATCTATTCTCCTCTGGACAAAATGACAAGTTGGAAAAAATCACCACAAAAAAAGAACAAGAGTCAGTACTGACTTCCAGGTACCTAATCAATATGGACATTGGTAAGATGTCAGAACTAGAGTTCAGAATGATGATTTTAAAGATACTAGCTGGGCTTGAAAAAAGCATGGAAGATATTAGAGAAACCCTTTCTGGAGAAATAACTAAAATCTAACCAAGTTGAAATCAAAAAGGCTATTAATGAGGTCCAATCAAAATGGAGGCTCTAACTGCTAAGATAAATGAGACAGAAGAGAGAATTAGTGATATAGAAGACCATATAATGGAAAATAAAGCTGAGAAAAAGAGAGATAAACAAGTACTGGATTATGAGGGCAGGATTCGAGAAATAAGTGATACCATAAGATGAAACAATATTAGAATAATTGGGATCCCAGAAAAAGAAGAAAGAGAGGGGCAGAAGGTATATTGGAGCAAATTATAGCAGAGAATGTCCCTAATTTGGGGAAGGAAACAGGCATCAAAATCCAGGAGGCACAGAGAACCCCCCTCAAAATCAATAAAAATAGGTCAACACCCTGACATCTAATAGTAAAACTTACAAGTCTCAGAGACAAAGAGAAAATCCTGAAAGCAGCTTGGGACAAGAGATCTGTAACCTACAATGGTAGAAACATTAGATTGACAACAGACCTATCCACAGAGACCTGGCAGGCCAGAAAGGAATGGCAGGATATATTCAGAGCACTAAATGAGAAAAATATGCAGCCAAGAAAACTATATCCAGCTAGGCTGTCATTGAAAATAAAAGGAGAGATAAAAGTTTCCAGGACAAACAAAAACTAAAGGAATTTGCAAACACGAAACCAGACCTACAAGAAATATTGAAAGGGGTCCTCTAAGCAGAGAGAGCCTAAAAGTAACATAGGCCAGAAAGGAACACAGACAATATACAGTAACAGTCACCTTACAGGCAATACAATGGCACTAAATTCATATCTTTCAATAGTTACCCTGAATGTAAATGGGCTAAATGCCCCAATCAAAAGACACAGGCTATCAGACTGGATAAAAAAACAAGACCCAATGATATGCTGTCTGCAAGAGACTCATTTTGGACCCAAAGACACCCCCAGATTGAAAGTGAGGGGATGAAAAACCATTTA
This sequence comes from Phoca vitulina, assembly GCF_004348235.1. Taxonomy (NCBI): domain Eukaryota; kingdom Metazoa; phylum Chordata; class Mammalia; order Carnivora; family Phocidae; genus Phoca; species Phoca vitulina. Next base: position 8,529,465 of record NW_022589730.1, on the reverse strand, counting down.
CCATGCTAATGGACATCAAAAGAAAGCTGGGGTGGCAATCCTTATATGAGACAAATTAAATTTTAAACCAAAGACTATAATAAGAGATGAGGAAGGACACTATAAAGAGTCTATCCAACAAAAAGATCTAACAATTATAAATATATATGCCCCTAACAAGGGAGCAGCCAATTATATAAGCCAATTAATAACAAAATCAAAGAAACGCATCAACAATACAATAATAGTGGGGGAATTTAACACCCCCCTCACTGAAATGGACAGATCATCTAAGCAAAAGATCAACAAGGAAATAAAGGCTTTAAATGACACACTGGACCAGATGGACTTCACAGATAAATTCAGAACATTCCATCTGAAAGCAACAGAATACACATTCTTCTCTAGTGCCCATGGAACATTCTCCAGATCACATCCTAGGTCACAAATCAGGTCTCAACTGGTACTAAAAGACTGGGATCATTCCCTGCATATTTTTGGACCACAATGCTTTGAAACTAGAACTCAATCACAAAAGGAAAGTTGGAAAGAACTCAAATACATGGAGGCTAAAGAGCATCCTACTAAAGAATGAATGGGTCAACCAGGAAATTAAAGAAGAATTAAAAAAATTCATGGAAACCAATGAAAATGAAAACACAACTGTTCAAAATCTTTGGGATGCAGCAAAGGCAGTCCTAAGAGGAAAGTATATAGCAATACAAGCCTTTCTCAAGAAACAAGAAAGGTCTCAAATATGCAACCTAACCCTACACCTAAAGGAGCTTGAGAAAGAACAGCAAATAAAGCCTAAACCGAGCAGGAGAAGAGAAATAATAAAGATCAGAGCAGAAATCAATGAAATAGAAACTAAAAGAACAGTAGAACAGATCAACGAAACTAGGAGCTGCTTCTTTGAAAGAATTAACAAGACTGATAAACCCCTGGCCAGACTTATCAAAAAGAAAAGAGAAATGACCCAAATCAACAAAATCATGAATGAAAGAGGAGAGATCACAACCAACACCAAAGGAATACAAACAATTATAAGAACATATTATGAGCAACTCTATGCCAGAAAATTAGATAATCTGGAAGAAATGGATGCATTCCTAGAGAGGTATAAACCACCAATACTGAACCAGGAAGAAATAGAAAACCTGAACAGACCCATAACCAGTAAGGAAATGGAAGCAGTTATCAAAAATCTCCCAACAAACAAAAGCCCAGGGCCAGATGGCTTCCCAGCGGAATTCTAACAAACATTTAAAGAAGAATTAATACCTATTCTTCTGAAACTCTTCCAAAAAATAGAAATGGAAGGAAAACTTCCAAACTCATTTTATGAGGCCACCATTACCTTGATCCCCAAACCAGACAAAGACTCCATCAAAAAGGAGAATTACAGACCAATATCCTTAATGAACACGGATGCAAAAATTCTCACCAAAATACTAGCCAATTGGATCCAACAGTACATTAAAAGGATTATTCACCACGACCAAGTGGGATTTATTCCTGGGCTGTAAGGTTGGTTCAACATCTGCAAATCAATGTGATACAATACATTAATAAAAGAAAGAACAAGAATCATATGATCAAAAAAAAAAAGGAATCATATGATCCTCTCCATCGATGCAGAAAAAGCATTTGACAAAGTATAGCATCCTTTCTTGATCAAAACTCTTCAGAGTATAGGGATAGAGGGTACATACCTCAATATCATAAAAGCCATCTATGAAAAACCCACAGCAAATATCATTGTCATTGGGGAGAAACTGAGAGCTTTCCCCCTAAGGTCAGGAACACAGCCGGGATGTCCCCTATCACCACTGCTATTCAACATAGTATTAGAAGTCCTAGCCACAGCAATCAGACAACAAGAAGAAATAAAAGGCATCCAAATCGGCAAAGAAGAAGTCAAACTCTCACTCTTTGCAGATGATATGGTACTTTATGTGGAAAACCCAAAAGACTCCACTCCAAAACTGCTAGAACTCATACAGGAATTCAGTAAAGTGGCAGGATAGAAAATCAATGCACAGAAATCAGTGGCATTCCTATACACCAACAAGAAGACAGAAGAAAGAGAAATTAATGAGTCGATCCCGTTTACAATTGCACCCAAAATCATAAGATACCTAGGAATAAATCTACCCAAAGAGGCAGAGGATCTGTACCCAGAAAACTATAAAATACTCATGAAAGAAATTGAGGAAGACACAAAGAAATGGAAAAATGTTCCATGCTCATGGATTGGAAGAACAAATATTGTGAAGATGTCAATGCTACCTAGAGCAATCTACACATTCAATGCAATCCCCATCAAAATACCATCCACTTTTTTCAAAGAAATGGAACAAATAATCCTAAAATTTGTATGGAACCAGAAAAGACCCCAAATAGCCAGAGGAATGTTGAAAAAGAAAAGCAAAGCTGGCGGCATCACAATTCCGGACTTCCAGCTCTATTACAAAGCTGCCATCATCAAGACAGTATGGTACTGGCACAAAAACAAACACATAGATCAATGGAACAGAATAGAGAGCCCAGAAATGGACCCTCAACTCTATGGTCAACTAATCTTTGACAAAGCAGGAAAGAATGTCCAATGGAAAAAAGACAGTCTCTTCAACAAATGGTGCTGGGAAAATTGGACAGCCACATGCAGAAGAATGAAACTGGACCATTTCCTTACACCACACACAAAAATAGACTCAAAATGTTTGAAAGACCTAAATGTGAGACAGGAGTCCATCAAAATCCTAAAGGAGAACACAGGCAGCAACCTCTTCGACCTCAGCCGCAGCAACTTCTTCCTAGAAACATCACCAAAGCCAAGGGAAGCAAGGGCAGAAATGAACTCTTGGGACTTCATCAAGATAAAAAGCTTTTGCACAGCAAAAGAAACAGCCAACAAAACCAAAAGACAACTGACAGAATGGGAGAAGATATTTGCAAATGACATATCAGATAAAGGGCTAGTATCCAAAATCTATGAAGAACTTCTTAAACTCAACACCCAGAGAACAAATGATCCAATCAAAAAATGGGCAGAAGATATGAACAGACATTTTTCCAAAGAAGACATCCAAATGGCCAATAGACACATGAAAAAGTGCTCAACATCGCTTGGCATCAGGTAAATCCAAATCAAAACCTCAATGAGATATCACCTCACACCAGTCAGAATGGCTAAAGTTTACAAGTCAGGAAACGACAGATGTTGGCAGGGATGTGGAGAAAGGGGAACCCTCCTACACTGTTGGTGGGAATGCAAGCTGCTGTAGGCACTCTGGAAAACAGTGTGGAGGTTCCTCAAAAGTTGAAAACAGAGCTATCCTACGATCCAGCAATTGCACTACTGGGTATTTACCCCAAAGATAACAAATGTAGGGATCTGAAGGGGTATGTGCACCCTGATGTTTATAGCAGCAATGTCCACAATAGCCAAACTATGGAAAGAGCCAAGATGTCCATCAACAGATGGACAATGAAATCTTGCCATTTTCAACAACATGGATGGAACTAGAGGGTATTATGCTAAGCGAAATAAGTCAATCAGAGAAAGACATGTATCATATGATCTCACTGATATGAGGAATTCTTAATCTCAGGAATCAAACTGAGGGTTGCTGGAGTGGTGGGGTGTGGGAGGGTTGGGGTGGCTGGGTGATAGACATTGGGGAGGGTATGTGCTATGGTGAGCACTGTGAATAGTGTAGGACTGTTGAATCACAGACCTGTACCTCTGAAACAAATAATACATTATATTTTAGAAGAAGAAAGAAGAAAGAAGAAAGAAGAAAGAAGAAGAAAGAAAGAAAAGAAAGAAAGAAAGAAAGAAAGAAAGAAAGAAAGAAAGAAAGAAAAGAAAGAAAAGAAAGAAAAGAAAGAAAAGAAAGAAAGAAAGAAAGAAAGAAAGAAAGAAGATAGCAGGAAGGGAAAAATGAAGGGGGGGAAATCAGAGGGGGAGATGAACCATGAAAGACTATGGACTCTGAGAAACAAACTGAGGGTTCTAGAGGGGAGGGGGGGTGGGGGGATGGGTTAGCCTGGTGATGGGTATTAAAGAGGGCCTGTACTACATGGAGCACTGGGTGTTATACGCAAACAATGAATCATGGAACACTACATCAAAAACTAATGATATAATGTATGGTGATTAACATAATAAAATAGGGCAGAAGACATATACAGACATTTCTCCAAAGATACATACAGATGGTCAACAGACACATGAAAAGATGTTCAACATCACTCATCATCAGGGAAATGCAAATCAAAATCACAATGAGATACCATCTCACACCTGTCAAAATGGCCAAACTCAAAAACAGAAGAAACAACAAGTATTGGCAAGGATGTGGAGAAAAAGGAACTCCTGGGCACTGTTGGTGGGAATGAGAACTGGTGCAGCCACTTGGAAAACAGTATTGGTAATTAAATATATTATCCATATTTATATATTATCCAATAAATTAAAGTATAATTAAAAAGAATTACCATAGGATCCAGTAATTCCACTACTGAGTATTCACCCAAAGAATATGGAAACACTAATCTAAAAAGATATATACACCCCTCTATTTATTAAAGCATTATTTACAATTGCCAAGATATGGAAGCAACTCCACATATGTTCATTCATAAGTGAAAAGATAAAACAAGTGGTAGTATATATACATAATGGGATTTTATTCAGCCATAAAACGGATGAGATTTGCCATTCACAACAACATGAATGGACCAAGAGGGTATTTGTGCTAAGTGAAGTAAGTCAAAAGCAAATACCATATGATTTCACTTACAGGTGGAATCTAAATGAATACACAAAAAGCAGAATCAGTCTTATAAATAAAGAGAAGGGTTGGTTGCCAGAGGGGAGGCAAGTAGGGGGATGGGCAAAATGGGTGAAGGAGAGTTGGAAATACAGGCTTCCTGTTATGCAACACGTCACAGATATAACAGATATAGCATAGGGGATATAGTTAATTGTGTTGTGATAGCGTTGTATGGTGCCAGATGGGAGCTATACTTGGGGTGAGCATAGCCTAACAGATAGAGTGTTGAATCACTATGTTGGATACCGGAAACTAATGTGGCATTGTGATCAACTATACTCAATGTTAAAAAAAATTTTTTTTTTAAAGAATATTACCTAAAAACTGAATTTATTTTTAAAAGGATTCTCTCATTTCGATCATTGTAAGTCAAACATTTTCTGCTTTGCTTTCAGCTTGATGATTTCCTGAATCAGATCTATAAGCTCCAGGGATCTCGAGATGAACAGAGACAAATGAACACTTGGAAAGCAAACTCAGGCACTTACAAATTATTTCAGAAAATACGTTGATTTCAAGAATGAACCCTTAGGGGTGTCTGGGTGGCTCAGTTGGTTGGGCGTCTACCTTCGGCTCAGGTCATGGGATCAAGCTCCACATCGGGCTCCCTGCTCAGTGGGGAAACTGCTTCTCCCTCTCCCTCTGTCTTTCCCCACTGCTCGTGCTTGCTCTCTTTCTCTCTGTCAAATAAATACATAAAATCTAAAAAAAAAAAAAAAAAAAAGAATGAACCCTTAGATAAGAAAATACTATCTTTTCTCCCATATTTTCTTATATATCAGTAACGTTTTCATTAGTTAGAAATATTAATGAAAGAAACTCAAAGTCACTTAATATTTCAATTGATGGATTTTTTAAAAAAAGATTTATTTATTTGAGAGAGAGAGAGCGCACAAGCAGAGGGAAGAGGCAAAGGGAGAGGGAGAAGCAGGCTCCCGCGACTTGAGCCGAAGGCAGACACTTAACTGACTGAGCCACCCAGGCGCCCTGAATTGATGGACTTCTTAGCCTTTATTATTTTTTGTCCAATAAATGTTTCATGTTATGGTAAACACAATTTAAATGTCATTTAAAAACTAGTTCTAAAAGGTGTAAAATTTCTGAAAGGCAAAAGGATCTTCAGGGCAAAAGTAGGCAGAGGTGTCAAACAACATGATCTGTATTATAAGGAGACTGACAGAGCAAGCTAAGATTTACACTCGTATTGATACAAATACTCTCAGAAAAGTAATAGATCACCTGTGACTGAAGCTATGGAAAAGCTATAAGTACCTCTGAGAAACTAAGAAGGCTTCTGGCTTTTATCTGGACCGTCATTTTGCAGTAAAATCATAGAAAAGTCCACCAGTGTTGAAAAGTATTTTATCTAGGTATAAATCAGGCTGCAATAAAGCTGTGATATCTCTGTGAGTGGTATGAACAAAGTATGAACTTTTACTTAGAGGAATAGGTCTTTACAATGTTTTTATATAGTATAGTTAGTTAACTTTATATTTAAGTTTAGTTTTTAAGATAAAGAAATTTACTTTAAAAAATCCCACTATGGAATCCTAGATAGCTACTTCCAAATGAAGCAGACTTGTAAAATGTAACAGTAAATAATATACATGGTGTTTATCTCTCAATTAGTGGGGAAAAAATGAAACTTACTAATTGATTAGTGAATAAAGCTTACTTTTGTCTGACGAATTAGCTGTCTCTGTGTTTTGTTCACCCATCCTTCCCTTTTATCCCTGTTTCTTTCTCTAATGTTGGGGAAGGTATGACTAAGGGAGACTCTGAGATCTGTGGCAAAGAGGCCAGCTGTCAGCCTTATGCTGGCCCTTAAGCATGCACTGGTGGGTATTTGTTGGTCTGTATGGTGGGATCTAGTCCATTTTGTCCCTGGATGCTCTGAAGCACTGTGATGCTGAAATGTGAACTCTCTTCTTTTTGCTCAACATTCGTCTTTCTAAACTGGCCCCATCTTGGCTCTTTCTGGTACAACTTGAGTTGTATCCCAGCACATCCCCTATGAACCAACAGACTGAGTGATTCATCCAATGGAACCTTCACTGTGGGCCCCAGGATGGGCTCTCCTTTCAGCCACAACCCCTATGAGAACTGAATGCAGTTTTGAGAAGTTAAATATTAGCACCTCCCTCTGCCTGACCACGTTTCTCAGTTTTTCTGTAGTTGTGTCCCAGGTGAATATGGGAAAACATGAGCTATCTTCCTCCTGAGATCCCATATGCTTGTAAAAAACAACAGTCTCCCCACCTCCCTCCCTCAATTCAGATTTATGTTCTGTAGCAGTTCCTTGCACACAATCCATACTGAAGCACATAAAGGAGAACTGAAAAAACTTTTCTTAAAATTGGGTTCCCAGAGCTAAAAAGAAGTGGGCTTTTCTAGTCTCATCATATCATGTCCTTTTTTACTCTAAAGCTCAACTATTGTGATAGGCAGATGAGGCAGCAATCTAGGATCTCAATACAGACTCTTATTGACAGCTACCACTTACAGGGCTACTGTATGCAAAGCATTATTCTAGGTGCTTCATATAGGTCAACTCATTTAATCTCCACAAGAGTTATGTGATGGGGCCTGTTATTATCCTCATGAACCAAATGAAGAAATGGAGGTACAGTTGGTTAAGTGGACAGGATTGTGGAAGAAAGCACACCCAGCTTTCTGGGTAAGTCCTCCTCAGGACTGGGATTTGCATAGTGGACATTTGGTTTGTCCGGGTAATGGTTTTGGACTGTCAGTTGCCTCAATGATTTCCTTACTGAATGTTGGGAACAAAATTTTTGTTTTAATTCTAGCTTGCTATGCAGCAAATTAGTCTAAAACTCAGTGGCTGGAACAGCAGTGATTTCTCACTGTTCAGGTTTTGGTGGGTAGACTGTGCTGAAAAGTTGGTTTTCCCTGTGTGATATTGGTCCATGGTTACATCAAACTGGGAGTCTGACTGTGGCTGGGATGTCCAAGATGCCTTCACTCAGATCCCTGGAGGGGCTGGGGTTTCTGTGGCCCAGGCATTTTCCCCCATGTCGTTCATTTCTCACCACTTGGTAGCACAGTCTGTGCTTCTTAAATGGTAGCTAGTTCCCAAGAGGTAGCATGATTGTGGCTTTATACTCTAGACTCTTGCTTGCCTGCATACTCATCCTTCTTTCAAAGAAAGGGTCAAGTTTGCTGTCAATTAGCTCTTCTCCCACAGCCTCACCATAGAATACTGGGAAAGTAGAGGTCTCTTTTCATTTTTAACTCTTTAATTCAACCTGGTGGTGATTTTCCTGGTAGTACCCCCTTTAAACCTTTAAGAGTTTTATATGAACCTTATCAGTACTTACTACAGCTATGTCCCACAAACCATAGCTACCGTCCTTTTGAGACAGATTTCTCTCTTCTTGGTGCTTGTCAGGCTGGTATACATAATACTCTAAAGATTTTTATATTCTTTGTCTACCTATGAACTGCTATTAAGCCCTGCCTTAAGTCTTTTTTAGTTCTTAATAAAAGGTGTTATTGTCAATTTGATTTTATCTGCACCTGGAGACAATCTTACTTTGAGACTCCCTTCTCTATTTCCTGTAAAATCTGCATGAAAACTAAATCAATTTTTAGCTTGTTTTTCCTCACACAACTGCTTATCATACATGGCTAACAGAAGACATTTGTCACTTTAACATTCTGCCTGGAAATCTTGTTAGTTAGGCTCACAAGTTTGTTACACAGTGTTAGATTTTCCATGTTCTCACAGGTAACACGACCGCTAACGGTTACACCCGTGCATTACATTGAGTCTCCTTTTCTCCAGCCTCCAGTAACAATCTTGTCCCCAATCTTGCAGCCATCACCGACAATCTCTTTGCTGTCCTTTTGGCATTTACTTGTCCATGGTCCCTAATCCAATGCCACCGATTTTAGGATTTTTTTGTGGCAGCACCTCACTTCCAGGGACCAATGTATGTTTGAGATAGTTCTTGATGCAAAATGAATTACCCAAATATTTAATTGCCTACAAAATTTATAAGTTGTTTATCACAGTTCTGTGGGGTTGCTGGGTTCAGTGGGATGGTTTTCTGTTTTAAATGGAGGTGGCTGTGGTTACTGCAGCAGCACATTCCACAGAGAGATCACTGGGGCCCGAGTGTCCAAGATGACCTCACTCGCATCTCTGATACCTTACAGGGGTGGAGGAGTGGCAATGTGTTGGCTAGGCCTCTGGTTGGCTTCAAGTAGTCAGGCTTGAGTTTCTTCACGTGGATGTTGACTTTCAGGAAGATTCCTGGGGAGTCACACAACGTACCCCCCTCCAGATTCTACTGGTCAAAGAGGGTCAAAGGACCATTCCAGAGTATGTGGATTTATTCAAGAGAAGAGGAAACTGGCCCCATGGCTTTATGGAAAGAGCCATATGCACACACAGGGACGTCCTAGAAGTTGTTGCCATTCATCTTTGCAGACAATTCACCACAAATACAGTAACTTCTGATTTGTTTTGCTTGCGCTCATATTCCTCCAACTAGATCAGAAGATAGACTTTGCTATTTATCATTTCTGTGACCTTAAGCATGTTACTTATAATAGAACTATATCACACTCCCTCAAAGACTGAAATAGTATATGAGAACCATCTGACCCCATACCTGACTTTAATAAATATTTAACAAATAGAGGTTTATTCACCTCCCTGTACTTTTTAAGAGATAATTTCCCTCAGAACAAATACATTTAGAAAGTAAATTTTCTGTGCAAAAAGGAAAGTGCACTTTTTAAGAAATCTTGGAAATGCCTCACAGAAAATTTTAAAATTGTAATAATGCTTGCTGTTGATTTTAAATACTTAAACCTGTGTCCTTTTATTGGCTATGTGGTCTTATCTCTTTTGAAATCTCTTGAAATTATTTACATATCTACTAAACATTTTATAATAAAAATCTTGACAACGCCTGAAACTCTTATATATTAGACTAAAAAAGTGTCAGGGACATAATACTGTAATATAAAAACATAGGCATTAACCAATAAAACAAATTTAAAGAACTCCCATAATAAAACTTAGTGTTATAAGAAGGACAGCTGAAGCACAAACATAATAGGAACAATGGCTCTCATTCCTGCCCCCACCATGCAACAGTCTCTACTCTACCTGCTTTGAGCTGTAGATATTGGTATCTACACTTTACAGGGGAGAAACAGTGGCTTCAATGAATATAGGATTTGCTTAAGTGGCATATGCATGTCTGTGGATTGGACAGACCCTCTTCTTTATTGACCTCCCAGAATTATAGAGGGGAGGTTTTGGAAACCATCAGACATGCACAAGACATTTGAGCAAATCACTTGGTATTCTGAAATCTGTTTTCTCACCTGTAAAATGGAGAGGATAATAGCCATTTAATTTTGAGCTTGCAGCCATAACTGATGATATGAAAATCCTGCCATTTTGAAGAAGGCCAACATTTTTATGATTATTTTATGAGGCTTAAATTAAGGACAGATTAACTGTAGTTGAGATATACACCAATAAAATGTTTTTCATTGGTCAGTATTTCACTAATCATTTTTTTATTATTTCATATGTATTTTATTAGTATTTAAAATTGACTACACTTTTCATTTTTGGTCACCAAAATGGTGACCAAAAATGAAAATGAAAGGATCTCAAGAAGAACAACAGTGATGAATAGGTTTGAGACTATTTCCCACAAAGAGATAAGAGAAGGAATTAGGGTTCTTTTCTCTTAATGGTCGCTCCAGTTTGTTATCAAACAAGTCAAATTTTGTTCAGAGAAAGATACTAGGCAATCCTCTGTACCATGAGATGACTAAGAGAAGAATGTGAACTTAAAACTAAAAAGATCTTTCATTTTAACATTAAGCTGAAACTTGGGATAAAGAGTAAGAAAATAGTATTCAGATCTATAAATTTTAATTTTGTGGATGAATATGTTTCTATACTCTTAGACATATTCATTCAGTTAAATAAAATCAGAATATATCAGTTCTTTTTAGCTTGCTTTTAGGTCTATTTTTATTTCCTGTGAATGATTAGATAATATAGCTCAGAGGATATTATGGTTTAATGGAAATGCAGCTTTTTACATAAATCTTTAATTAACTTAATTTCTCTAGGTATGAAATATATTTTGGACTAAATGCTCTTATCTTAAATGTGACATTTAAAAAGTGACTGCTTTAGTTGAACTACAGAGTAGAACTTTAATATGATTCCTGCTGTGCTATGGTGGGGCTAATGTTTCCAGAATCTGATTCATTATTTAGAAAAGGAAAAAAAACTATTTGGAGACTACAAAATACTCACATGCATACACACATCACAGTCCCCCTGCTTTGAGCCTAGATGCTATACAGACAGTAGTAACAGAGGATGAGATAATTTCTGAAAATACAAGAAAGGCAGTACTTATTTAAAATCAAGGGGAGGAATGAGAATAATTTCAGAGGATTCCAGTAACTCAATGATTCTAATCATAAGCTGGTGCTTTCTCTCAGGGACACCACCAAAAGCAGAGGTAGATACCACAAATATTTGGAAACTGGAAGATCAGTCAACAAATGTCTTGACTAACGTTGAGGTACTTGGGGTTTTTTTTTTATTATTATTATTCCAGAAATTCATCAGGGCGTTTAAAAAACTGTAAAATAACATTTAACAACAGGAATTTCAGGATCAAAGAAAAGCATGAATGCTTCATATTAGCAGTATACATTTCCTGTTGCCAAGATTCTGCAAGGAGTGGATTGAGTATACCCCGTGCTTGGATATCAGTGCTTGTGACATGGTGATGGGGCAGTGCTGTCCAATGCCCGAGTCTCAGAGACTGGAACAGGTCTAAAGAGGAAGTATGAATAATACCTTGGTCAGATTTTATTATTCCTCTGATACTTGATCAATGTGAGAAACTACTGTAGTCCACTGAGAACTATAATGAAATTTTTAAGAAGGATTACTAATTCCTTTAGCATGAAATTCCTTTTATATATAAAGAGAGGGAGAGAATGAGACAGACCAAGAAACAGACTCTTAACTGCGGAGAACAAACTGATGGTTATCACAGGGGAGGTGGGGTGGGGGAATGGGTTAAATAGGTGATGGGGGTTAAGGAGGGCATCTGTGATGAGCACTGAATGTTGTATGGAATTGTTGAATCACTATATTGTACACCTGAAACTAATATGACACTTTTAACTAACTGGAATTTAAATAAAAACTTTAAAAAAAAGAAAAAAGTGTTTAAAATTCAAAGTCTGTGATAACTACAAAAAGTAGAAGAGAAAGTGGGTAGTTGTGTTAACTAAATTCTATTTGGGGAGAACAGTGGCATGTGTAACATTTAAGACATCTATAAGGTGAGGTCTAAAACATTAAAATTTTATATAGTTTCTTCACTACAACACAATGGAATTAAGACTTTGAACAGAGTACATGAGTCTATTAGCTATCTCCCTATGTTTACTTAAATTAGTAACATTAAAAATAAATCTGTCAAAGTATAGAGTTAGATAAAAAAAATTTTTTTTAGGAGCGCCTGGGTAGCACAGTTGGTTAAGTGTCCAACTCTTATTTCAATTCAGGTCATGATCTCTGGATCTTGAGATCAAGCCCCATGTGGGGCTCTGCACTCAGTGGGGAGTCTGCTTGAGATTCTTTCCCTCTGCCCCTCCCCTGACTCACACGTGCACTCTCTCTAAAAATAGATAAAGCTTTTAAAAAAATTTCTAAAAAAACCAATACCAAATCATACACAATTAAACTGCAAGTAGATAAAAGAGATAGTATTAAAAAACAAAAGTAAACTCTGAAAGTCTTACAAGAAAATAGATTTTGTTATTTGGCAAAGACCTTTTTAAGAAAACACAAATCTCAGAAGCTATAAATTATAACATATTTAACATTATGAAATTTTTTTCTAATTTTTTATTTTCATTCCAGTTGTAAACATACAGTGTTATAATCGATTTTATTAAATTTTCTAATAGATTTCATTTTAACCAAAGGTTCATTCCCCAGAGGCAACTGCTTTTAAATATGTTAAGTGTTTTTCCTGCTACTTATCTTCATGTTTCTATAGCATACGCTTTTCCTACTATTTTTTTAATAATATCTCTTGAGAATTCACTACACTAGATGAAGATCTAGCTTGAACTCTTAAATGCCCCAATCTCCACACCTCTTCTATCTCTTCATGACAACCGAGTATATAACAAATTCAGAGTCAAATGAATTACACTTTCAGGAGAATGTTCAACTTGTTTCCTGCAGAGCCTAGGGGTGGACTATAATTAAGTGTCTGGCATGTTGGTTCTTTTTAACTTAATCATTGCTTATTTTTATTTACTTGTATATTTTTGTAAGTACCCATTTTTTTTTTCTTCAGACTACCTTTACTGTTCAACCACTTAATTCCAAATAAGCAATGGTATTGTTTACCATTGGGAGGGATCTCTGTTTAGGTACAGCTCTATCAGTTGGGAATGTCCCTTTCCCAGCATTCCTAAATTCCTTGTTTTTATCTTTTGTGTTTACCTATCCATTTATATATATCACTAGTCACTTAAAAAAAATAACACTATGCAAGATACAAATTTTACGCTATTTTTAACTTAAGCAGTCTCCTGTTGTTTATTATTTTAAATGTCTTTATGTCTTATGAATGCAATGTTCTTTCTGACCTCCGTGAATAGGTAAATATTTACTTTTATTTTTCCCTCTGTTGTTTTGTTTCTTTCCTCTTAACCACCATTTTCTTGTTTGTTGATTTCAACCTCTGCTATTCTCATGTTTCTAGCTCCACCTGGATTGGTAGGGTCCATGGGTAAATCTTGGCTTCCTCCCAGGCTGTCATCTATTGCTTGCTCTATTTCCAGGGCTTTGTCTCTGGTGGGATTGTGGGAGAGTCTTTTCTTTTTGGAAGCTTTTAGCTTAACTCTTTAGCCTACCCAACAGCCTGAGAACTCAGGAATGTCTTGGAAAGCTGGCCCTCACGTCTTGAGTTTGTCATCCCAGCTGTGTGGAGTCCCTAACAGCATTGCTTGCTTCCTCCCCATCCCCACCCAGTAATGGTTCTCTGTTGGAGCCAAGCCTTCATCAGAATTAGCTGATTCTCCAGGGAAATAGAAAATAAGGAGTGACTGGTGCTTGTCAGATCAGATCTGAATTGCTCTCTTCTCTCTGAAGTTGTAGTCCCTCTACCTCTGTTGTACCTACACATTTCAGATGCCTTTAAAAATATGGCTTTTGAATTTGGCCATTTTTTCCTAGTTGTTGTTGGCAGTAGCCTTGGCGTGGGTGATGTATTATCTCATATTTTGAAGAGGAGTCCCATCAAATTTAAGGTTATTCTGTGAATTTTTCTAGTTAACAAAATGTAATTTTCATATTCTGATTTCATCCCTATAGCATTATTCTTTCTTCTAATTAAAATACTATTCTTGACCACATTTTGGATATGATTTTTTTGTACCCTCAGTAGTCCTCATGGAAGGATACTGAAGTCATTCAGGGGTAGCAAACCAGATGCTCATGGAATGCCCAACAGGCTCTGCTCTAACAGTGTGTTGAGATCTCAAAGAACTCTTAGACTGAGGAGTTGTGAGAAGAGAGCTCTCCTACTCTCGGATGCCTATATACTCAAGTCATATCTCTCTCCCAACCATGGAGACTTTGAGACAGGCAAATGACAAATAGCATTCCCCTTAAATTCACTAAGCCCTCAGGTTTAGAAGGGCTGCTTAGGAATGAAAGCCACAGGGAGGCACACACAGATTCCATTTAGGACTCAAAGATGGCTGAGCTAGGACTTGCTACAGGGAAATAGACCACCCACCCCAACCCCCCACCCTCGCACCCCTCCAGCCCCCAACCCTCCCACTGCCAAGGAGCCAAGTCTGCATTTTATTTCCACTGCACTACCCAGTTCATTGGCCATGTGATCCCACACTGGTTTGCACTCCCAGGATTCTGGTAGAAATTGAAATGTGACCTCTAGGAGGTCACAACATTGTGCCCACAACGTTGTGTTATTACAGAGCAGGGAGGGGCAGTCTGGAGGAAAAAGAGGCCGGATGCAAGTCAGAGATGAGCAGCTGCACAGGGTCTGAGTCAAACTGGCATCTCCCATTCTTCCAGATTCAGTCCTGTGCCTCTTTGACACAGAATATAAATGGGTATTACTTTAACTTAATCTGAGAGTTGTATCTTTCATAAAAGGGTTTAAAATATTAACAACAATGTCATAAATAAAAAATTAGTATGCTTTCTTTTCTTTATTACTTTTGCATGCCTGATGTTCTCTATGCATTCTGTTTTCCTATAGGGATTATGCTGTATGGCACTGGTTTTATGTTTTGTCCTCTGCCCTTGGTTTGCGAGCTATAGATCTTGATTTTGTTTCTACTAAGAGTCATTTATTTTTAAAATCTGGAATCTCTTAATTACATCCCTGTAATTAAGGTTAAGAATAAAATTACATTTTAAAATACCCCTCCATATGAAAACTTGTTTACCTTATGTTTGCCCTTTGTTCTTCCTGCTCTTCTAGAAATTACCTGAGTAAAAATATGTTAACAGTAAATATAAATTCAGAGTGTTATTAAATTTTATTTTACCCTTTCAGTTTGTAACTGTTATGCTTTAGATTTAAATTAATGATTAATCCTTCATGATGTTCACAAGTTGTCAACCTATATAACAGTTTTGATGAATCCTCAAATTTGTCACTTTTGAAGTCTTTTTGTGTGTATGGTACAGTTCCTTGAGTACTTTTTTAATCCTTTCCTTCCAGTTAAACAAAGTTACAATCTCATATTCTTTTAAACTTCTCATAAGATTTATACTCCCAAATCATGTTTATTATTATTTTTAGTGGGGATTAGAGTCACTATTTTTAGTTTTTGACCATATATGTATTTTTAAATGTTTTTGGTTTTTGAATTTTTTAAATAAAAATCTATAAAATACTTTTATTTGAACTCTTAATATTTCAGTATTTTTCTCCAAGAATAATAAGCAGGTCCTATCCTTCCACACATGAAGAACAACTTGGATTGCACAGAATTCTAAGTTCATAACATTTTGCCCTCGATAAACACAATCCTACTATCTTGGTGTTACAGAAGCAATACCACCATCATTTTAATGTTTGCCCCTTGGAAGTATAGTTGTTTTTTTTTTTTTTTTTTCCTGCCGAAGTATTAAAATTAGCCTTGCAGGGCGCCTGGGTGGCTCATTTGGTTAAGCGACTGCCTTCGGCTCAGGTCATGATCCTGGAGTCCCTGGATCGAGTCCCGCATCAGGCTCCCTGCTCGGCAGGGAGTCTGCTTCTCCCTCTGACCCTCCCCCCTCTCATGTGCTCTTTCATTCTCTCTCTCTCAAATAAATAAATAAAATCTTTAAAAAAAAAAAATTAGCCTTGCAACTAATTAAAATGAGAACAGAATATATCCTATTGCAAACATGAGTTAATAAATTTAATGTAATTGTAAAAATTACATGTGTGTGTGCTCAAGTCTTTATATTTTAGCGGAGGAAGCTTTGAATGCAATATTTTTCCTCTGTGTTTTCATTTTTTCTGTGTTTTCTTTCCACCTCTTGATCATTCGTCATCCTTTCAGCAATGCCAGTACACGTTTGCCCTCTCTGTTTTGCTCACTGTGTTAGTCAGTGATATTCTCACCCAGCATTTTCAACTCTTAGATTTCTTTTCCCCTGAGTTCTGGCAAAGCTTTTCCAGTTTGTTATATTCTCATGGCTGCTCGTACTCTGCATTCAAAACAATTTTAAAATCAGCTTTACAGATTTCCTTTTACATTTGTCTATTTTCATTTTAGCCATTCGCTGCACACAACCTTTCCTTATAATGTCTCATGCCTTCATCATAAAGGCCATTTCACGTTGCATCTTGTAGGAGATGCCTAAAAGAATAAACACACACACACACACTCTCTTTCTCTCACACACACATAATTTCAAAATTTAGGTTTTCTTTGAATGCTTACTTTATTCTTTCTGAGTTCTAACAATACTATTTCCTTTCCTGATACGATAGTTTTCTTTCATTACATGTCCTTGCTGTTTATTTTTTTTTCTGTTTTGTCTATTTAATTTTTCTTATATGAGGAGATATTTATTCAGGTAGGGTTACCTACATTATTATGAATTCATTTTCTAAAAATTTTGTAGCATTCATAATATGTGATCCAAATGGAATAGAGGAAACATGACTACCTCAAACTTATAATAAAAATGACAGTTACCTTGACAATTTAGACAGTGACTCACAGGGGCTAGAGATAAGAATAAAATTTGTTCCAGCCGTTGATTTTCAAGCAATGGGCTCTGTAGCAATTTTGCAGCACTATGTTAGTCATACTTGAAATGCTCTGACACCTTCCTATTAAAATACCTATTAAACAGTGCACAATCTTAAAACGTTTCAGTAGGAAAAAAAGGCACTGTAATATTTTTGGTATGGAGAGAGGATAGAGTGTGTGTCAGGAGGCGGCAGGGTCTGAGTGCCCAGCTCAAGCATGATCTGAGTTTTTGTTTTTGTTTTTGTTTTAACGATTTTATTTATTTATTTGACAGAGAGATAGAGAGAGAACACAAGTAAGGAGAGTGGCAGGCAGAGGGAGAGGGAGAAGCAGGTTCCTCACTGAGCAGGGAGCCCGATGCGGGGCTCAATCCCAAGACCCCAGGATCATGACCTGAGCCGAAGGCAACCGCTTAACCAACTGAGCCACCCAGATGCCCCGAGTTTTTGGTTTCTTTTCTCTCTAGCTCTGTCCCACATAAATCCCTATTTACTTTGTCTGCTTTCTCTCTTACTTGCAATTTTTCTTCACCCTTTATTTCAGAAGAGTGTGCCTCATTTTATTTGGCAGCTCTTACATTGCCAAATGAATGATTTCCACTTTCCACCTTTGCTCTCTATCCTTTTCTGCCAAAGTAATTCTCTCTTCCTGTTCTAACAGGAACTCTTGGCAAGGAAGAAAAAGAATATGAACTACTTCAGGATATATGGCGTACACACATAGTTGACTTCAGACCCTATGTGTTAAAGGCTTCCTACTTGGCTCCGATTATGGTGTGCTTTGCACCAAAATTGCTACACTATCTTATAATAATCCAAGTTCTGTACTTTGAGTCTTTTATAGCTATAAATGTGTAAATGTTATACAAAGACAATCAACTGACATGTTTTTTCAGAGGCTTGTGGTCAGAATTGTGCTGTGGTTGCTATAGGTCAATTAAATGTTACTTGGGATTTAATACAGTGCATTACCAACACAGAATAGTTGATAATAAAACAGTGTAATAAATTATCCTTAACACAAATACAGAAAAATTGTTCAATGTGCAGAATAATCTTTTATTTCTAGGACTTTCCCTGAGGCTTCTACAACAGATTAGATCAGCAGATTTGCATCACTAAAGAATATTTAAAGTTCTCTGAAAAGGAGCTGATCAGAAAAATATCCATTTTCTCCCACTCAATTTCTACCATTGAAAACTAAAGTTTTATTTTTTTTTTAAGATTTTATTTATTCATTTGAGACACAGAGATAGAGAGAGAGAGAGAGAGAGCGAGCATGAGCAGGGGGAGAGGCAGAAGGAGAGGGAGAAATAGGCCTCCTGCTGAGCCAGGAGACTGATGTGGAGCTCGATCCCAGGACCCTGGGATCATGACCTGAGCCGAAGGCAGAGGCTTAACCATCTGAGCCACCGAGGCTCCCTGAAAACTAAAGTTTTAAACAACACTGGGCAACAGAAATACAATGTAAGCCAGATATGAGCCACATTAAAAAAAGGAAAAAAGAAGTCAAAGAAATTAACTGTAATATATTTTGTTTAACCTAACATATCCAATATATCATTATCAGCATGCAATAAATATAAAAAATGATATAAATAAATGGAAAGATATTCTGTTCTCAGAGATTGGAAGAACTGATATTGTTAAGATGTCCATACTCCCCAATGCAATCTGCAGATGCAATGCAACCCCTATCAAAATTTCAAAGGAATTTTTCCCAGAAGTAGAAAAAAACATTCTAAAATCTGTGTGGAACCACAAAAGACCTCAAATAACCAAAACCATATTGAGAAAAAAGAACAGAACTGGAGACATCATGTTATCTGATTTCAAATTATATTCCAGACCAATAGTAATCAAAATGGTATGGTATTAGCATAATAAAAGATACAGAGATCAGTGGAATAGAATGGAGAGCTCAGAAATATTCCACACATAAATGGTCACTTAATATATGACAAAGGAAGCAAGAGTATATGTAATCTCTCCAATAAATGGTGTTGGGAAAACTGGACAGCCACATGCAAAAGAATGAAACTGGCCCACTATCTTATACCATATACAAAAATCAACTCAAAATGGATTAAAGACTTGAATGTAAGACCTGAAACCATAAAACCCCTAGAAGAAAGCATAGGGAGTAAGCTCCTTGACATTGTTCTTGGCAATGATTTTTTTTGTATCTGGCACCAAAAGCAAAGGCACCAAAAGCAAAAATAAACAAGTAGAATGGCATCAAACTAAAAAGCTCCTGCACAGCAAAGGAAACCATCAGCAAAATGAAAAGTCAACCTACAGAATGGGAGAAAAATATTTGCAAATCATGTATCTGATAAGAGGTCAACATCCAAAATATACAATTAAAAAAACCCTCATATGACTCAAAAGCAAAACAAAACAAAACAAAAAAATAACAGGACAGCTACATGCAAAAGAATGAAACTGGACCACTTGCTTACACCATACATAAAAATAAACTCAAAATGGATTAAGGACCTAAATGTGATACCTGAAACCATAAAAATCCTAGGCGAGAGCACAGGCAGTAATTTTCCTGACATCATCCATAGAAACATTTTTCTAGATATGTCTCCTCAGGCAAGGGAAACAAAAGCAAAAATAAACTACTGGGACTACACCAAAATAAGAAAGCTTTTGCACAGTGAAGGAAACCAACAAAATGACAAAGCAACCTCCTGAAGGGGAGAAGATATTTGTAAAGATATATCTGATAAAGGGTTAATATCCAAAATATATAAAGAACTTATACAACACCAAAAATCCCAAATAACCCAATTAAAAAATGGGCAAAGGACATGAATAGACATTTTTCCAGAGGTGACATAGATGGCCAATAGACACATGAAAAGATGCTCAAGATCATGAATTATCACAGAAATGCAAATCAAAATCACAATGAGATATCACCTCACAGGAGTTAGAATGGCTATTATAAAAAAGAGAAGAAATAACAAGTATTTGCGAAGATGTAGAGAAAATGGAACTGTTACATCACTTATATGTGGTCTCTAAACAAACAAACTGAGCTCAGAGATACAGAGCACATGATCATGATTACCACAGGCAGGGGATGGAGGTCTGCAAAATGGGTGAAGAGGGTCAAAAAGTACAAACTTCCAGTTATAAAATAATTCATGGGGATATGATGTTCAGCATGGTGACTATAGTTAATAATACTGTCTTGCATTTCTTTGTTGAAAGTAGATCTTAAGGTATCACAAGAAAAAAATGTGTAACTATGGTGACAGATATTAATTAGATTGATTGTGGTGGTCACTTTGTAATAGAACAAGTATCGTATCGTTATGTTATACACCTGAAACTAATAAGTTACATGTTGATTATACCTCAATTTAAAAATGAGGTATTTGCAATTTTTAAAGGGTATTTTATACTTCAAGCAGCACATCTGTATTTGTACCAGCCACATCACTGTTGCTTAATAGCCATATGCGGCTAAGGGCTACCATATTGGAAAGTACAGAAGTAACCTTTGAGTCAAAGATATTTAAATTCCTTCCTTCTACAAATAGTAATAAACATTTGAGAAAAAGCAAGATTTACTTTTATACAAACTCTATCCCACATAAAGCTATTTCAACGGACAATAATTTTAAAAGGAAAAAAGCAAAAAAATATAGTCATATTCTGAATGAACTAAGTTAACTAGATGGCTTTCTGGCAGATTATAATACTTCTAGGCATTTTTAGTAGGAGAACACTCACATGTTTTTAAATTTCACATATCATTGGCTGTAACCCTTCGAAATAGCTTTATTTTACATTATTTACGGCAGGCTCAAGTGAAAGATTTCAGCTTAATTTCAATTTTAATTCTAGAAGTTATTGTTATTTGGTCTTGGACAAATTCTTTTTTAAAAAATGTAATACTACTGATTTTGTTGTGGAGATTGGAAATAAGATAAGAACCGGAATAGTCTCTGGCACTTACTTTATAATTAACATAATAAAAAATTAAGAATAGACAGCATAAAGATGAAACTTGACAAAGAGCCTGTTGACACAAGAGGATCCCTGGGAAAATAAGTTAAAGGAAGGAATAGTGACCACTCTTGTTGACTATGTATTGAGCCAGCAAACCAATGTCTTCACATACATTAATTTTAATAATCTTCACAATAATGTTTTAAAAAATGATCTACTTAATGAGTTTATGAAAGATTGTCTATACTTCTTTTTATGTTTTACTTATGTGTAATGGAATTCTCTGGTCAATAATTAAGGAAAATCATTGGAATAAGACTTTGGATATCACGTTATTACAGGTTTTCCCCTTATTTCTTGTCAGCAATATATTCTCCCCAATACTTAGTGAATATTGCTAACATATAGAGTGAAAATATATTTTCCCTGTTAAACTATTATTCCACTGAACTTTGCCTTTTCAAGGGAAGTGGGGAAGAATAGAGAAGTGGGGAAGATCGCGGCCTGCAAAATGACAATCTCATCACTCATGTTTGGGAAGTTTTGTGATCACCTTTTAAAATTTTATAGTCCTTTATAGTCATCTTTAGGGTCCACGTGGACTACTTACAACGGTCATTTTCCACCCCAAGCCACACATTACCCACCATCGTTCTCTTTAAAGCTCTGGCTCTAGAGTCATCCCTCTAAAATTTGAGCATGTAAATGAAATTCTGTGATTGCTTACATCTGTACTGAAAAATATTATTGGTCTTAACACTGTTCCAATTGTTTTATAATTATCAGTGACTTTCTGGGATGTCTGTTTTTTGAAAAAAAATTTATTGTATGGAAAGGAAATTCTGTATGTCAATAGCATAATACAGTACATTGCTTACAAATAGTTAAATGCAGAATTATCATTTAAATTATGAGTTACTCAAATTTAAGTGTATCTCATACAGCCCTCAAATTTTATAAGGTTCATGCATTCTAAGCCACAACAGCAAGTTCTGTTCTTTATAATCTACCCAGTAGTGGTATTTTGTTCTAGCAAGCCTGAATAGACTAAGACACTGTTGATGCTTGGTTTTAATCCATTTTAGCACAGATATATTTTCATTTATCCTCATGTTAGAGCAGAGCCTTTACTACTAGGGCATAATTTTACTTGTAGGGAATAGTGTTTCTAGTGCCTTGGCGCCTAATGTGTGCACCAAGGTCTCTCCAGCATGCCTGGGAAGGACCTTCAACATTTTTCCATTACTGTGAGACCTCTGAAACCCTTAGCTTGCTTTTCTGCTTGACCGTCTAGAATCTTGCTTTGCACATATTCAGCTTAGGAACCATCAGGGGGCTGAGAGCATGTCCGTGCAGGTGTTTAGAGCACTTCTCTATTCTTTTCTATTCTCTGAGATTTTGCCATTCAACTCCCAGGCACTTCCACAGCCCCTATGGGACTCTGATCACATTTTCTCCACTCGGCGAGGCAAGTGCTCTTTGTCTGGTCTAATGGTCTGGGCAGCATTTTGAAAAATTCCCCCAGTGAGAAATCCAGGGTAAATGTGGGTCTCCCTTCATGGGCTTTCCTCTCCTAAGATTCCTAGTATAGTCCATTGCTTTCAAATGTGTTTTTATACATGTTTGTCCCATATTTATAATTGTTCACAACCCTTGGATCAATCTGATGCCAGCTAGTTTGTCTTGTTCAGAAAGTATTAAGTTCTTGACATCACTTCAGCCCCTCCCCTAACAAATCAGAAAATTCAATTAAATCTTCTTTGGAACTTTAAACCTCCTCTCCAGCACTCTGTTACTACTCAGGTCTAGAACATTATTCTCTCTTCCCTGCATTCCTGCACTAGCTTCCAACCTCCGTCTCCAGTTCCAGAACATCCTCTACAGTAAAGAACAGGATTCTAGAAACACGATTTATATTATGTCACTCTCCAGGTGAAAACTTTTCAATAGCTTCTCATTAAACTTAGAATATTTGAACTCCTTACAATGGCCTATAAAACTTGGGATGATGTAAGCCTCTGAAATTTTCTTCGCACTTCTTTGTCCCCCCTTTATGTTTCAGAAGCATTAATTTTTTTTTAAATTTCCTGAAACTGCAAAGCTCTACCTGTAACTATATTTTAGCGCAGTCTATTTTTTATGGCCATGACATTACCCTCATCATTCTTCCCCTGACTTCTTTCTCTTATTTTAGGTGACAACTTAAGTGTCACTTCCCTGGTGAGGCATTTTGCGATCACACTGAACTTTACTCTTAAACTCACAGCAACCTGATATTTTAAGTCTAGCCACATACCAAGTGTGAGTTCCTACTTGTATATAGGTATATGCTTTTCTTTAACATCTATATTTTCTGCCAGGTGTAAGCATCTTGAGGACAGGGATGTCCCTATTTATCACTGTATGTCCACTGCTTCTATATGGTATATAATAGGAGCTACGCACATGGTCATTGAATTAATGAAGAAATATATTTAACTTCAGAAAGAAAGTTTTCAAAATCAATACTTGGAGGTTCAATAGAGAACCAAAATCTTCAAAAAAATCTTAGAGAATTGAAACTAGAAAAAACCACCAAGATTACCTATCCAATCATCATGTTGATGTAATAATCCCTCTGATAACGTCACCTGCACTAATATCCTTCTAGTCCTGGGAAACTCACTATTTCACAAGGAATTGTATTCTATTTTCAGACAGTTCTCATTATTTAGAAAAATGAATTTCTTATTACACTTAATGTAACTTAAGCCTTATATTGAATTGTTTTACTTATTATCTTATAGCAATAGTTCTCTCACCTTTCAAAAGAATTCTTGAAACAGTGATTCATATACTTTCTTTCCTTTTGTGATTTCTTATGAAATTATACTACTAAAAGGTACAATTGACGATTCTTCTTACATTTCACTGAATGTTAAAGAATGACATTCCATTTTGGATGCTTTGTTACCACTGGAATTCTTTAAGCTATATATTGGGTCTCTTTCTTTATCCCATATTTGCATGCACTACAAATAAGAATTTTGAATTTCACTCAAAATGAAAATGACATAGATTTTTAAAAACCAATTTATAGTAAAAAGGAAATCTCCTGTTAGCTAACATTAAGATATGTCAAAAAATTCTAAATCTTTAGAGTGTTTGCATTTGTCCATTATCTTATCACATAAGAAATGAAGATCTTTGTATGTGTATATATACGTTGGAATAAATAGAATAACTGTTTAAGACGTTTAAAACTGGGAAGACTCATATACAATGTGGAAAATGCACTTGCCCACTTTAGCTCAGCATATGTGTGTGTGTGTGTGTGTGTGTGTGTGTGTATCATTCAGAAACATTTATACTCTGTCACAGAATTGTAATGGTGATCAAATGAGAAAATATATTTGAAAGCATTTAAAAAATTTTAAGTGAACTGTTCTAATATTGTACATTGTAATCATAAATAATTTTTAAAAATTGTCATTTTTTAAATAAATAAAATGAAATGCCACTCAGACACAATTGCTTGATTTTATATGCATGAAGCAATTTGCAAAATTGAATTATTTTGTTATTATGGTCCTTTGGTCGCTGTTTCTGAATCATTTTTATCCCCAGTATTCTTTAGGATATAGAGGTTTGCTTACAAAGAGACCCACTTTCTCTTAGCTCTTCTTTGGGACTACATTAGACACCTCTGAAATTGCATTAACTTTTATAGGTCGCTTAGATACCACTATATGAGGTTATTGTTTCAGCACAATAAATTATATTTTCCAAATTGCTGCCTATGGACCATCATTTATCTAGGAAAATGGAAGTGTTTGGTAGTCTAATTACATATCCAATCCTTTTATGATTCTGGCTGAATAAAAACATAAACCAAATGTGACAAAATAGTGTTTTAGACATTATGCTAAAATCTAATAAGACTAATAATTTTTACATTCATATGTAAAATGATTGCTGACATAAGAACATGTAAGCAATCCTTGTCAAGATAATATTGTAAGATTATGTATTCATTGTCCTTTCTCTGTCCTGAA
The DNA here is from genome assembly GCF_004348235.1 of Phoca vitulina. Classification (NCBI taxonomy): domain Eukaryota; kingdom Metazoa; phylum Chordata; class Mammalia; order Carnivora; family Phocidae; genus Phoca; species Phoca vitulina. The sequence goes on along the minus strand of NW_022589730.1, from coordinate 8,504,313 downwards.
CATAGAAGAAATAAGACCCCTTTTTACTAAGTCATTAAGAAACATAGGCATGTTCAGCATACAAGTAAAACTCTCCACTGGCCAGAACAGCAGTCTAGCTACAATTAGGGCTTTGCCTGTCCCTGGATGCAAAAGTGGGCCATGAGGCCTGGAACATGACCCTAAGAGTGACAACAACCAAAGTCACTCCTTATAGAGCAAAGTTGGGGGGAAGGAGAAAGACATTCAAGATAAACCAGAAGTCCCCAAATGTCTCATCAAATCAAAGGACTGTTACCTAGTCAATTAAGAAAAAAGAGGGAACACACCCAAGTAACTTAAAAATTTAAAAACAGAATATAACTACAGTTATAGTTGACATAAATCCAAGTGAAGATTCTGAAAAATTTTAATCCATTAAAGTTATAAATCTAGATAATTGAAATTTTCTAGAATATCATTTCCAGTACTCCATAAAAAAGTCAAAAAGAAACCTGGAAATTATTATTAAATACTTCACTCATGCATCAAATTCCTTCTTCCTTCTTGAAACAGATAAACCAAGTTTTATAGCGGAGTTTTACAGATGAGTTTAGCAAAACCTTAAGAAACAGATTTTAAAAATGCTTTAAGAGAAGTTCAAAAGAACACATTCCCTAACACATTTTATGAGACAATAAATGACTGAAATGAACTTGATGAAAATAGTATGAGAATTATAGATTAATCTAGGATTATGATTACAAAAATCCTAAGTGATGATCTTGGCAAATAGAATCTAGAAGTGTTACAAAACATTCATCATGACCATATGGTATTTATTCTCAGAATTCAAGGAAGGTTCTCTATCAGAAATATATTAATTTATTTCACCACTCCAACTGAGAAAAAAACAGTATGGTTATTACAGAAAAAATGATGAAACAACTTTAAAATATTAACCCTATTCACGATGAAAACTAGGAACATAAAAGGACTTTCTTTACCCAGTTGGAATCTCTACTTGAGGCTTATATCAAATATCGTTTTTCACATGAGCAGTGAGAAATGTATAGAATTGTTGAATTCATCATATTGCACACCTAAACTAATAACAGTGTATGTTAACTATGTCTGAATTAAAAAAAAAAAAAGACAAAAAATGAATATATTGTTCTTCACAGTGAAGCATCAAACCTCCCATCAAGTTCAGCATCAAACCTCCCATCAAGTTCAGCATCAAACCTTCCATCAAGTTCAGCATCAAACCTCCCATCAAGTTCAGCATCAAACCTTCCATCAAGTTCAACAAAAGAACAAAAACATCCAGTAAATCTGCTATTCAGTGCCCTACCTCCGTAAAGCAAGAATGTATAATAAGAATGCAAAGAAAAAAGTAAATACTGGTTTAAAAAAAGATAATTTTGCTATTATACACTGACAAAATATCTATCCAAGATAATGTACAGGCCATTTATATAAAAAGAACATAAATGAATTTTCTGTTCCTAAGTATTAGGAGCTATCTTGCATTCATGGATAATGCATTATAATAACAATGTCATGTTTCTCTGGAGAAATCTTTAAATTTATGCATCTCCAATCAAAATGGCAATAGAAATCTGCAGGGAATTTGTCAAGTTGCACTGAAATTCACATAGAAAAGGGTAAAGAGAGTAAAGTTGTACTGAAATTCACATAGAAAAGGGTAAAGAGAGTAAAGTTTCCAGGAAAACTATGCCATTTCTGAAAACAAATTAAAAAAGATATCACTTCAATCACCATCAGATATAGACAGTTATTTACAATAATCAAGATAATGTCTACTGGCTCCACAGACATTTTGCCATGTTTACAGATATTGTGGAAAACTTAAAAGCAAGTAAAGTATGCTCAACTTACTTCATAGAGAAATATACTTTGAATAGGGTTTTCTATTAAATAAAATCAAATCATTATAAGAATGCCCCTAATATTTTTCTAGGAACTTTTCTTTTAGCCATTTTACAATTTGCATATTTAAAACAAAGTCAGGTAATGAGCTTTATGTCTTCTGACAACTTATATTACCTTACAAATGAACTAACAGCAATAAACATAAACAAATACCAAAATACTAATGGTCTTTTCCTATTTTTTGTGGATGCACTGTTTTCACTGTTTTGGTAAAATAGTAATTATACACACATATATGGTTTATAGATACGGATAGGATATCTATATCTGGATTGTAAGCTCCACGAGGTCAAGAATATCCTTTGTCTTGTTCACTGCTTTCTGACCAACACCTAGAACATTATCTGCCACATGCCACATGATTCAGAAATATTTTCTTGAACGAAAAATATTAGTTCTCCCTTAAATAAGGTAGATTCCCTTCTTAACTTCATTCCAGGTATTTAAAAACACGTTATCATGGCAACGGGATTAGAAAATTTTGTGTTGGAAATATTTAAAAAATCATTCGGTCTATTTCCAGTTTTTGGAGATAATTTTCTGGGGGGAAGGAAGCTGTATAACTAAGACATTTTATAGAATAGAAACAAGGAAATATTCTAAGTGTCAGCTTGCTAATTTTTCTAGACCTGTGAGTTAATAAATCCTTGAAAAATACCCTTTTCAGGTTGAAAATATAATATGTACAAGATCTATACAAATAGGTGCACAATCTTTGTTCTTTTGTTTCTGAGTCAAGAATCAAAATACCTATTTTAATACAGCCCTATATTTAAGTTTTGGGGGCAAGGAGAATATTTTAATGGGAAAGCTTTGACATTTTAAAAGGTAGAATCCCAAGAGAGCAAATAACCTATTTTTGCTTGGTGTATGTGTCTGTGTCTTTACATTATTTTTTAGAAAATGAGCCTGTGATTACTTCTCATATATTTGCATTTAATATTTTGATTTATAATTTTTTTCAATAGGTTCTCTCAGTCTTTAAAAATTTTTGTTTAGGGGCGCCTGGGTGGCTCAGTCGTTAAGCGTCTGCCTTCGGCTCAGGTCGTGATCTCAGGGTCCTGGGATCGAGCCCTGTATCGGGCTCCCTGCTCAGCGGGAAGCCTGCTTCTCCCTCTCCCACTCCCCCTGCTTGGGTTCCCTCTCTTGCTGTGTCTCTGTCAAATAAATAAAATCTTTAAAAAAAAAATTTGTTTAGAGAAGACAAATTTCAATGTGAGTAAGCAAATCTGCTCTTTTCTATGTAGTCTATGCATTTCTGAATCCCTTCCTATTTCCATGAATAAGAAGATTATAAAATATAAAATCATTCTATGACTGTTCTTCATGTTACAGGGGGAAAAGGAAATTAAACCCAAATCTAATTAATCTCATGAATGGATAACCACATTGTATATTAAATCTTATCTAACTGCACTTTTATAAGATAGCCAAGTAACTCACAATCACAGTTACCACGAGCTATACTTTTAATAGTATCCTTAATGAAGCTACCAGGAGCATTTTTAAATGTTCTGTTTTTAGACTACAGAAATTAACACACACATATAGTCATTACTTCTATTTTTTTAAACATATATAAGCTAAATATAATTTGGTGAAAAGAATTGAGGGATAGGAGGCAGATTAAAGGTACAGACCTACCTAAATATCTTCATGTGATTTCTATATAATTTATATTTCTATAGAGGGATTAATATAATTTATCATTCGGATTGTTTCATACTATATGGCATTCCTATGTACTTATGTCCTCTAAATGCTGCTCTATATATTATCTTCATCATTATTTTATAATATCTTAGTTCATTGCTAGATTTCTACATAGAAAAATGCTTCAGAATGTGAAAGCAGGGAGTTTGGTATATTTAAGGGAATATCTCCCTGTTGTTGTAACCACAGTGATTTCTAGAGATCAGAGAAATGGCCTTGAATTCAAGGGTAAGTGTCTTGCACTTCACAGTAACCAGATTAAACTAACTAAAAATTATGCAGGGTAATGGAACATTTAGATTCCATATTGTTTTTCAATTGTGATATAAAATAAAGAAACCGTTTACACTCAAACATATCCTATCATTCTTTAAGGAATCTAGAATATGAATTATTAAATTGTACTTTATCATATTTTATAATATTTGTGAACATCTTTTCATTGCATTTTATTGTCTTCTTAAAATTAAACAGAAATTTCCTAATTTATCTCCCCATTAAATTTCACATATTCTCTTCACTTTGAAAATGCCCTTTATGTGTAGACTTCCATTTCCTCTTAACTTATTTAAGCATTTGATATACAATACGTTTCTCCTTCCATATCTATGACTGTTCAATAACTTCTTCAATTACAATGTAGGTATTTCTAGTGAACTTGGTTCTGATGAGGACTAAATGCAGACCACGTCAATGAACTAAAATATTACTGTTGGTGATTTTTACATGTTCCATGATGGCCGATGTTGGTATGTTTTCCTTAATATTTAACTTCAGTATTTACACTACACAAATTTTTTACTTTTATATCAACAGTAGGCACATGGGGGTGTAGAGCAGAGCAGTCATCTCTCTCTTTAAAGATTTGCAATATTATCTTATTATTGCCATGTCTGTCAAGAACACTATAGAACTCTGACTATAAAATTTGCTTACACAGTCAGATGTGGGGACAAAAATATTGATTCAATCACAGACGATTTTCTAGTAGCACAGCTGATGTCACATGTTTACTTCTGGTTATTAGATTTTGACAATTATTTCTATGGCATGTGCGCTGGATGGCCTCAAGAGCAAAAATTCTGGGTGACACGGCATTCAAATCTCAAGCACATACCTTCCATTTTTAGAAATTCCCATTTTGGAAAATGTCAGTATCCGGTAAAAAGAAAGTGGTGTAAATTACATAGGTACATTTGCATGGATATAAGCAGGAAGTTGACAAAGTTCGCATTTTTTAGCAGTAAGCAAAAAAGAAAAAGCTCACTGGCCTAGACAAAACTGGAATTTCCTCTTTCATGGAAAATAATGCCAAGCTCATAAATGAAAGTGATTTGTAGTATAACTACCACAAAATTGTATTTTATTCTATTTATCACTTTTTAATCTCTTTATGGAAAATAAAGTCAGCTCTATTTGGCCTTATTTGTATATTACAGAATTGCTGGTGCAGAAACAAAAAAACAATGTGATGATGGGTGAGAGAGAGGGAGGAAGGGGGGTAGGGAGGAAAAATCAACTAAGTTAAAAGCTTCTGGAGAATAGTAAAATGAAGAATAAAAATAAACCTACACTATTAAATCTTCTGCTTACGTTACACCTCATCCCATTAAATATACCTGAACTCTACTCTTTTAAAGATACATTTTAGCAGTATTAGCTTTATTAGATTTATTAAAATAAATCTATTACCTCTGGGTACATAAAAATAAATGCCTTCATCTATTTCAACCATATAGTCAAATATTAATTCTAGCTGCAGAATGTAAAATTTAGGGTTTTTTCCCCATAGAATCTAAAATTTAGTGTGTACTTTTAATTAAAAACAATAAATTTTTAAAAAATGACTGAAACGTTGACTCTGCATTAATAAAATTTGCATATATAATTTTACAGACCCAAGAATTCCCACAAATATTCTCAGTGAGGGGTCAATGGGTGTCTGGTGGATTTTATTAGTACTATATTACAGATCTGATTAACATTGGTTAGGATACTAAAACACTCTATCTCATTAGGATATTAAAATTCATAGATGGTCAGTTGAGGTTTCTATTTAATTTCTGAAAGTCTTTACTAACTAGTCATATATATTGGAGAAACAGACAAGGGATTAAATGCAAAATTCATCTGCATTTAATACATTTGCTTATTATAAAAATATGCTCTATTACTAATTTCTTTATTAAGTGGCAAAACATGAACCCATATTTAGGGTTCATGTTTGTAATATCTATGTCTATTCTCTACAACCTCTCCCTGGACACACACACATACACACTGATTCATACATATGCTAAATATATAGCTATATGCTAAATACAAACCTATATATTATAACACAATTGTGATCTCTGTGCAGATTTGAGCTTGCGTTTTCACCAAGATCATATTTTGACTATTTTGCAATCTAAAACTCTTCTTAAAATGCCATTTTAATGGATTCATATCCTAAGGTATGAATAGCCTATATTTGAAGTTATTCTCCTATTACTAAATACTTTCTTCTACTTTCAAGCCTTTAAATATTATAAGTATTACAGCAACAAACATCTATGCATATAAGTTTCTGTTCCAATTTCTCATTATTAACCTCAGAGAAATTCCTGGAAACTGGAACCTGCTTTGAAGATTAGAACAGCTGTTAAGTTATGATGCTGACAGTCTCTCAAGAAAAGATATTAGGGGTGCCTGGGTGGCTCAGTCAGGTAACATCTGCCTTCAGCTCAGGTCATGATCTCAGGGTCCTTGGATCGAGCCCTGCGTTGGGCTCCCTGCTCAGTGGGGAGCCTGCTTCTCCCTCTCCCCCTGCTTGTGCTCTCTCTCTCTCTCTCTCAATCTCTGTCAAATAGATAAATAAAATCTTATTTTAATAAAAGGGGGAAAAGATTTTAATTTCCACTGCTATTAGGGCATTAACCCTAAGTCTATCATATGGCATTCATTAAATAAACAGATATGTAATCAGCACCCACCCTGTTGCAGATACTGTACTCTGGGGACAGAGATGACAGGTACACATAGTCACTGATGTTTGGGTGTGAGAGTGTGTGGAGAAGGGGCAGGGTAGCAAAAAATTGATGCAAATATGATTAAAATTACATACTATTTTGAGTGTTCAACAGGAAATGTCAAGGATACTATACGGATAATAGTCGGATTGTTGTGGCTACTGTATGCTTTATATCATTTATAATAATAGAATATCATGACTGAGAACAATAATTTGATCAGGAATTCTAACGGGCTTCTAAAAATTTTTTTCCAAGGAGCTCTGTGTGGAGAGGAGAAATTTCCATTTATACAAAGAATTTGGTAAATGTACACTGCCCACTCAGATAATCCTATTCTCATTTCTACTTTTTGTTTTCTTCCACCAATTGCTCAGTTTTCCTGAAGGCCACACCTAAATTAGTTGGATACAATCTAACCTCCTTGCTTTTGATATAGTGTTTTCCTTCCCCTTGATGTTGTCTTAGTTTGCTTGGGTTCTTGCTAAACTATTCTACTGCTTTTCCGTTTTCAATCTCGTCAATGCCACGGGTAGTTTATGTACTTGTGGTCTTTCACCAAATGATCCCTGAAGCAAGACTGCTGAGGACAAGAAGAGCTTGAGGCGAGCCTGACTTTTGTGGCTTACGGCATTCTTACTTCTTCCAGGCGTTGCCTCAGGGCCAACTGGATTCGTACTGATATACTTATATACTTACATAATTCTGATTTAATTTTTCTTATGGGAAATTATGCAAGTTCAGGAGCTCTACACCCTTTTACTGAAATAATTATTTTCAAATCCTCTGAAAGTGATTACATAATACAGGGGAAGTAAAACATTCATTGCAGGACTAGTAAAACATCCACCGCAAATTTTTTTTGAAAAGTGATGTTTAATTTTTCTTAATATGCTTCTTCTGTGAAAGGAAAGTGCTGTTTTTGTTCAAAATTATGAAGCAAGAAACTATTCCTAATATTTACATACTAAGCTGGAAAAGGATATATATGCTTTATTTCCTGAAGTATATTATTACAGTTAGATATTCCGGTAGCCTTTTACTCTGGGTGAGAATCTATGTTTTAATTTCTTCAGAAGACACCCCCACCCCTCAGTAAGGAAATTACATTGTATCATGACTGGTCATACAGAAATTATTTTTTCAGGGAGGCAGGGAGAGAGAGAGAGAGAAGTATGGAATTGCAAAATAGTAAAGAATCCCAGTCTTCTGATCAAAACCAGAGGAAGGAATAGCTTTGGATGTCCCACTAGCACAGAGGAATCTCATTGCTAATTTTCACAAATTCACTTGCTCAGCATTCCAGAATCTGGAGTAGCCATCAGCTCAGTCTTTTCCTAGTTCTATTTTGTCTAAAATATATGGTCTTAACATCAGAAATACTTAAACAGTTTAACATTTTTTGTATCAAAAATACTATTTAGAAGCATTAAGAAAAATCCTAGTAACAATATGAATGGATTTTTTTTCAGTCTGAAGTAAAGGTCATTAGTATCACTAAAAATGTATCATTTTTCCAGTTCTTTGATTTTGTTTCTATCTTGGGGTGGGGCGGGGGGGGGCCGATTAGTATGAATTATGTTCCATTCCATTTTCCTTCTGCTTTGTTCCTGAAAATACATACAGTCCTACCTCTACATCTATTTTAGCCTGGCCAGGCTTCCATAAGAAATTACCATAGACTGGGTGGCTTATAAACTCACACATACAAAAACCACTTATTTCTCACAGTTCTGGAGGCTGAATGTCTGAGATGATGGTGCTGGCATGGTCTGAAAGGAGTCCCTTTCGATGGCAAGACTTCTCTTTGTATCCTCACATGGTGGAAGGGGGTGGGGAGCTTTGGGGGTTCTGTTTTGCTAGAACACTAATCCCATTCATGATGCCTCCACCCTCAGGACCTAATCACCTCCCAAAGGCCTGGCCTCCTACTAGCATCACACGGGGCCTAAGGATTCTGACACGTGAGTCATGGGGACCACTCAGACCATAGCATTATCCTCCCTACATCCCTCCCTGCCTTCCTTGTTCTCCTGCGGTCTCACCCTGCAGCAGCAGGCTTAAACAGAGTGGGATCAAAAAGACTGCATGATGCCACGTAATGCTTAAATTAAACCAATGATCACTTGAGGTCCAAAATAGTAACACCCAAAGTGGAGCTGAGCAAGCTCCTGCCATGTTCAGACACCACTACCTTTGAATTTATGCATTTCTTCTAGCAATGCAGCTCATATCCACAGCAACTCTCTCAGAGACCTTCAGTCCCAACTCCTTCAAAAGTTCAAGTAGTCTGTTCATATATACACAGAAGATTATGTTTTGTTCTGATGTAGGATTTTAGGGAAAGCTAAAATCCAAAGTTAGATACATTTATCTACACAATATAGAATTATGAATTAACACAGTCAGCAATGTCTTTTAGGTCTTTGTGCAAGGTTCCCTGTCAGAGGCTATTTTCTGGGTGGAGATAAGAGTTGTTCCTGTGAGCACATATGTGCTAAAGCTACAGTGAAATTCAGTTTTACTCTCATGTAAGCAGTAATGGAAAGAAATATTTCCATCTAGCCTATTACTAATATTTTAGCGTCCTATGTGCATTAATGATCATTTTTCTTTATCTTATCTTGGATGATGCCTTCAGGTATAAAACTGTCATCCTACAAACTTTTAAAAGTAGAAGGAAAATCTTAAATACTATTTTATAATTGTTATCCTGCTTCGCTATTTCTGCTCTACTTTCCCAACGTCCCAACTGTGTGTTGAATGATGTATATTAGTGTCTCAGTAATGAACTTTATTGGTATTTTTCTCATTTTTCTATCCTCTTGTGTAGGGTACCATGATCCGGTCATATTTCATTATTTTCATCATCTTATATTGCTTGGGAAAATCAGATATCCTGTCCTACTTCCTGTGACATATCCCATTTATATAATATTTGAATGATTTTTTTTTTTTAAGATTTTATTTATTTGTCAGAGACAGAGACAGCAAGAGCAGGAACATAAGCAGGGCGAGTGGGAGAGGGAGAAGCAGGCTTCCTGCCGAGCAGGGAGCCCGATGTGGGACTTGATCCCAGGACCCTGGGATCATGACCTGAGCCGAAGGCAGATGCTTAACGACTGAGCCACCCGGGCGCCCTATTTGAATGATTTTAAATCTGTTATTATATTGCTTCAAAAGTGGAGTACAGTTAACCCTGTGTGTGACTGTATACATATGTATGTTGTTTAATCAATGGATGATTAGTTTCCATTTCCCTGCCTTCCTACTGGATCACATGATGCTGAGTTGAGCTGACCCAGAGGTGTTTCTGGAAGTTGTCTCTAACTATCTATGCCAAATATAAGCACATAGCTCACTATATACTTCTACTAGAAAGACTTACAAAAAATTTATTTATGGCAAGGCTTAGAAACAGAGTTTCATACTAAGAATCTGCCTACTGACCGAGGCTTCTGTATGCTTCACACACACCCTATAGATGTTACTACGTCGCTAACATGCCCATGCAGCAAAGTGACCTCATCATATAACAGTGTCACTTTGCAGTGGGTTTTTTTATTTATGTAAAATATTGGCCTTTATTATAAAATGCATGTATTAATTTTTTTAAGTTTTAGGTTTTTTCCCAAGTTTTTATTTAAATTCAGTTAGTTAACATACGGTGTAATATTAGATGATGGTATACAATATAGTGACTCAATACTTCCATACATCACCTGGTACTCACCACAACAAACACACTCCTTAATCCCCATCACCTCTTAAACCCATCCCTCCACCCACCTCCCCTCAGGTAACTATCAGTTTGTGCTCTATACTTAAGACTCTACAGTAGATTTTTTTTTTTTTTTACATTTTTTAAAATTTTATTATGTTATGTTGATCACCATACATCATTAGTTTCTGATGTAGTGTTCCATGATTCATTGTTTGAGTATAACACCCAGTGCTCCATGCAGTACGTGCCCTCTTTAATACCCATCACCAGGCTAACCCATCCCCCCACCCCCCTCCCCTTAGAACCCTCAGTTTGTTTCTCAGAGTCCATAATCTCTCATGGTTCATCTACAGATTTCTAAAAAATAGCCTCCCTTAGGGCACCTGGGTGGCTCAGTCTGTTAAGCATCTGCCTTTGGCTCAGGTCATGATCTCAGGGTCCTGGGATTGAGCCCTGCATCGGGGTCCCCTGCTCAGTGGGGAGCCTGCTTCTCCCTCCCCCTCTGTCCCTCCTCACCCTTCTCCCTCTCTCTTGCTCTCTCTCAAATACATAAATATTTAAAAAAATAGCCACCCTTATCTAATCTTGTTGATGTAAAGTGTCCTGCATTCAGTGGGTTTCATGAGGTGGGGTTATTATTGATGTGATCTAGACAAACTGAGGTCACACATGTTCTGGGACTTGTCTAGTTGTAGATGGGTGGGACACTATGGGACTGAATTGCAAACCCATGTCTACTAGATCCTACTGCCCATTTTCTATCCATTTGTGACACCATAAATCTGGGTCCTGGTATAAAGACTTTGCCATATTTCAAGGAGAATAGAGGGAAGTCTGATCCCCAGTTTTATTTTCATGAGAGGCGCCTTGTGACACTATAACCATTGAATTAAAAAAAATCAACTTTTGATTCAGAATATTTTGTAATTATGGTAAATATCTTGCCATTGATCTGACCCTCAATGAGAATTAGACTTGTGTTCTTACCTATGATTTTATTTTCCTTTGAAACCTACAAAATTTTCATTTAATATTTAAACATACAGAATTCATATAGCCTTTTAACACTAACATTGCATTCTGATTTCCTGGTTTGAAAATTTAACTGCTACAATATAAACAGCATAGACTTCATGTTTATGATTAGTAATTTTAACAAATGCATCTTACTGTATCTTTACCTTGTTGGTCCTTGGTGTTTTATACTAATTTATATCACATTTCATTCTATTTTTGAAATTTCACATTTCTTAATTTTATAGATGATCAGTTTAAAAGCTTAGAGTTTTGACAAAGGAAGTTACATTTGAAAAGGGAGTTTTTAATAGAACTTAGCAAAAAAAATATTAAATCATTCAGTTTACATTCAGCATGTTTTCTTACAGAAGGAATTTTGGGAACCAATGTATTTTTGTCCAGAGAGGTTTAGGATTATTATTGATAAAAAAAATTATGAATAACTTATTATTTACAGCATTATTTGGAATTTTTTAAGGAACATAAACCAAAGACTAGCTTGCTTATTCAAAATTTGACTGGCTGAGGTTTTTTTCCTCAGTGGTATGGTAGTAAAATATATATCAATAGTCTTTTCCATTGGCCAGATATAAATCTTCTCTTCCCCATGGCAGTGATCTGTTATTTTTGATACCAACATGAGGAATCAACACCCTCATACACATTAAAAAGAAAATACTGTAACTTTGAAAGTTTTAAATTGTTAAGCCACCATTTCACCCTCACCTCTGTTTAGAAATGTTGAAAACTATTAACAGTTATTTGTGTAACTGAGACTAGGATTTCATCAAGCTTCCTGTTCTGTGACATACTCTTAGTGATATCCTTAAACGAGACTTAATCATATTGATTCTTCCCCCAGGAAAGAAATAATGGGGATTTGAGAGATGGTGTTTTATTTCTATCACATGTGACCATACTAAAGGTTATATTTCCAAAACATATATCTCATAGAGTCACAATCTTTATGCTCACGAAACCGAAGTAAAATTTTAAACTAAAGACTTTTCTAATAGTCTCATAACCATACCACATTTTCTCTACCGAACTGAAGACAAACAGTAAACATAGGTTTGGAAGTCTCACACCTGGTTTATTACCTATAAAATGTGTGACTTCGAGAGTTTGATCTTACCTGGTGCTCCCATATCAGCTCTACTACATCAAATTATTTTGATAGTGCAATGCATACAAATATACAGAACTTAGAATAATTGCTAGGACAGTGAAGGATCCATATAAATTTTAGTTTACTATTGATTATTTGGAGGACATGGACTGCTCTTATATCTCAGCCAAGAGCTTGGAAAATATTTTAAGCATTTCCTGTAGTTATGATGAATAATGGTTTCTAAGGTTTTGATTTTTAGAAAGTGCCCATATAAATGTATTTTAAAGCATTCATTGTCTCTTACTGAATTTAATCCTATATTTGTGGAGCAGTGTTTCTATTTTTAAAATCAACTACCTGTAAGGATCTGTCCAAACCATTGACTCATAGGTGCAGGTTCAATTTTTATTTCTACAAATGGAGAAACTTCTACAAGGAAATAATTAAAATAAAACAGAAGGCTTACTTACATGACATAGATAGCCAAGAAATATGTAAGGCTTCTGTGTGTACAAAAGAATCAATGGAGGTGGTAAAAGACAGTAAGGAATTAAAACCTAATTTGCATGAGCATTCTGTCCCCAGTTACTGTGACCCATTATAGCTTCCCATAACAGAAAACCTAAAAGTATAAAACAAAATCGGTTGTTTGCCAGGTGCATTCTTGCTGAATCAGCCTACTTGGTATGATGCCAATTTCTACTGTTTCTCACTAAGGGAAAATATCCCTGAATAAAATGTTAGTAATGCTTAAAGAGAAATAACAGCCTTAATCTGATTTTGAAAGCTGTGACTAAGAAAGATTTCACGACAAAATAAATAAAAATGAGAAAAAAGAAATGTGAACTTTAAATATACAACACTGAAATTACAGAATCATTTTTAACCCAAAGGGCTCATCATAGAATTACTATACGCCGACAATACAAAAATAAGTAGAACACATTTTTGGTGGAGACAGTGTTTGGGAAAAACCACATAATGAAAGTGATGTCTGCTTAGTCTTATTGGGATGGGGAGGCGTTCACTAACCAAGTAAAGAAGAGGCATGGAGATAGAGGAAGTGAATCACATTTGTGGGCAAGACTACCTCGAATCATGGGAAGACCTCAAGTTGAGAAGCCAGAGTGTGCATGTCCTTTGACTATGTGATCATACAGTTTCCTCATCTACAAAATCGGGCTAATAGTAATTGTTCATGTTGCCGCTAATAGCCAATATTGTAAAAGGTACCTGGAATTTTAGACAGATTTAGTGAACTGAAGTACTAGCAGGAAATTAGGTGCCTTATGTTCTACCAATTAATGCATTTATTCCCTAGATAACTTTTAAAAAGAAGCGAACATTTTGGAGAAAGCCTGACCTGGGTTTAAGTACTGACTCATCCTTGAAGCGTAACTTAGAGAAATGACATCAATTTTATTAAGCTTCAGATTTCTTACCCTAAAAATAGGTAACAGTTTGGCTCCTTGTCCCTTTTAAATAAATGTTAGCTCCTATTGTTAGTATTCAAAGAATCATATTATCTTAGCATATAATTAACAGACACATACCAATTCTGTCCCTGTGTTAGCTATGAGAGTTTATGCCCAACTCCCACGTGCATGACATAAATAATGAGCGTCACTTATCATAAAGATTTGGAAAAGTTTTATCTGGAATTACTAATTCAAAATTACTATCAAGGGCATCAGGCTGTATTTAAGACACTCTTGTGGGGCCTTCAAGGAGTCTGATAGAAGAGAGCAGACATAGATGCGTATGTTTCACAAGGCAGGAGCTTTGCCTTAAGACAGAACAAGAGGACACATCACAGAAGTAATTGTGTGTCAAATATATGGAATGAATTTGTAGGAATTCAGAGACAGGATAATCCATTTGGAATGGATGGTTTCAGAAAGGATACAGGGAGGAGGTGAGTGTGGGCTGTGCACATAAGCCTCGAAAAGTTTTGGATGAATATAAAGATGGGACCATCAACAAAGACATGAGGAGAGCATGCAAAGGGCACAGCAAAGAGGATAAAAAATAGTTTCAATGTGGTGTTGGGGAAATAGTAAGGCATTCAGTTGGATGGGTAGGAAACTGAAGGCAGATGGAAGAGGTCATAAGTTATCCGGCTTCTAAGCTTGGGTTGGGCATTCCACCAGAGACTTGTGGGAAGGGAAGTAAGGTGCCTCCTCCTAAAATAAGCAGGCTGAAATGGTTTATAGTTCTGATCCACCCTAGTGTTAGAATGTTCTGGGAGCTGCAAACTAGCTCCTTTTGGATTTGAAGCTTTTCCGCAAAGAGTCGTGGGTTCACTTCCAGACATTACCAGAAGCTCCTGTCCTGTTTGTTCAAATCTAAGTTGTTCAGTTGTAAAACGCAGCCCCCATTATCTCACTTAGAAAATGAAAATATTATACTAATCTGAATCTGATTCCATAAAGAAAGCATGACATAAAATATTTTAAAATGTATCTCAAACTCATGCTTAGAAGTAATTGTCTAATTTTTATGGCTTGAGAAAAATATACACATATTTCAAGTGTAAAATATTTATTAAGAAATTCATGCATTTTTGTTAACCCTGCCAAAGATAAGGATTCTTGGATTTGGTTTTTATGGTCTGGCTCATGGATAGTAAAAGAGTAGGTGATGAAGCAGTGAATTTCATCCCTTTTTGGAGTGGTGGTGCGGAGAGAACAATTACTGACAAGTCCATCCCAAAGAAACAGTTCAGGAGTCAATTTACTAATCTGATTGTAAGGGGAAAGAAACAGGGAAACTCCAAGACATATGAGGACAAGGACCACATCATCTTGTTCATGAAAACTCATCCAACGAGACGCATAATGCCTGGCCCATAAGAAAGCAACAATTGGAGGGGATGGGTGCAGGCAGAAGAGAAGTCACAATCTGAAACTGATCTCTGGAACTGTAGTGTCTCTACTGAACATGGGGTTTGCCCATCAGACTGATTAGATTAAGTTCCCTCTTCAAGGGGGGAAAAAAAAAAGCACAAAGTAAGAACCATGTTGAGTAGAGCTCATGAGAACTTCTTCCCTTCCTTTATCTCCCCTAAAATAACACTGAAATGATTGTCCAAATTCAGGATATGATATTTATTATGTGTTTTGAAGTGTGCCTGTCACAGAGGCATCCCTCAAAAGTATTATCTTAAATAGTCTTTCCGTAGAGCTAGGGTTTGGGCTCAGGTTTCTGTCAAAGTCAGCAAATATGAATGACACCATTGAACACAAAATGCTCTGGACTTAGGACTTCAAAATTAGGTATCAAAGTTATAAAAACAATGAGCAATATTTTCACCTTCTGATGTTCTAGTCAACCTGTTTCATTGCTAGGGATACTTAGAACACACCCACACAGGCGCACTCTGCATTATGTAGTCCTCATCTGAACTATGTGCACATACTCACCAGGATTAGGAGCAACATGACCCTGGAGGTGTATTCCATACACCATTTGAGGCTTGGGCATGTCCAGTTACCTTCTGCCTTTCAGCACCAGGGGACCAAAAAAATGTATTAAGTTCCTTCATTCTTAAACAATGCTAAAGAATGAGTTTGGTATTCTAAAATGATATGTACTATTTTATGAAAGTGTCACCCTTTTGTTAAAAGTGTCCACGCATAATTTTTCTACTTGCTTTAAATGTAGTGTCCTAATTGATAGCCTTTTTGAAGTTAAATATGCTTCAAATAGAGACTCAAAGAGTCTGTTATCACCAAGCAATTACATTTGGTTAATAACCTGGTTGTATTTTCTGTTCACATAGGATGGCTTTGTAAAAGCCTTAGCATTAATGGATTTTATTCACAGTGACAAAGGAAATATTAAAATTGCAATACAATTTCCTTTATCTTCTCTTATCTAAATGGGGGAAGGCATCTGCATCATGGCATTAACTCACCCAGAGATGAGGAAGTTAAAGTACTATTATTTCTGCAGAATGACCTTTCTGCTACAGTATTTGCTTGGCTTAGAATCATAATTTGGCTACAAACATGTTGTTTAAAATATATGGAGCTAGAAATGAGCAGGAAATCCAATTTTTGTATATATGCAGTAAAACTTGTACAATTTTTCTCTATTCCTTATTTTTATCTCCTAATATTTGAATCAAAATGTTGTCAGTGCTTTTTTCTATATCTTTTCATAATTTCTTGAATATATATTACCTATTCTCTCAAATGGAGTAAATGATAATAAAAACAAAGGCAAATTGGCAAAGCTGACACTGTGAAATGTCAATTTTAATAGTCATTCTAATATAAAGATTAAAATGAATTGATGCCACTAAAAAAATAAGCAATAGATGCCTAACTCAATAGCAACTCTTATAATAATGCACATATATTTAAAAATACACAATATATGCAGCAATGTTTTTCCAAGAAATACAAATTAACAATTGAATAAGTAAACTTAAATCATGTTTTGATGTCTTAGTCAACATTTTATAATCAACCTGAGATTGCAGTTTGGATACAAGTGCCAGAGTCCACTAAAAGAACATTCACTGGACACTTACTATGTGAGAAACATCTGGATCATGAGTAAATCATAAAACATCCCATTCATTCATCCTTCTATAATTTTGGGACAACAATAAGCCAAGCATTTTTCTAGATACTAGGGAATGAATAGTGAATGAATAGTGACAAATTTAGACACTGTTGGAACTTATATTCCAGGGAAGGAAGAAGATACATAAACTTAAATTTCAGTAAAAAGTGATAGAAATCTGTGCTGTACCTTATGGGCCTGAAGTTGGGTGTTTGGGGTTATACACAGATGTATGCAAAGCCAACACCAGAGTTCTGCCATTACTACACGCGC